>NW_024543088.1:31010000-31540294 GCF_018167655.1 Microtus oregoni | reverse complement strand
AGACCAGGCCAAACTGGATCAAACGGGTCTTGAACGGTTCAAACCAGTTCTGACAGGATCAAACCAGTTCTGACCAGATCAGACTGGTTCGAGCAGGTTCTGACCGGATCAAACTGGCTTTGACCGGCTCCAACCGGATCAGACTGGTTTCAACCAGCTTAGACCAGTTCCGACCAGCTCAAAACCGGTCCAACCCGGCTCCAACCAGATCAAACTGGTTAAAACCACCTCCAACTGGTTCGAACCGGTTCAGACAAAATGAAACCGGTTCCGGCTGGTTCAAACTGGTTCCGACCAGTTCAGACCAGCTCAGACCGGATCAGACTGGCTCAAATTGGTTCTGACCAGTTCAGACTGGCGCAAACCGGTTCCAACCGGATCAGCCCGGTTTCAACGGGTTCCAAACGCTTTCAACTGGTTCCAACTGGATCAGCCCAGTTTCAACTGGTTGATTGGCTCAAACCAGATCAGACCGGCTCAAAACGGTTCTGACTGGCTCAGACCAGTTCCAACCTGTTCAAACCAGTTCAAGTTGGTGCAGACTGGATTAAACCAGTTTCGGCCGGCTCAAAAGGTTCCGACTGGTTCAAACAGGATCAGACGGGGTTCAAACCAGTTTTCACAAGTTCAGATCGGCTCGGACCGGTTCCCACTGGATCAGACTGGTTTCAACCAGTTCAAACCAGTTCAGACCGGTTAAGACCAGTTAAAATTGGTTACAACCAAGATTTTGGGCACCGTGGATTCCTTCCTTTCTCTAGCTATATTTTCTCCTTAATAATCTGAATTAGTTGCGTCGCTTCAAATATCGCTTTCACTTCAACTCAACCATTTTGTGTTTTGAAAAGGGAACTGGGGCTCAGAAAAGGGATATTGCCTGTGAAAGGTTATAAAGCCAATTAGTGGTATTGGTGGGAACTAAAGTCAAAAGGCCTTGTACTTCATCTCACTTCAAGGACACATTCCTTTCATGCTCCTTGCCCCTCCCACATCACCACCACCACCACAAGACCAAATACAATTCCTTTCCACTTAATTGTCAGAATCATAAATCTGGATTTACTACTCACAATACCATCAAAAACATAAACACAACTGCCTGACAGTAAACTTTCCTTTTGCAGGACCCGTGGGATGTATTCACTGTGGTGACTGTTTCAATGATAGTTCCAGATAGACACCTGCTATGACGGCCAGTATAAACCATAACTTCTCCTAGTGTTGTATTAAAATGTATTTGTTACTGTTCCATCCTGATTTTTATTTGGGGAAAAAAAGAGAGAAATCAAGGAAGAGCTGCTTCCGTGTGTAACTGTCTTTGCATTTGACAAAGCCCTTACTTTGTAATTCCAGCCGTAGGCTGCGGATGATGTCTACTATTATATGGAATAGTAAAATACGAGAACCTAAAGTCGCTGGGTAGTTAGCTAATAAAGTGAATTACACTCGCATTAGCCACAAAAACCCGTGAGTTCTCTGTACCCTAATAGAGAATAAGTTCTGAAATAGATGCTCCTAATCTGAAATGGCTTTAATCTAGGGTGGTTTTTTTGTTTTGTTTTAACCTCACACTGGTGACAAAGAAATGTGAAGCCATGCTTCACGTATTTGTTTTGATTAGTCTATTTTTAAAATTAAATTTATTTATTTTACATCCCACCACAGTTTCCACTCCCTCCTTTCATCCCACTCCTGCCCCCATCCACTCTTCCTCTGTTTCTGTTCAGAAAGGGGCAAGCTTCCCATGGCTATCAACAAGGCTTATCCAGGTGCAGTGAGACTAAGCACCTCTCTTTGTATTAATGCTGGGCAAGACAACCCAGTAAGAGGAAGAGGTTTCCAAATGCCAGACAAAGCATTAGGGACAGCTCGTACACAAGTAAACCCAAGCTACACAACTGTCACATATGTGTAGAGAGCCTACGTCTGTCCCATGCAGACTCCCTGGTTGTCGGTTCAGACTCCATGAGCTTCTATGAGCCCAGGTTAGTTGTTTCTGTGGGTTTTTCTTGTAATGTCTTTACCCCACCTGGCTCATATAATCCTCCCTTCCTCTCTTCAGCATATTTCTCCAAGCTCAGCCCAATGCATGGCTGTGAGTCTCTGCATGTGTTTCCATCAGTTACTGGATGAGGCTTTCTGATGACAATTGGGGTAATCACCAGTCTATGAGTATAGCAGAGTATCATTATCTTCATTACATCGACATTTTTTTCCCTCCAGTCTTGTTTGGTTGATGTACTTAGAGGGTCTGTTTTTTTTTTTAAAGCAACAAAAATCCCACCCCCAGAGAAGAACATAGCTACACAAGTAAACCATGCCATGTTCAAGGAATATAGTTGAATGTGATATAAAAAAATACTTGTGTGTTACTCGTTCACATTACACACGTGACCCAAGGATTATTTCGATTAATGAGTCTTTGTGAAAGGCAGAGTGAGTAAAGGACTCTTTGCTTCCTAAATGGGAGAGAGAACTATCCTTGTTTTTATTTGTTAACTTGTATACTATTAATACAAACAAAGATGTTAACTGTATCTTCTGGTCTAGGAGTCACGGAATGATTTTACTACTACACTAAGATTTCAGGTCCAGTTAGGAAGTAAACAGTCCAGCAGTTAAAACCCTCAAAACATTCACCTCATTGTACAAAGCAATACTGTTCAGGTATCCAGTGAGTCCGAGATCTTTAAATAGAGCAAAGAAATGTTATCCAAGGTCTCTGGCATTCCATTCTTCCTCTGTGGTTTCCTGCAGAAAGAAGCACCTGCAAGGCATTTGCAGGTCGTCATGATCAAACTCTCCCAGTGCCCAGAAAAGCATTTTACACTCATCTGCAGACATGTCATCTTCTCTTCAGTATTGCCTGCACGTATGAAAAGACTCGAAATTATTAGGATGGTGCCCTTCCTCAAATTAGTCTCTTTAAAAAAGATTGATTTTACTCTTCGTTATAAGCATGCCTTGTGTCCATGTCTGTATTTCATGTGTGTGCAGCTTCCCGAGCATGACGGCAGAGGGCAGCCTTGGAGCTGGAGTTACAGGCAGTTGGGAACTGCTCAGCATCGATGCTGAGAACAAACTCAGCTCCTCTGCAAGAGCAGCAAGCACCGGTAACTACTGAGACATCTCTCTAGCCTTCACCCATGTGTTTATTATCTTTATAGGAAGTTGAAATATTCTAAAATTTACTTATAAATAGAAAAAACCCAAAATGTTATAAAATGTATTTGAGGATGGAGCATATATGACTATCTGACCTAAAAACTTATTACAGAACAACTGGGAAGAAGACAGTGTGGTAGGTATAAGGATCAATACACCCATGGACAAGAATAGAGGATTCAGAAATAGATTTCAGATTGTATGATGTGATGGTGATGCCAAAAGTTACAAAATAATCTCACACTAGTTCAGAATTATGTGTAATAAAGGGTTATTTATTTAGGGGTAGACTCACAGATCACAGGCTTCTGCACAAATAGGGAACAGGAACTGAATCTAGCAGCCAGAAGGAGAGCAGGAAGCAAGAGAGCCAGCACATGCTTTACAGCTGTATTTATACTTTGAGTAACCATGCCCAAGTGGGCTGGTATCTTAAAGGCTGTTGGCTGAAGGAGCTCCCACAGCATGACGGCTAATCTTAACAGTCTGATTGAACTAAGAAATACATAGAAGACAATAAATTACACCCCTGAGTATATATGTGTGTTTCTGGACACAACAAGATAAAAGGGGGTTTGACCTAATGAACAATTTAACCTTTTGATGAATTTTGGTGTTTGAAGAGATTTTTAGGAGGTGGTATAGCTGTGGAAGATGGTGGAACACGTAGAATCATTGGGATCCTTGCCCTGTCCTCATCTTGTTACTGCTCCACTCAGCTTCCTGTACACTAGTGTTGTAGAATATTATTTTAAGTAGGCAAAGATGTGTTATGTTTGTTTATGCTGCGGAATATTACTTTAACTGTGTAAAGGTGTGTTACATTTGTTTTCGCTGCATTTATTTAATGATGTAAGGGTGTGTTACATTGTTTGTGCTGCGTTTGTTTAATTATGAAAAGATGTTGCATTTGTTTCACCTTGCCTGCCTAAGGCACCTGTTTGGTCTAATAAAGAGCTGAATGGCCAATAGCTAGGCAGAGAAAGGATAGTCAGGGCTGGCAGGGAGAGAGAATAAGTAGGGAAGAAGAGAACGAGAGAGACGCCTGGGGCAGGAAGTCAGGCAGCTGCCAGCCAGACGGCAGAAGCAGTGAAAGTAAGATGTTCAGAAGGAAGGAAAAGTAAAAAGCTCTGAGGTAAAAGGTAGATAAAGAGAAACAGCTTAATATAAGTTAAAAGAACTAGCCAGAAACGAGCCTAAGCTAGGCCAAGCATTCATAACCCATAAGAAATCCCCATGTCATGATTTGGGAACTGGGTAGTGGCCTAAAAGAAAAAAATCCTGCTACACATCAGGAGGTAAATGTCCTTCCTACTCTATATGCTCTAGGCACGATGCTATGCCAGTCAAGGCCATAGATATTCTGAGATCAAATAAATCTCAAAATAAAGTAAATATTTTGATAACAGCTAAAAGTAACTATACATACAGTTAGCTGGTTCATGATAAAAACCACCAAAACACCTTAATGGAGAAGGTTTGTGGCTGGGTTGGTGTCCCAATCCCGTCCCTGGAAGTCTAGTCTGGTTACAGGAGATGGTCAGGTCAGGCTCTGTATCCCCTATTGCTGGGAGTTTTAGCTAGGGTCACCCTCCTAGATTCCTGAGCGTTTCTATTGCTCTATGTTCCTAGCTCATCCCAGCGATGCCCCCAGATTCCAGCTGTCTCTCCCAGTACACAATCTCTCTCTCTCTCTCTCTCTCTTTCTCTCTCTCTCTCTCTCTATCCTCACTCCCTCCAATCTCCCTTCTCTGTTTCCATCTTGATTCTTAGAAAAAAGGAAGTTCTTGGCCACAAAATGTAGATACATCATTACGCCACTAGGAGGCAAAATTGTCTCAGTAACCCAAGGTTTATTTAGCTAAAACCTTGAGTCAGTTTATAACAAATCTAAATCTAAGGTCTTAACTTTGGCACCAGGCTTCTTTGTCTTAATAAGTTGATAACATAACTTATTGTAATAACACATTCTATTCACACTGCATTTGACTAAACTTTTAAAGAATAGTCTTAGGCTTTCTAAAAAAATTATAAACATAGTCCAGGGAGTTCCCACGGGCTCCAAACCAGATTTGTCCTGCTGTTATCTTACATCAGCACAGCATAGTACACGTAAGGGACCAGTCCTTATATGGTAGTACTAACTAAACCCCCTAATTCGTTTGGTCTTTTAAAGTCAATGTCCATCCAGCATACCACACCATGCTGCGTTGCCCACACTTCTTCCTCTGGCTCTTCGAGACTAGCATTTTCTCAGAACCCGTTTCTGCTGACCTTAATGACATTGAGGAGATACTTTATACACTGTCTTTCAGTTTACATTGTCTGATGTTTTTACTCACATTTCCATAGCATTCTGGGACATGGAACACGGACCACAAAGAAACAAAGGGCTATTCTTATAACTTATCCGCATGGCATAACAATTTTGATTTTTAACCTCGATCGCCTCACTGAGAAATGCCTGTCAGGCTTCGCCGCCAACCTATATTTTATACTCTTTGGAAGGGAGTCGCTATGCAGAGCTCACACCAAGAAATAGAGTTGTGCTGCCCTTGAAGGGGCTCTGCACGGCTTATCTGGAATCTTCCATACAGACTTATCTATTCTCACCTATTTACTTGCTCTATTATTTAACCACTACGGACCTATGGATATATTTTGTACTTTGCTTTTCCTACTGTGTCTGTCTGGCAAAATTGAATGCACTTTTAGTGATAATAGCTCTCACAGCGAGTTTAGAGATATGGCTGTCACTGTGCTAGGAGGCATTCTCTAAACACTATCTCATTTAATTCAGCAATGATCCCGAGGGAAGACATACCCTTTAGTCCAGTGGTTCTCAACCTTCCTAATGTTGGACACTTTAGTACAGTTCCTCATGTTATGGTGACCCTCAACCATGATATTATTTTCATTTCCATTTCATAACTGTAATTTTGCTACTGGCATGAATTGTAATGTAAATATCTGATATGCAGAATATCTGATATGCGATCTCTGTGAAACGGTCACTCGACTCCCGGAAGGGGTCAGACCCACAGGTTGAGAATTGCTGCTTTAGTCACAAATGAAAAGCATGAAGTTGATAGGGACAAATGATTTCCTCTGGCCCTGCCACTGCTAACCTGGGTACAAGCCCTGCTTGGTGAAAGGTCAAAGCCTCACCTTTCACAGCCTTTGTTAGAGAACAGGATGTGCGAAGAGATTGAGTTAAGGTTAAGGATCGTGAGATAGCTGAAGGCTATGCTTGTTTGAGGCCTGGAACCCAATCTTTTCTTCTTACATCTCTTCATTAATACCTTATTAATTTACTGTTTTGATTTGTCAGATATAAACATTTCAAAAATCACGAAAAATGTGCCCCCCCCCCCGCTTGCCCCTCACCACCTGTGGCAGGTGAGAGAGTTGACTTTGCCCCTCACCAGCTGCAGCACATGGGAAAGTGGGCCCTGGGCAGTAGTAGAGCTGACCTTGTTGATGGGGTTGGGCAGATGGGGGTTGGGAGTGGGGGTGGGGGACAGGTGAGCCCTGAGAAGGTAAGCATGTGAGATCTCGCCTTCTCCCTCATCTGCCATATGGTGGCATGGGTGAGGAAGAGATACCCCCTGCCCCCTTGCCTATGGCAGGTGGGAGAGCTGGCCCTGAGGTCATGAGAACAGGAGAGCTGGCCCTGCCTCCCTCCAGCTGCAGCACTGGGGAGAGTGGTCCCTGCACCTCTCCTGGGCAGCACAGTAGAGCTGGCTCTGGTGGTGTAGGAGTGAGCAGCCCCCAAGGGAATGAAAGGAGAAGGGGACATGCCCCTTGCCGCTTGCGTGGAGTGAACTAGCTGGGGCAGGGCTGACAAGCGCACCCTAATGGCTAGGATAGGGGAGAGCTTGGCAGACTGACCATCCTGCACACCCAGGCCCAGAACCAGTGCTGTGAGTTGGCCCATCCCAACATCCACCTCATTTGTGATCTGCTGGAGCATGTGAAGGGGCCGGTACTGCAGATCGCAAACTGCAGGATCTCCAGGACCACAGGGTAACAGCAGGATATCCAAGCAGAGTCCTAATGAGGTCCCAATATTGATAGTGTAGCAGACAGCAGAGGCCTTGAACTAGACCAATGACTCATTGTAATAAACACTCGCAAATAAAGATCCATGGACAAAAGGGTTTACTGTGTGACTCATTGTGTCACGCTACAGCTTCCACAATGAGATTTCCTTTTCCTTTTATTTTTTTGTCCTTTTTTTTCCTTAAATTTTACTTCATTTTAATTTGGGGGCAGGTTGCAGGGGTGGAGGGCAGATGCAAGGGGACAGTGAGGTGGATCAAGGGACAGGATCATGATACATGGTGTGAAAGCCGCAGAGAATCAATAAAAAGTTAAAAAAATAAAAAGCAAAAAAATCAATAGAAATGTATTGATTTTATGTATCTTTATAATGAGTTGATATATGATAAGAAATACATTTTCTGTAATAATAGTCTATAAATAATCTATCTCAGGAGAGAGAAAGTGAGGAAAAATTATGTTCCATAGTCTATAAAGCATTGAAATGATTGTGTGTATGGTGTGGGGTGGTGTGTGTGTGTATGTGTGGTGTGTGGTGTGTATATGCATGAGTGTGCATGTATGTGTGTGAGAGAGAAGGCATGTGTGTGCCATGCAGACATTGGAGGACAACCTTTCAGGAGTTGGTTCTTTCCTTCTACCTTGAGTTTGAACCTGTGTCTTTCTTGTTTCTGAGACTGCATTGTGTTCTCCAGACTAGCTCATCTACGTACGTACTGCCAGTTGATTCTCCTGCTTCCTTCCATCTTGCTGGGGACTACAGATGTGCATCACATCTGACCTTTCATCTGGGTTCTGGGAATCTAAATCAGGTCACCGAACTTGTGCAGAAAAAACCTTTACCAACTGAGCCATCTCTCCAGTCCAACTGAACCGTCTCTCCAGCCCAGGAAGCGTTTTTTAAAGTATCCCCCCCCCCTTTTTTAAGTAAATTTTTTTTATGGAATAGTTTAAAGTTTAAGGAAAAAATGTGAAGACAGTATATAATATTCATGTCATGTTATTAACACAGTTGATTAAACTGATGTTGGTAATTAGTTTTAACCAAAGCCTGTAATTTATTTATATTTCTTACTTTATTATTCTCTGTGTGTTCCAGGATCTCATGAGGATATCACATTGCATTAAATTATCATATATCCTTATTGTCTTCCTGGCTCTGACATTTCTCAAACTTTACTTGCTTTTGAGGCCTTTGGCAGTTTGGAGGGGTTGATCTGGTCTCTTCCAAGGGACTTGAGTTTGGTGTCTAGCACCCACATCAGATAGCTCACAAGTGCATGTAATTCAAGGGAATCCAGCTCACTCTTCTGGCTTCTAGGGATACTAGCAGACACACATCATATAGTTACACAGACAAACACACATATGTGTAAATTAAGAAACTGTAAGTATGTGCTTTTAAGCCTTAAGCTGTTTACTGAGGTTTCTGTCCTGCCTGGTTTTTGCAGTTGTTAAGTCCCAAAGAAATCACACAGAGGTCTACATTAATTTTGCTCTGATTGGCCTAGTAATTCAGGCTTCTTATTAACTCTTATAACTTATATTAGCCCATAATACTTGTCTGTGTTAGCCACGTGGCTAGGTACCTTTGTAGGCAAGGCAGTCACATCTTGCTTGCTCTGTGTTTGGCTTCCTCTGTGCCTCGGTGACAAGGGTGACAACTGCAAACTGAAACTTCCCTCTTCCCAGAATTCTTGTTGACCTGCCTCTACTTCCTGCCTGGTCACCTCACCTGTATTTCTTGCCTGGTTACTGGCCAATGAGCGTTTATTTAAAATACAAGAGACAGGGTATAGACCATTGTCCCACACAATGCTTCTCGCACGCTCAAATGGGAATGCTGGGTTAATGGGGTCAGATCTCAGAGGTGCCCTGCTCCTCTTCAAGCATTGAGGATGAAGATGCACACTTGGCATGGCTGCCTATTTTGGGGCATTGACTTAATCTACTTACCTGAGTAGAATGGGCTTGCTCAGATTTCCTGACTGCAAATCTTCCCTACCCCACCTTATATTGCTATGGGTTAAAAAATAAAAAAAAAACCTTGATCAAATCATCTTAAATGATTTTGGATCCCAGTTTTGGAGATCTCAGCCTGTGATGGGCTGGTTTTATTGCTATGGACTGTGTTGAGGCAAAGCCTTGTGGTAGAAGGAGGAAGATGCTCACTGTATGGCAGCCAGAAAAAAAAAAGAGGGGAAAGGAGAGGGTGTAGGGGAAGCAGTCTGTGCAGGAACAAGACATGCCCTTCAAAGGCATTGCTTCAGTGGCCTGTGTCCTCCCACAAGACTCCACCACCTCCTAGCAGGTCCATTTAGCAATGAACTTGTGATTGAATCGTCTCTCATTTCCTTCACTAAGGCTCTAACATGTATGAACATTTCCTATTCACACCATAATATTTTAATTTTCTGTGATGTACTCTTTGTAAGGAAACTACCACAAAAAGTCTACACTTAAAGATGGGAAGTGTGTGACCCTCCTTCAGGGGTCAGTATTGCACACACTATTTGGATTCTCCATTAGAAATTGTCTCCTCTCCCTCATATGTTCACTTATTCTGTATTTCATCCCTAGGAGTGAGGACAATGAACATTGATTTTCAACCTTGAATTGCAATTCAGTATGACTACTTATAAATTTGTGGCTCAAAGTGCTCCAGTGTTGGCCTTCTAAAGTTCTTCCTGTCACTCCTGTACCCAACTGGCATGTATCACCAAGTTTTTAGTACTTTACTTCTGTAAGAGGCCCCAGGCTCATCATTTACAGCTACATCTTATTCCTGGAGGCAACCATTTCCCTCAGTTGCCCTTCTTGGAGTAAGGTGTGAGAAAGATCCAGATGCTAGGTTTACATACACTTATGCACACACTTGAACACACCTTTCATTCTTGTGTGAGACCTGTCGGTTATGAACCCTGTTTGGTAGAAAACCAACCTTTGTGGTCTGATCAGCCTTCCATGTCCCCTAGGTAGGTGTGGAACCTGGCCTTCAAGCAAAGATTTGGGGTGCCTACACATGCATGTGACATTATGTACAAAAATACTAGCTAAAGTGGAAGATGTCATTATTATCTGTAGTTCGTTGACACCTCCCAAAGAAAGAACTAGCCTTTCTCCAGGAATCGGCAGTTCCCTGAAGATCTTTGGCAGTCAAAACTTAGTGGACGAGGCATTTCAAGGGTCTCTGTTTAAGTTAGGGTGCCACCACCAGCCTTACATGGTGCTGCCACTCTATCCAGATTCACAAGATCAGAAGTGGGAAGTCTATTAGAAGAAACTTCCAGGCTGACCTCAAATAGAACCAGGATCAGTCAATCATGTTTGGGAGGCAGAGGGGCCAGCTGGAAAGAAAGAATCAAAGGTGAACACTGAGATAAGAAATCTTGGGAGATGGTGCTTTGTTAGGAAAATTCCCACTTCTCAGGTTGGAATACCAACCACCCCACAGTTTTTTTCAGTTTGATATTTCTTATATAATTAGAATAAACTTTGTTACATTTTAGGCTTTCTGTCTTTAGGAATATATGAATATGTAGTTCATGGTCTCTGTCAAAGAGTCTGTGATATGTCTCATCAAGACAAAAGACTTAGGCTCTTGTGGACCTTCACTGCAATTTAAAGACATTTTATTACAATGAAATATTGGTATATTTTAAAAATATATTTATTATGTGTACAGTGTTCTGTCTGCATGCATGCCTGCAGGCCAGCAAAGGGTGACAGATGTCATTACAGATAGTTGTGAGCCACCATGTGGTTGTTGGGCATTGAACTCAGGACCTCTGGAAGAGTGGCCAGTGCTTTTAAATGCTGAGCCATCTCTCCAGATGTGAAATACATTTTTAATATATTACTTTGTCTGATAATAACTTGGAAACCAAAATTTTTACAGAAGATTAAATGACATGTTCAAACAAAGCAACTTTTCCCAATTTGAGTCATTGTTAGGATGTCTGCTATTTCTGTCTTCCATTACATTAATGTTTTCAATAAAATTGATGTTGCACATGATAACTTACATACATCATTTTACATTTAATATGTTATCATCTCACATTATTTGGTATTCCAGAAAACCTTTATGCTTGGTGACTATAATATTCTGACATATGGATATATTTAATTTGAACAGTGTTTTGATACATTTTTATATACATAGATTTTAAATGTACCAAAGAAGGTTTCCTTAGGAGCAATCTCTAGAAATAAAATCAAGTGCCTATAACAACAAAGTGTGTGCTTCACCAAGCTGATGTCATGACAGTGAGTTGTGGTAACTTACAGCAGTGTGGGATGGTGTCAGATGTTCCTAGTAGATGCAATAATTGCAGTATACACTACATGATAAATACTCAATTTGTTTTTAACAAAGGTCTAATATTTGATTTTAAAATCAAATATTTTAAAATGAAAATTCTGTGACCCACAACAGTCAGCTTTGTGAGTGACTTCGAGGCAAGATAGCAGGTCACGTGTGATCCAGTCTCAGCCTAGTGTGTTAGTGCCTAGGCTTGGAGAAGAAAGAGAAAGGCAATGAAGCTCAGATGATGCTTAACAACTTTTATGGGCTTTTAGACCCTGACATGAAATGTTCTGGGCTGGACCACCAGACAAGGTCACATAATATTGAAGACAGAGTATAAGAACCATAAGTTACATTTAGAGTGTATAAGGAGGCAAGTTAGTTAGTAGTCTCATGTGTTAATTATTCAGATATGAAGAATGTATAGGCAGAAGATCATCTGTCGCATCATAATCATTAAAGAAGATCAAAGAAAGGAAAGCCTAGTGAGCTATAATTAAGGATAATCCTGAGCTATTAGTTTCAGTAAGAGAAATCAGAATATAGGACGAGCAAAAAGAGTAGGTTGAGAAAAAAAAAAGGCTAGTAGACTACTTCCAGGAAGCCTCATTCTAAGGTGTGTTTGTGAGCTGAACAAGGACAACACTAAAAGACATGCCAGAACAGATGGGGAAAAGCCCAGGAGGCCTCAGCTATCCAAAGAACTACAGGCATGTGAGAAAGCTGGGAGCAGGAGAGGTGGTGGTCTTTCCCTGGGAAGAGCATACCAATTGGTTCTCAAGTGCTGAATGGTGAGCATTGAAAACATACATACAAGTAATATTATAAGGACCCAATAGGTTATATTTAAGAATAAGTACACACACACACACAGACACACACACACACACACAGACATACACACACAGACACACGAACACATGAACCTCAATATAACAATTAGTGAAAAAAGAGGCCATAAATTTGAAGGGTAGAGAGCAGGGGCATATGGGAGGGCTTAGAGGGAGTAAGTGGAGGATGTTGTAATTATAATTTCAAAAATTAAAAAAAAAACCTGAACTCAGTGCCATTGTCCTTGGCTTCTCAGCAGCCCTCATTGTCCACCATATTCAGTGAGTCCAGTTTTATCCTATGCATTTTCAGTCCCAGTCCAGCTGGCCTTGGTGAGCGCCTAATAGATCAGTCCCTCCATCTCAGTGGGTGGGTGCCCCCATTGCGGTCTTGGGAGCCTAGCCGGTTTGGATGTTCACCTTCCTAGACCTGGATGGAGGGGGGAGGACCTTGGACTTCCCACAGGGCAGGGAACCCTGACTGCTCTTTGAACTGGAGAGGGAGGGGGGAGGGGAGTGGGGCGTGGAGAGTGGGGAAGGGGGGGAAAGGGAGGCAGAAATTTTTAATTAAAAATATTTAATAATAAAAAAACCCCTGAAATGAAATGCATGGCTACAACCCAGGAGGAACCACCCTTCCCCAGTCTCTTTCAGCTGCTACACAGGTTTGTGAGCTGAGAACATGGACACTGTGCTCTCCATCTACTGATTGTACCACTACTAACTCCCACAGTGCTTATGACAGTCTATACCTGGGCATCCAAGGGGCATGTGCCCATGTACTGAGCAGGACTCAAGCTTTAGAATGTCTCAGGAGTGGAGCGAATAGCATCACCTCCATCCTTGCTCACTCAGCTGTTGCACAGACGGTGAAGGCACCTGTTGTGGATTTCACAATAGGAGATAAGAACAGGGGGTGTGTCCTACTGTCCAACCCTAAATACTTGACCCTCTTAATAAGGTATGATTTATTTAAGCTACCGAATGCCTGGTGCTAGCTTAAAGGAGTAAGACTGTGGTAACCTCTCATGGACAGAGTGGGTAACTTGGCTGGGAATAGGACTAGCCAGTCTCTAAAGTACCTTTTAATGCCCAGTTCATTTTGCTTTCAGGTTTTTTCATTTGCTCAGTGAGGGTTGCCTCAATTCAGGCAGGAAAGCTTCTAGAAGAGGACCATGATTCTCTCTTCTTCCGATACTCTCTGGTGCCCTTTCCAAGGTATCAGAAACTCGAGGCTCTAAGATTTCCCTCCTAGGTTCAGTAGGCTTAAGCGATCCAAAAGTTAAGACCATCACGAAAGTCTGAGTACCTAGTGATCACAGTCCATTTTCCTGCCCATATGTACTATCTCATCTTACCTCATAGTGACCCCAAAAGGCTTATTTTGAGGCTAAGAAATTTGTCTAGGATCATACAGTATGACAAAGCAATAACTGAGACCAAAACCACCTGACACTGAGGCCTATTTTATTTTCTATATCACAGAAGTATACTAGAAATACAACAACAAGCCGAGCAGTGGTTGCTCACGTCTTTAATCCCAGCACTAGGAAGGCAGAGACAGGCAGATCTCTGTGAGTTCGAGGCCAGCCCAGTTTACAGAGTGCGTTCCAGGACAGCCAGGGCTACACAGAGAAACCTTATCTCGAAAAAAACCCAAAAGAAAAAAAAAGATAGAAATACAGTAACATGCTTACACAGCAGCTATGACATATACCACAGACGCATCTGTGTAATCATGACCATAATGAACACAGCAGCTTCCATCTGTTAATCCTAGATTTGCTCTTGAGAACAAGCTGTCAGTATCTTATGTGTATTAAGTTTCTACAATTGTGTTTCACAAGACCAAGGTGAACTTCACTATCAGTTTGTTCATCTCACTCTGGGATTGTTTTTTACTATGATCTGGATGATTCTCTAGCCCGTCAAAATTAGTTTTTCACACAGGTGTGGACACACACACACACACACACACACACACACACAGAGTCTGGGATACCAGGAGAGTTTAGTTGGCAAAGTGCTTATACAGACAAGGATCTGAGTTCAGATTCCCAGACAATAGAATGAACTGTGTATAGTTGCATATACCTATAATCCCAACATTCAGGAGGGGGAGCAGGATGACCAGGAGGCTATACAGCAAAGGCTTTATTTTCCTCACTGAATATTCTGGGATGATACATCCTGGCAAGGCTTGCCTAGGTCACAGGAGACTGTCTCAAAACTATAACAAAAGCTAGCAGGATGTAGTAAAGAAGATCATACTTATGCATATTTCTATCAGAATGGCTTGGCTTAGCAGGATTTTTGAACAAATAAGGGGAAAAGCCCCTTTTTTGATAAAAATTGAATTAAAAACTGAGCAAAGCTGATTATGAATAAAAAACTGTGTATAGTTATGAATGCCTGAAATACCAAGGTTGGGGAGGGAGAGTCACATGGATCCCTAGAGCTTACTACTACTGACACATCCATCCATCCATCCATACATACATACATACATACATACATCTACCCTTTCATCCATCCTTCCATCCACCATCAAATCATCCAGCCAATTTAGTTGCATTGGTAAATTCCAAGTTCAATGAGAGGCACTGTGTGAAAAAGTAAGATGGAGAGTGTTTGAGGAATCAACAGGACAGCAGGTAAACACTGACTTGTATGTGGAGATTGCTCCTTCCAAGTTCTCTCAGGTTTTATGTGGACACAGTTGTTCCACGTTGGGTGCCAGACCTAGATGGACACTGTTAAGTAGTCCCACACTGTCTTAGAATTGAGTATAATAAATGGGTCTTTATTTAGGAATAGACTCATAGATCACAGTCGTCTGTATGAGGAGGGAATAGAAACCAAATCTAGAAGCTGAAAGGCCATGAAAGCTTTATGTCAACTTTTATAGTACAAGAGACCATGCCCAAGTGGGCTGGTATCTTAAAGGCTATTGGCTGAAGGAGTTCCTATAGCGCTGACTCTCAAAGATTGTCCTCCAACTTAAACACACACACACACACACACACACACACACACACACACACATTTTTAAAAACATTTAAAAGATCCATTCATTTCAAATGCTCCCTTATTGACTTGTTTATTTGCTCACTTGTTTAATTTTTGAGTTCTTCATGTCTTTTGAATATAAATTCTTAACAAGGTGAATATCTGGCCAAAATTTGCTTTAGGTGCCTCTCCACTTTGCTGACTATATGTTTTAGTGTTTTCTTGTGCAGTAGTGTTTAATACAAGGGAATCCCATTAGTTAAGGTTTGCAATGATTATCTGAGTTATTGGAGCTCTGTTTGGAAACTATTGCATGCCCAGATCTTGAAGTGTTTCCACCACAATTTTACCACCAATAGTTTTCAAGTTTAGGTATTATATTGGTGTTTCTCATCCATTTTGAGTTGATTTTTGAGTAGTGTGACTATTCTACAGGATTGAACACTGCACTGGCATGTTTATGTTATTTTATTTACCCTCACAATTATCCCACAGGATACTGTTCCAGTATTATCTCATTTCATAGGTCAGAAAATGAAAGTTGAGGGTAATCAAGTATCTTGCAGAATTTTCCATAGTCATGGAGTGGTGGTTCTGTCATAAGGTGTTATGACATAAGGTGTTATGTCATAAGTCTCTTAGGGCAGACTTAGTCTCAGTGTGGCGAAGCTTTGGGAGACGAATGGCAGAGAGAACAGGGAGCGTTGACTACAGTACCTGCAGTGCAAAGACTCTTTGGTCTAAAAATTTTTTAATATGCACCACATCGCACACCAAGATGTGTTTATCCCTGTACAAAAAAACAGACGCAGGATCTCTAAAAGCCTTCGGGTCATTGACACACCCCACTAGTAAAGAACTGTTTTCTGCTGTCTCCTGCGGGATGAATAAGGTAAAAACAAGCAGAACAAACAACAGAACACTTGACCTGCCTAGAACAAGACTCCTGGTGCCAGAGAGACTGGTTGGGGATGAGGAGAAGTTGGCTCCATTCCCAGGGGTGGGGAAGTATAGCTTCACCCGGTAGCAGATTCAGGTAGGAAAGGGGAATGCAGGTGAGCATGAGCTGAGTCAGCCACAGCCACACAGGCTTCTGACAGAGAGGAGGCGTTGGGAGTCGAGTCATTGCTTTAAATTTGCACTTGCCTTGGAAGTACATTTCAAAGTTATCTGCATGTGATTAATTTTTAATTAATTATTTGTGCGCGCGTATGTGTGTGTGCCGTGTTTGTGCTGGCGCCCAAGGAGATCAGAAGGTTTAGGATCCCCTGGAGTAGGAGTAACGGGCTGTTGTGAACCCACTCCATCTAGGTTCTGGAAAGTAAACTTGGGCCCTATGGGAGAGCAGGAAGCACTCTTTTTAACAGTGGTGCTATTGCTCCAGCCCCATTAAATGACCTGTTTAGTTGAGGCGCTTTGTCAGAGTTATTGGAGACCTTGAGGACAGTTTCCCTTTGATGCCACACTAACTGGGGGATGGCTTGACCAACAGAGTTCACTTTCCCTTCCTCGGGTCGGAAATAACATCTCCCATTATTGACTTGCTTAGGGCATAGAAGATGTGTCATGTAGAAACAAAAACTGAGTTGTGTTCATTGGTAATTTACGTTCTTCCTCCTGAAAATGTCATGAATTTATCTACTTGACATCTTTCTGACATCATTCCACTTGCTGACGACTTGGAAAAGAGGAGCCGGCACCAGAAAGTGGACTGCTGGAAAGAGCAAATACAGAGATCCAGGGCAGCAGCAGCCCTTGCTTTATTTCCATCCCCAGCAAGGGCTTATTCTTCATTCTCTAGTGAGGCCCGTTCACAGCTCGCTCGCTTGTTCTCTTCTCCTTCCTAGTCACTCCACATTTGCGGCAGAGGGACGGAACTCAATCAGATTTAATGCTGTGTTTACTGGGTTCGGGCTTCACACGTCCCAAACTGAAGGTTCATTGTGGGGACTACTGTTTCCCAGCCTCTGACTGACAGTTTGAACCCAGACCCTTCTTATGAGAAGACAATCATCTTCGTCTTCCTGGGCTATCATGCCAAATTGGAGCATTACCCCAGGCCAAAAGTTTCTCACTGGAGCTTAGCTCCTAGCAGATGGTGTCCGTGGAATTAACTTCCTGGGTGTATTTCCAAGTACCGCCAGTCCCATTTCCTGCATTCTGTACACTTCAACTTCTTTACTCCTTCCTCATTAGTCACGTGCTCTACTAGCAGTGAAGTAAAAACTACCACATGCTCCAATTGCCTGGTTGGTTTAACTTCTTTGTTAACACCTGAAGTTTCCTTGGCTCCCCGACTAGGCATTTTTAACCCAGAGATGAGTGAATGCCATGTTCTAAGCCCTCTGCATGCTACATGAATAATTGGAATTGGCACAGAAGTTTATAATATTGCCTTTACTATAATCATTTGTTTAGTTCTGGAACATTCTGCTTAAATCTCTGCTTTGCAAATGAGAAGGTTTTTTTTTTTAAATATTCAAACGAGATTTTCCCCCAAATATTTTTATGCTAGTCCCTTAACAAAAGCCAAGCTGGTTGAGCCCACTATGGAAAATGAGAGCCTTTGTGTGTGACTTGGCTCTTGCAGAGAGCAGGACAAACCATTTTCCAGTTTCCCTGGAGCTCTTACTCCACCTGAGCAAATGGGGAGGCCCAAGCAAGTCGTAATGCCTTCTGAAACTTACGAGTCACATTCTAACCCGTACTGCTTTCTATATCCAGATTTTCAAAAATTCTCAAAATTAAATACACTCTCATTATGGGCAATTCTTCAGAAAGATCCAGTCTTGGTTTCTGCTTTTAAAGACCGTGTTTAGTGACCTGGAATTAATTGTCCTAACAGTCACCTACCAAGACAATGCTTACAGAAGGAAATTTTCTTGCCTCCAGAGAGAAGCTTTTTTTATTTTATTTTTTTAAAATAACAACTAGCAAGGGAAGTTTTTTTATGACTATGGGACAGGCCTCCTTAAGCTGTCATGAAGGTCAGGGGTCAAGCCTGAGCCCAGATGGTTGAGAGCAATTCTTCTAGAAGCAGAACCATTAGCTTGCTCTTTTCTTCAGTAATTAATGGGAAGGCCTCGAATCTTCGTATTAAACCCTTTAATCCTAGCGTTGCTGAATGTTTTACAAACATTAATTAATTCAATTAAACTTCCCACCACCACCTTGAGGCAGGTAATTCCTCCCTGGGACATCTCGTCTTTGCTTGTTACAGTATTGTGTACCAGGTATATATTAGTGCAGATTAGGATAATTAATAACAACAATAAACCTTTGAATTTCGATCCTGTTGTGAAGCTTTCCACATGCCAGGTTTGTGCACCGAGGATTGAGGAGGAAGCCTGAGCCAGCTGAACGCCAGTGATGACCGGGACAGAATTGATGCTCCTCTTTCCTGTTCTGCGGCATGCTGAGGCCGCGTGACCTTGAACAGTTCTTTGTGACCTCTTTCTGAGTCAGTTCCTATAGCTTTCAAACGGGGGCAAGAATATATATTACTCACCGCCCTGCCTCACAGAGGTGTTGCAAGGAGGAATGTTGTAATATTCTGTGAGGTTTCTCAGACGAGAGACGGAAATTAGCATATGACGAAACGTGACAGGACTTATCTTCACACCGTCTGCATGGGCCAGGCAAGTGAAATACCAGCATCCTCACGGCCTGGCAGGGAAACCAGTGCCACCATTATCCCTACTTAACAGCTATCAGAGGCTTCCAGAGGTTGAAGACTGCTCCCAGGACAAAGGAAGGCGAGGCAGGAGATACCAGATCGGCCAAGAGGTAGCTATTTACTTTCCCCCCTCTTTTCTCCTTACACTTTTCTGTCTTACTTGGCACAGAGTATTTGTGAAGAAATGAGTCCTGAGAGGGAAGCAGGGAATGGTGGAAGCAACTTTCCCTCTTGGACATTCTTCTCAGAGCCCAGCGATCCACACACTGGAGCACAACTCTTAGTTTCTAGAATGGGCATGGCAGACCTCCTCTCAGCCTCCCTGGTAGACAGTATCTTTGGTAGCCATCTCCAATTTATTCAGGACAACATCTGACTCCCTTCCTTCACAACCCTCCCTCCCAGATCTCCTTCTCTCCTTGTGTTTCCTCCCTTGCTCTTAGAAACCTTGTGTATGATTTGGGATTTTGGTGATGGTCTCGCTTCCACAGGAGACTTAATTATTGAAGGTCATTTCCCCCTACATATTTAGAGACACCAGCAATATGAATTACACAAAGTGATGAGCATCATCGTGATGTCCCAGAAGAAGCTTTGTTCTTCATCAGTCACGGGTTGTAAAAAGATTACATATGCAACTGTAGCCATGCCGACCACACAGGCTGACAGAACAAACTCTACGGATATTTGTTATCATTGTTCATCATGTTAAGTCCAGACCCAGTCCAAGTATTCAAGAACCTGCATAGGATGACTCTATCTGTGCTTCTTGTCACATCTTGCTCCCCGTACATCCTGTGTACAGGCAGCAAAGGAGGAGACAGTGACTCTGCACAAAGAATCTCAGTTTCTCGGTTACCATGCATGTCTTACGGCAAGAGTCCCTTCCTATGACCTCTCTCCCTGCCCTGGATCCCATATCTCCATCTACTGAATAATTTTCTGTCCACTTTATAGCTCTTTCTCAAGTGTTCCCTCCATGGAGAGGCGCTACAGGTCATGAAAGTCCAGCATCCTTGCTGAGCGCTTTGGATGTGCTAAACTAAACTGTAGAAACGGTGTTGTCCGAGTCATGAGGAAAATGGATTGAGAGAGCTGCATCATTTTGGCTGAGTTCAAGAGCTCCCGTCGCCACCAGATCATTGTTTTTCTTTACACACATTGCTTGTTTTCTGCAACGAGGTTTCCTCATCTGCCGAGGGAGCATGACCAGCCTAGTATCTGCTGCAGTGGGTATTGTACGGAATGGCTAGGGTAGTGACCTCTCCATGGAAGTGCATGCTAACCGTGCGTTTCCTACTGAATCTGCTCTGTCTTTGGGTTTCTGTGTGTAGCTGAGCAGGGCCAAGTGAAGGAGGCAAGGATGTCCATGAACTTGCAGACACGTATAAAACCTAGGTTTGTTTTGGGCACTCTTGAGAGGCTTGAAGAAAATATTTCATTATGGTAGAGGTCTCAGTTCTTTGGACCCTGAGTTTTGATGCATACTGAAATGTGGTGGTTTTTTTTTCCACTCCAAATCCTTTTAGTGATTGTAGAGATTTAACTTTCTCCTCGCATTTGTCTTAAATATTATTAAGAGAATTTGTTTGTTGGGGTAAAGGTGCAGGCACTTTCTTCTGCGGCCCCATCAGTTACTCGCTTAAGGTCACACCTGGTAAGTTGCCAAGCTCATACAGGGTTCTGGTTGGGAGGAAACAATGCTAGTACAGTCAGTTCCATGGGGAGAATTAAGTACAGCCCACACCTGCCCACCAGCTCTGCTACTTGCCCTACCAAATTGTTGAAGTTGAGATGCAATTGGAAGTCTTTTTACTATTATTATTTTCTTTGCTAATTATACTAAATAGTTACTTATTGAAACACAAGCCAGAGAATTGTGGGCTCTTTACAAAGCTATACCATCACCAATTCTAGACTCTTTTCATTATCTCAAAAAAGAAACTTCTTTTCTTTAGCTTGTGAAAAAAATTCTTTTTTGAGACAAGTTTTCTCTGTAGCTTTGGTGCCTGTCCTAGAACTAGCTCTTGTAGACCAGGCTGGCCTCGAACTCACAGAGATCCTCTGCCTCCCAAGTGCTGGGATTAAAGGAGTGCACCACAACTGCTCAGCAAAAAATTCATTTTTTACTAATCTTTTCATTTATTTTACATCCCAATTAGTTTCCCCTCCCTTTTCTCCTCCTGTTCTCTCCCCCCATTTCCCTCCCCTCTATCCCCATCCTCTCCTCCTCTGTCTCCCTGTGATGAAATATTAATTTTACTTTTATTATTTGATTAAATAGTACTTAGGAATTTTGGAAATTCCAAGAACTACACACTATACCTGCATACACACAAATACTTATATACATCATTACTGTTACAATGAATTTTCTTAGCTTGCTTTTATTTTTTTCTGTTTATCTTATGCTTTATCATTTGCTCAAGATCTCTCTCTCTATCCTTTCTCACACACCTTTATTTCAATCTCTAAGGGTTACGTGTGTTAAGTTGGGGAGATCAGTGCCGTCTGGAAGGGGCAGTTTGCGGACACAGTAACCACCCTTACTGAACATCTTCCCCTGCCCTGTTTCTCAAAACACATCTTCATGAGGGAGGCTCTGCTGTCATCATTCTGACTTTGCATCCAAGCTAATAGAGGCGGATGGAGTTTATGTAGCTTGCTATATCCCGATGCAGCAAAGCTGCTACCTGGTTAAAAACCCAAATCTGAAGTCAAGTCCTCCAACTCTGAAGTGCATGTCCTTAACAATGTACTAAACTGATACTAAGAATCAACATGTAGTTTAAGAACAGCCGTGACACTTGGCCAGTGCTTTCAGCGCAAGTTCACAGCTCACCACTCCCTTCCCTCAGCGGGCCTGTCATTTGCGGGTTATCAAAGTCAGTTCTTGTAGGTCAAAGGTCACATAGGAAGACCGGCTCAGAGATACATAACAGCTAGCTCTCTCTCTATGCTTCTCTCCACACACTGGGACTCTCTACGGTTATCTCAGACCTATGTTCCAGCTCTCAGAATAAGAACTTACCTCCTATCTGTTTGAATCCTTATACTGACTTGAGGATAGTAAATGTGGCTTGGTCATCTTAGGCTTCTATGCTAAAACCAATTTTTGCATAATTTGAGCTGGAGATGTTGCTCGGTAGTCAGAAGTACTTGCTGCTTTCCTGGAGCACCTGGGTTCGATTCATAACCCATACATGGTGCTTCATAGCCACTTGTAACTACAGTTCTAAGGTCTCACACCAGCCACATATGTCATATGTGTGGGTAAAACTCCTGTAACACATAAAATAAAAAAAATCAACAGAGAA
The DNA here is from genome assembly GCF_018167655.1 of Microtus oregoni. NCBI lineage: Eukaryota > Metazoa > Chordata > Mammalia > Rodentia > Cricetidae > Microtus > Microtus oregoni. The sequence continues at coordinate 31,517,926 of NW_024543088.1, read as the reverse complement.
ACAAAAAACAACCCCCCATTTTTTTGGGTGGGGGTTGATCACTTGATTATTTTGTTTATGGACAGCTCTAAGAATTTGCTCACAAACATTTGAGCTAAAAAGGACTGCCTGGAATAATTGATTATGCTTTTTGTCTTTACTACATAATTTTCAAAAAAAGCAAGCCCAATTCTTTACACACATCAAGTAGAATATTTGTGTGTGTGTGTGCAAAAGGGAAAGGAAGTTGTAAATATCTGTTGAGGTGGATTATGAATGCCCTGTTTTATCTGCAAGCAAAACGAATGGGAATGGTACCGAAAACCTACGGATTGGGGACTTCAACTAAACAAACGAAAACCTAGCTCTGTTAGCCTCGCTGTACCCCAGTTCCTTAGTTTCTGGGAATAAAGCAGCGACCCGGGAGTTCTTGAGCCCGCTTGTCCCGAGGGTCCTGCCAACTCCGCATTGTCCCGCTGGATTTGCAGTCAGATGCCTTACGCTGGCAGGCTGTGGGCAGGCAATGAGTTTTTTCCCTGTAAGTTGGGTCCAAAAAGATCCGCATGGGAGCGGCTTCCTCGGAGACAGCTGCCTTGAGAGAATGCAGGAGCAGGGAGCAGCCAGAAATTCCTCCTGGCACAAAGTGCCCGGGGGAGGAGTCCACTTGGCTAAGTATTGTCATTTGCTGAAGGAAGGTGTGTGTGCTCAAGAGGGAGTTTTTAACCTGGAGGATCATTAACTCTTTGATCCGGCGTCAGGAGGTGACCCTGGAGTTGGTCCTGGAAGCGGCTGCAAGCAAGGGTCGGGGAGCAGGAGCCAAGCGAGTTTCCATGGGGGACCACCTTGAGAAGGGCCAGCATGCTTTGCTCAATGAAGGAGACGAGAACGAGATGGTAAGATTCCAGCCACATCCTGTGCCCTTCAGTCAGTCCCCCTTCCCTGGCTTCGCACACGCACACTCGTGAACACACTCGCATACTTGATTGCCTGTTGACTCTGGAAATACACAAAAAGAGATGATATTCAAGCAATCTCCCTGTCCCACAAATGTAACTTCTGACTGCGCGAATTTAGTAGAATGAACACATTGTATTCATTTTTTATCAAGATTGTTTTTATTTGAAGTAAAAGAGAAAGGGAGAGGATCATAGAGCTGTGTCATTATTCATTTCATCTGTATGGAAACTTCTGCCCAGAACCCCCATTAGGGCAGGTCCCCAAGGTGTGGACCAGGGTCTTCTCTGAGAGGAAGAACTGAAACCCAAAGGCAGGGCAGTTAGTGGCTGAGCCTTTGACTCCTTTCTTTTCTCATACAGTCTTGCTGTTCATCCGGGAAGGCACAAAGCACACGTACTAACAGTGGTTAGCCTACAGGCATTTCTTCTTACTTCACAAACTTCACTGCTGTGGAGATGGGTTAGGGAAAACTTTGTGCAGTTCATTGTCTCTCTCGTTTTAGAAGACGTGCTCCCAGAGCTTGGGAGGTATAAGAAAATCAGAGAGGCTTCTGTGCTTGTTGAATTTACAGTGATATTTCTCAATTACAGTGTAATCAAGGGAGAGTCAGAGATGTGCACTTCTACTTAATAAGGTCTCTGTGCTAATTGTGTAAGCATAGCCTTTTATGCCGGTAATGATGCAATTAAAATGTGAAAATGTGATGCTCTCACTCTATAATAGCATTTTATCTTCCCGGAATTAATATACAAATAACAAACCCGAAAGATATTTACTTAAAATGTTTTCTTGGTTAATTGTTGGAGTCCTGACTATTAAATTCTTTGTTCTAAAACTGGTCTTTCAAGTTTAATCTGCTTACTCGTTTCTATAGCAACAACTTTTTTTGTTCTTTTGGACATTCTGGAATAGATCCCATCTTTCAAAGCTGAAAAAAAAAGTATAGAAAAATAAAGGGCACCTTAATTCAGTTGGTTTCTATAACATGTCCTTACTTCTTTCTGACTTAACTATCAAGTAACAGTTGCTTTCAAGGCCCTACCCAAATGTCACCAGAACTGACTTCCTGGTCTAATGTTGGCTTATGTTCCTTTCCCCTCCCAAGCATTTCCTTGAGAGACTGAAGTTGAGTTCTTATCCTCATCTTGACTGCTCTTACCAGAAGCCAGGGACTTCTTGTTCGCTCTCTTCCTTTCTCATTTGTAAGCACACACATTTTTCTCCTCTCCTCATGTTGACCACAATTTGTCTTCGAAATACCATTTTGGATCACCTATATTCTTGAAGACAATCTCCTCCGCCCCCCGCCAGACTAACAAATGCTTCAGATGAAGTAGTTGTGTTATTAGCTGGTCTTCGTTATAGCGCTGCCAATGGCATTGGGGGTCAGCCCAGTTCTGTATGCAGCTGGAAGCCCAGCTGAGCGCTTTGGCTGGGGAAGGGACACTGTGTATTTTGGTGACAGTGCTTTGACCAGTGGGCTCAGCAGAGGTGCAGCATTAGTATGCGCCCAGCTCCTTGTCCTGTTCCGACTGCAGAATCCTGGCCACCTGCCTGCTGCTGCATCATTTTGTTTTCTACACTGTTCTTCATTCATGCAGTAAACTTCAAAGTTGTCTGTCCATCTATCTGTCTATCTGTCTACCTATCTATCTATCATCTATCTATCTATCTATCCATCCATCATCTATCTATCTATCTATCTATCTATCTATTATACAGATTTTTATTTTGGGTTTTGCTACATAAAGTATTTTTAGGGCCATTTAGTTTTCACCATGACCCTGCGAGGTCAATGGGGAGAGCCATATCTAAGGAACTTGTCCAAGAGCTGAAGCTAGTTGAAATTGGTAGTTCCGTGTCTCTGGATCCACACACGGGCCACTTTTCAGAGTTTACTGGGGACACGGCACTCTAAATAGAACACGTTGCTTCTCCTAATAAAGCAAAGGTAAGGAGAATAGCTGAGCTTACATCCCCTAAGGTCTGTTGTTTCATAGAATTTGTATTTGCTGAGTCGCTTTGTCTCCTCTGACTTGTAGGCTAATCCCATTTAGAGAGCCAAGATTGTCTGAAAATGTGGCACACAAAATTGTTTACAGATTGTTTGTAAATGCCATGAAGGTGGACATTTCCAGATGTCAGGCCTCCAATGAGAGAAATGGCCGCAAATTTCAAGAAAAACGAATGACTGAGAGTTTCTCTTTCAGATAGTTTATATAAAGAGTTTATAAAAGGAAGAAAATGAATATTTACAGGCTGAGAATAGATGGGATTATCTTTCAGCCCCTAATCAAAGAAGTAGGGACAAAAGAGCAATTGTAGGTGATCTGAAGGCAATATCATCAAGTGAAAATAAAATGTTAAAAGACGGAAGGCCCTGTTGGAGGACAGGAAAGTGCCTTCAGTAGGCACCTCTCAAAAGGCCTTAGAAAGACGTCTAGAGCACACACTCTGGGCTTGGACCAGACACTTGTCCACTCAAGTCAAGGTGTCCTTACCTATAAATTAGGAGTGGTCCTTTTTACCCTACCTGTCCCACAGGGTTCTTAGGAGGATTAGCTGAGCGCATCCATGTGGAAAAGTTTTAAGAAGGAGTGATTCTGGGGACTCATGAGCTGTTACTGTCTAAACAAAGGGGGGAGTGGCTCCTACCTGTGCAATTGAGTTGTATTCACTTCTCTGTTTATGACTGTGTTCTTACTGTCCCCACAACAATAAAGTCACCTTTCTATTAATGACAAAACAACCATATATTTCTGTTTTCTCTGGAGATCACTTCTACATGGAGAGGCTGCTGTCTCTTATATCTGCCTTGTAGGGCTCATTGAAGATGGTTCCTTTCTGTGACATTAACGTATTAGGCTTCCTGGGAGTTCCTGCCCCATGAATCCCAGTGCTGTGTGTTTCTCTATTGAAATGACTTGGAAGTATTACTGACTGACAATGGTATGGCTTAATTGATCCAACCATTGATCACAGGAATGAAATCGCTATTTCTGGAGGAATGTTTTATTCTAGCAAGGTTTGGAAAAGCAATGTCCCTTGATTTCATGCCTAGGTTTTTAATAAGTAAAGAAACACACTCTTGGTTATTTTTCTGATTATAAAAGTGATGTATTTTTGTTGTGAAATGATTGAGATAAAAACTTGGGACTGAAGAACAAAGTAGATATGATTCATTAGTTTACATGGAATGGGTTGATATTGTTGTGTTGGTGGCCCTTTTTCAGGCTTATGCAGTGCATTCATAAACCATAACATCCTAATGATTGTAGCACATTCTAATGTTATCTATATTCTTCTATAGAATATATATATTCTTATATACATATTATTCTATATATGCACTCCTGTATTGTGGAAACACTGGGTAATGGGCTTCTGTGTAACTGTATGTCCTGTGAGGGCACATTGGTGCACTGAAATGAACAATGTTGATAAGATGTATCCTACAGAAGTCTGTACATAACTGCAGTAGGCCTTCCCTCCTGACCCTGCCAGCACATTGCTGAGCATACTGTTTTCTCATTAGCTCCTTTCTCCCTGTCACAAGCACCCAGATACAATTAGGCTATTACTTACTGTTTCTCCTATGAATTGTGCCCAACTAAGATAAAACCAGTTACAATCTACCCTTAAGGAAGGCATGCAAGTTGTCACAAACATGCATTTTAAACAAAGAATGACATCTGTACTCTCTTTTGAAGGCTACCTCTTTTTGTTGCAGCTAAAGATATATGATGGACAATTCTCCATTTGATACGGCACTGCTTGCCTCCTCCAGTGTTTCACTTACGTTTGTATGACTAGTGCCCCATCTCCGATGTTGTTTACTTGTTCCTAATTTCATGCCGGCTATGATGAAAAACTCTGCATGTTTTTGGACATTCTTTGGGTTAATTGTGAGAACAAATGCTCAAAGGTAGCATTGTAGCACTAAAGGCAATGTAGAGTTTAACTTTTAAATGACATACAATACTCCATTTCTTTCTAAAAGTTGTCATGTGAAACTTATACGCTGAGTGGCAATTCTTTTTATGGCTATTCCCTCTCTCCTTGACTATCACTTTTAAACTTTGGCTCATCTACCCTAGGAAAATGATACTTGATAGCTGTTTTAGCTCTGCCTTTCTCTGATGAGGTTAAACATGTTACCTGTCATTTATGTTTTCACCTAGGACCTCTTTCTTCTGTTACTAATGTCACTAGCGCCACATTAAACATTTAAGCTAAAATGCATGCATTTTTAGCTAAAAGAATAAGATTGTTTTGTTTTGCTTGCACCATGCTGCATGCTACAAACAAGTGGGTGATGTCTGAGGGTGTGTGGGGGGAAGGGAAAAGGCGCTCACAGGGACAATGTGTTAGGTGCTACGCTGGCAAACATTTAGCACAGTTAATTATATTAAGTACAAGAAACTAAAGACTAGGGAATATGGAAATTCAGGAACCTCTTTTCCAACTTCCAGGTCATTTCTCAGAGCCTGGCAAGTCATCTGGCCTGGCAGCAGGTGGTATGGGTGCTGAGCCCCATTGATTCATCACTGTGAGTTGGGGGCTGTTTGTCCTCACCAATTCTTTGCCTCACTCTGATAGCTGATGTTTCTGTTTCTTCTCTAACTCCCTGGAGCAGAAGCCCCTCCCCTGGACTGCACAGCTACTTATTATGCTTCAGGGGCACCTCTGAGATGCTTGCCAATGTTAACCAGTGGGCCCACAGATTGCATAGTGGAGGGATTGTGCTCAGGCTGAGACATTTTGTCAGTTGAACTGTTCAGGAAGCCGGGCCACTGGCCAAGTCTGATGTCTTTATTCTCATTTCGTCGCTGTAGATCTCCCATGTAGTGAACTCATCTTGGACAGAAGATCCCTTTGAGGAGTGGGATTTAATCGCTTCTAAAGAGCAGGGATCCTGCCCGAGTCACCTTTCCATGGCCTTCCCCTTTCCTTCCCACTGCATTCAGAATGGAGCACAGTCCCTGGCACAGTGTGGCACTGGCCGATGTCATTGCAAGCTCCATTAACCTGCAGTTTTACATTCCGAAAAAACAAAGAGGAAACGGGGCTCAGAAAGAGAGAAGTGGGGCTGGAGGGATGGCTCAGTGGATAAGAACACTGCCTGTTCTTCCAAAGGTCCTGAGTTCTGTTCCCAGCAACACATGGTGGCTCACAACCATCTGTAATGAGACCCGGTGCCCTCTTCTGGCCTGCAGGCAGACACAATACTGTATACATAATAAATAAATAAACCTTTAAAAAAAAAGAAAAGAAAGAAAGAGAACAACATTAAGTAAATAAAGAACAAAGCTAGAAAATTGATGTTATTTGCTTAATCTGGTCCATAATCCCATGTGTTTGTTAACTAGCTTTCCCCTTTCCCAAGTATAAACAGTTTGTTCTTCAGCGTTAATTAGCCATGCCACAGTATTTATTTGTGATACTTCATTATATTCTTTTATTCATTCATTCATGTATGAGCTATTTAAGCAACCTCTGGTCAGTACCAGGAGTTCTCTGGGCTGACCAGGAAGATCTTGAGTGAATACTAAATAGCTCCTGATTCCCAAAAGCTCAGAGATGAGTGGACAAGGCCAAGCTCATAATTTGCAGGCCTAGATCAAAATGAACATGAAGTGGCTCGTGTCCAACAATTACGAAGAACTTCAGGTTGGGAGAAGTGCATTACACCAAGTGGAGGGTCATTTTCAGCACAGGGCCCTTTGTGACCACAGGGCAAAAACACAGTGAGCCTGTGCTGCAAGCAGGTGTTACCATGAGGTTGTGCACAAGGACTATAGAAAGCAATTTGGTGGCAGCAAACCTTAGGGAGAAAGGTATCATGCCGTTTCCTCCAAGGGGTAGGTAAGACTGTGTAGGGCTTTGTAAGACATTCCAGTGGTGGTAAGTTTTCCTTTCTGATGATTCCTAAGCCCTGGTTCATGAAACAACCACTGGACCCGTGTTGGGTACTATATAAAAATACATTCTTAGACCCTGTTCTAAATCAGAAGATACCATGATGGAGTTCGACTTAATTAGGATGGCCAAGGTGCTGGCCTGATTGACACAATACAGAAATCACAGAACACTTGCCACCCAAAGTGATAGGGAATGTTTTCATGGGTTAAACAAAGTTAGCTGGAGAAAAATAAAGTCAGCGAAGGCATGTTTGAAATAGTCTAGGCAAGAGGATCAGAACGAAAATAATGTCTTGTCAGGGAAGAGGATGGGCCTAAAAGGGATTCGACAATATTGAGAAGTTAGAATTAAAAGGAACTCATAGACTGCAATCTAGGAGAGAGAGCGAGTGAAACGGCACTAACTTCAGATGGTCCAGAGGGTCCTGGCATGAGGGGACAAGTTGGGACTGCAGATGGTTATAGTAAATAGTTAACTGTGATGTTGATTTGGGCCAAGTATAGACTAAGACTCTACACAACGTATTTGATTCAATCTTCTAAGTCTTTCTAGGTGAGATCTATCAACTCTCTTTTATCAATAAGGATCTGAGGTAAGGAACTATTAAGCGACATGCCTAGTGCATTTGGTTAAGTAAATGGTACGTGATAGCTTAGGTTCTTGCCTTAGACAATGGTTTTCTGTCTATGGGGTTTTCACAATTCAGGACGTGCTGTTTACTTGTTAGCAGTGACAATCAGCTGAGCACATTGAAAGAAAATACACCAGGAAACTGGAAGGTCAGCATTGAAGTGTTGGTTCTGGCAGTATTTGTTTTATAACCACAAAACATATTATGCTCCCCTCTCTTTGACTTTGTCCAACAAGGCAGAGATAATAAATACCTTACTTGTTTGAACCAGGGTACAATACAGATGATTTCTTAAAGTTCTTTTCCACCCCTGTGTTTAAGAATGAAAAGAGGAACATGAAATCACTCTGCAGCTTAAAGAAAGTTTTGATACTGTTGATTTCTTCACGGTGCTATGGGTTTGGGATCTATCTATCTATCTATCTATCTATCTATCTATCTATTTGATTTAGTCTTTTGAGACAGAGTCTTGTTATGTAGCCTGGATGACTTATTATCCTCCTGTCTTAGGCTCTTAAGTGCTTGTACCACAGGCGTGTCCTGCCACATCAAGAAATGTGAGTTTTTCTAGCGAAGGGAAGGAAAACAAGGAGCAGAAATGTGACCTGAGGAGCCAGTGACTCTGTAATGTGTCCAGATATGACCAAGGCATGTGGCTTCAAGGCTCTGTGAGGATTAGCTGACATAAGACAACCCCCTCAATGACCTACAGCTCTTTCTGAAGACTCATCCTTGGCAGACTGTCCAAACCACCACATAGTGAGAGAGAAAAGGCTGGTGAGGACACAGCCTCCTCCTTAATCCTGCTATCTGCCTAAGGCTGGTCCTCTGGGCAACAAGCACAGCCATCACCTGGATGCTCCCTCAGAGAAAGAACAGATAGGAGGCTATGTGTGCTATGCACTCTCTACAGCCATGTCTCTCAAACCAGGGAGCTCTCTGGTCTTTTGGGTACATATGGGGTCCTGGATGAGACAGTCATCAGTCTATCATTTCTGAATTCATCTTTGGGACAGTGCCAGGCTTCAAGTTTTTCAGACTCTCAAAAATCAATAGCTAGATAATAGTGTGCATGAGGAGCCATCCAGGACTGGAAGCCATCTCCAAAGGGGCTCAAGAATGTAAATTGTCTTAGATGATTTGAAACATATATTTACAAATAGTTACTCATAATTTTTTAAAAATAAAAATGGTTGTTTTTTACAGCCCACTTAAAATACTTTTTAAAATACAAAATGTGTTTATTGGGATCATTTTCCATTCATCTTGAATCAAGCTACTATCAATACTGCTTCTTCCTGGAGGAGAATCCCTCTGACAGCCATGGCTTTCTGCTTGTAGGACTACTGCTTGCCCATGGCTAACCACCATGGAGATTTCACAGTATCCTGGGCATTTCACATCTATAAAGTAGGGATTGAGGCTCTGCACCAGGATCTTTTTGCTTGTGTTTCTTCTTCTCCTCTTCAGGAGAGGGATGAAGGAGGACTTTGTAGAGGGCATGCCTCTCCATTGTGACAGACATGTTCTTGTAGGGAGGTTATCCCCAAAAGGCTATTTTTTTGTTGTTTTGAGAATTTTATATAATGTATTGTGGTTATATTCACCCACAACTCCCTCCTTAGTTTCTCCCAGATTTACCTTCTCTTCCCTACCCTGTAAATCCATGTTCTTTTCAAAGAAAAAAAAACAATCCACCAATTAACATGTGCTGCCCACATCTTCCTGGGTGTAGGGACATCCATTGGAGTGTGGTCAACCTACGAGGATCACACTCTTAAAGAAAACAGGCTCTCCCTGCCCCAGAAGTCATAAACTCCCCACAGCTCCTCAGTTAGGGGTAGGGGTCATGAACTCCTTCCCACTACATGCTAAAATGTTGACTGGTTTGATCTTATGCCAGGTCTTTCTCAGGGAGCCAGAGCTGCTGTGAGCTTGGGAATGCAGCTGTACTATTGTGTTCAGAACACACTGTTCGGCTCTGGTTCTTATAATCTTTCTTCCCCTCCTCTGCAATAGTCTCTGTGCCTTGGGGAAAAGGTACTGTCTAGATGCCCCATTTGTGGCTGTGCCCTTAGCTGACACTTACTCTCTGTACTTGTAGCTGGTTATGAATTTCCGAGCAAACCACCCTCGGCTGCACAAAGAAACTGCTCTGATGGGGCCGGAGAACTTTACTAATTTATGGGTAGAGATATATGAATTCAGAGAACAGTTAGATGCAATGCCTATTTTGCAAAATAAGAGTAGAGAGTTCACCGCTGGGGCCTGTGAGCTCCTTAACCATGGATTCTTGGCCAGATTTACAGTGTCCAGGAATATGTTCCCTCTTGTGGAACAGGACTTATATCTAATCATAAAGTTGTTGGCTACCCTCATATTATTATTGCAGCTATGGGCATATTTTGCAATGTGGGTAATTGTTACAGTTCAAAGGGCTTATTCCTGGGGAAGACTTTGATGACACCCCCATTCCTATAGCATGCATAACGCATCGCTAGGAGGGAGGATGCTTTCTGGCAAATACTAACTTGATTTCTCCATGGCCTATGACCAACATGTGCAGTGTCTTCAGCAATAGGGTCGTGGACACTCAGGAATAATGACAATGGCCTGTATTGTTTTGGGGGCTCTCTGCAACACCTATGTCCAACAACTTGAGGGGAGGTACCCTACTCCCAGCAATGGGCTTTTTATTAGGCTCCTGGGATGAGCATATTTCCTGTGTAAATGTCTTAGTTAGAGTTACTATTGCCATGATAAAACACCATGAGCAAAGCAACTTGGGGAGAAAAAGGTTTAATTGACTTACACTTTCATCACTGAAGGAAGTCCGGACGGGAACTCAAACAGGGTGGCAGGAGCTGATGCAGAGGCCATGGAAGAGTGCTGCTTACTGCTTTGCTCCCTGGGGCTCGTTCAGCCTTACAGAACCCAGGCCCACCAGCCCAGGGATGGTGCTACCACACGAGCTGGGCTTTCTCCCACACATCGCTAACTAAGAAAATGTTTTACAGGCTTGCCTACAACTTGATCTTATGGAGGCAGTTTCGTAATGGAAGCTCCTTCCTCTCACATGACTTCAGCTTGTGTCAAGTTGACATAAACTAGCCAGCACAATAGGGTACTCTAATTAAACCTATTGTATCCCTTATAAAATAACAGGCTTGGTGATCTGAAGGGGGAAAGGTGAATAACGGGAAAGGATATTTAGTGGGAAGAATAAGAGGTTGCAGAAGAGATGACCAACATTAAGGATGTTATAAGAGCCCTGTGGAAACCCACTGTTTTATAGCACATTTTTTCTTTATTATCACTGGGGATTAAACTCAGACTTTTGTGCACAATAAGCAAGTTCTTCCTTCTAACCCACTCCCCCGCCAATGGTGCCAGTTTTGCTGTCCTTCAGCATGGAAGCACCCAGTAACCTAAAGATCTTTCTATTGGAGGGAAAGTCCTCTGAGGGTTTTCCCTCACTGGACTCCAAGAAACAATTTTTGTTTTCCATTATCTTTAACCAACCACACGTATTCTTCTTGCTGGCACTTCACAGAATACGTCAAATTTTTTCTTCTTCCCTTCCCTTCCCTCCAATTTCCTCATTTTCCCTACCCCTCCTTCCTTTCTTCCTTCTAATGGGGCTTTGCTGTGTTGACCAGGTTAACCTGGATTTCCATGGCTTAAATGATACTTCCATTTCAACATCCCAAGAATTGGGGGCTATGGGGCATGCCACCATATCTGGTCAGTCCATCTATTCTCATTCTCTCTCTCTTTCCCTCTCCCTTCCCCCCCCCCCCCTTTGTCTTTCTTTGCTTCCTTTCTGGATCTTGATCTGTGTTTGTAGCCCAGTCTGTCTTCAAACTTGCAATCTCGCTATCACTGTCTCTGGAGCGTTCTGGTCATAACCTACAATACCACACTCTCATTCCTTTCTTTCTTTATATATATGTGGGGGTCCAACCCCAACATAAACTATCTCTCCAGACCAAAGGGGAGGAGTGGGAATAATTGAGACAACTTACGTGGCTTTACCAGGAGGGAGATTCTCAGTTATCCCTCATGAGATCCGAGTTCACATCCTGATAATTCCTTTGCGTTTATTCTCGCCTTATATACCAAAACATAAACTGAAGGGGAAAATTCATTAGCATTCTGTTTCCTAGGTAACCCAGTAAATGGTTGTGGTCATGTCCACATCTACCTATGCCTGCTCTCTCAATCTTTCTGCTCTGTATGCCAGCTCTGTCACATAGGTAGGTTTAATTAACGTCTCTTTTCAGGCATCCTCCAAATTATAAAGAAGGAGCAGAACAACATCCTGACCCTTTGTTAGGAATGGCTACAGGCTAGGTGACCTACCGCCTCCTATGTGGCAGGTGTAAACTATGGCCTGGGATTCATTGGATCTTGGAATGGGTCAACTCATAGCCCTGTTTCTGGGTCTGGGTGGTAGCTGGTCTGGTCAGTCTGCCAGATTTCCCGCATTGCCATTACCCGGATGACCTCCCCAGCCTAGCTCAGCCAGTGCATCCTGCAGCAAGGAACAACGAGGGACAGTTTTCTTGCTTTCAGGCCCTTGGGTCTGGCTCACCCACACGCATATCACCAGGGCCAGCTCTACTGATTTGTCCAGGCAAGGTGCAGGGTCTTCCCTCCCAATTGCTGTAGGGGACATATGAGGGGAGGACAAGGTCAGCTCTCCTGCTCTTGTGCCCTCAGGGCCTGCTCACCTGTATCCCCAACCACAGGGTCAGCTCTAGCGTGTTTCCCCGCTGAGGAGCATACCTGTGGTAAAGGGTAGGGTCATCTTTCCCAAGTTTGGAAAGAAGGACATAGCTTTCCCCTGAGGGACAGGACCAAGTCTCCTGCTGAAGAATTCAGCAAGGGACAGGGCCAGCTGTCCCAGGGCCAGCTGTCCCAGGGCCAGGGCAGGGCAGGGCTGGCTCAGCATGGTTCCAATGACCCCTTGTGCTAACACAGGTCACAGACATCAGCACAGATATCTGTTTCAGTAGGACCACAGACCCAGACATTGACTTTGGCAGCAGTTTGGGCCCAGACATCACTATGACTCGGATGATAGCGTTGGGCACCCTGAACAGTATGGCCCTGGTGGCAGCATGATCCTTGGGCACCAACATGGTCTCAGGTGACTGACCATACCCTGGGTATCCACCGAGCCCTCAGTAGTAAGAGGAGCCATGGACATTAACCCAGACCCCAGTTGCTGCAGGGAAATGGACACAGGCATAGATGGCCTGGCCATAGATGTTACCATGGTTCTCAGACATCCTCATGACTACAGGTTGTGGCCTAGACCCCATGTATCTGTGTGGTCTCTTGGTGGCCATGGATATCAACACGGATCCCGACTGTGACAGGACATTGGGCCCAGACAAGGTCCTTGGCAGCAGCCCAGGCCTGGATGTCACTATGATCACAGGTGGCAGCGCAGGCCACTTGGATTAGAATGGTTCCCCCATAGCAGTATGACTCTTGGATACCAACATGACCCCAGGAGGCAGCCCAGGCCCCAAGCTTTGCCATGGCCTTCTATAGTCTCAGGAGTTACAAACATGAACACAGACCCTGGCTGTGGCAGAGCTGCAGACCCAGGCATGGCTCTGAGCAGCAGCCCTGGTCCAGATGACAACATGGTCCCAAGTGACAGCACTGGCCACCCAAATAGATTTGGCCCTAGTGGCAGCACAATCCTCAGACACCAACATGGTCACAGCTTGCAGCTCAGACCCTAAGCATCTGCATAGCCCTTGGTGGCATCACAGGCCAGGGACAATAACCTGGGCCCAAGCTGTGGTAGGACAACGGACATAGATACAGTCCTCAGTGCAGCCTAGGCCAGAATATCACCATGGCTCCAGGTGGCAGCACAGGCCACCCAGATTGGCATGGCCCCTGCAGCAGCATGACTCTTTGATACCAACATGGCCCCAGGGGATGGCCCAGACCAGAGGCCTTTGCACCACCCTTGATGGCAACAAGAACCACAGACATCAACACAGCCCCCTTCAGCTTCTTCAGGGCCTCGGACAAACATCTGGCCCTTGGCTCTCGCCCAGGCCCAGACATCACATTGAACTCAGGTGGCTAGCAGGCCATTCATATCAGCCTGTTCCTCACCACCATCACCTCGACATATCTGCCTCTCTCCCCAGACCATGAACCGTCTGCCTCCCTCTCTCTTCCATTTCCCCACCCTGCACTTTCTCACCATAATGGCGCCCAACTACCCAGCACCATGGTTCTTGGTTGGGTCACCAGATGGCATGTGGTTGAGTCCTGCCCACCCCATCTGCAAGGCATGGAACAGAGATGTTGCTTTTCTTCTCTCACGTGCCTGGGGCCTAGAAACCTTGAAGGGAGATTGGTATGATGGTGCCAGACCACTTGATTCCCGAGACATGGGACAGGTTCCTGGTTGATGGGGCCCACTCAGACCAGGAAATCAAGGGGTGCGGGGGGATAGACCCTCTGCCTGCTCAGGTCCGGAAAGGACTGAGCTGCTTCTGGTTGATTTTGTTCAGCTAGACCCTCTCATTCCTTTCTTATCCAGGAGCATGGCTTTATCTTGATCCTTGGTCATCAGAGTCCTGCTCCATCCACCAAAGCCAGACTAAATGTGATTCTCTTCATTAATCCGTCAGGGAATCTTGTGGTCACAATCATTCCTTAGCTGGTGTAATCTTCCTTAGCTGGTGTAATCTTTTATAATGTAATTTATTCCTTCTCTTCCTCCTTGTACCCAATACAGGATATATTATTAGCTTTCCAAGTAATTTTTTAAAGAACAAAACTCTGGGCACATTTTTTTTTTGTAGAAGTTGTAAGTTTTTGGTCATTGGGATATAGAAATGAGCAGAAGTAAAGACAATAGGATAAGATCACTTGAATATCCCATCGGTTTTTAGCTCTCTGCTTATGCCTGTATTACATGAACATTGATCTTTATGTTCCTCCTCTTCCTAATGGTAGCTCCCCTGGTTTGCTACTCAGTCTGGGCTTGATGTAGGAATAGAGCCTTAAAGATAGCAAGTGGTAGAGTGTTTTTTTTTCTTCTATCTTTCTTCTAGTATCAATGGGGTTTTGCCTTTTTCCTGGGGAGAGTTTCTTCCTTGGAAGTAATTGAACTTTGTCACTTCCGGTTTGTTCCAGAATTTTAGGTCATTATAGAGACAGAACCATTGATGCAAAAGGAACTTTGCGCCTCTCTGCTGGGGCCATTAGCCACCTTCTTCACACCTGTGCTGCCAAAGAGGCAACTGTGCGATGTCCTTTTCCATTCCAACCATCTGTCTTTCCCATAAGCACAAGGTGACACACGTGGGGAGGAATTCTTAGTATCTATGAACAGGCTGGGTTTAAAAATTTTCGACATTACAAACTTGATCTAGTCCATGTTCGGCCTTTATGAACTTCTTCACATTTTAGCTGATTTTTTAAAATCTGTTTATATGGCAGCCATCACTGTCTCTCATGATCTAGAAAAGATGAAAGTGTTGTTTTGTTCTGGTCTTTTTGGGTATAGTTTTCTTTTAAAAAATGATTATTTTTATTGTATGAGTATGAGTGTTTGGCCAGCATGTCTATGTCTGTGAACCACATGTATGCAGTGCCTATGGAAACCAGAAGGGGGCATTAGATCCCCTGAACTTCTAATTGTAGGTGCTTGCTAATGGCCATGTTGGTGCTGGGAGCCGAACCTGGGTCCTCTGAGCAACAAGTGCTCCTAACTGATGAAGCAATCTCTCTAGTTCTGGTGTTTGTCTCTTTTTGGAAGTTGGTTCACTTGATTGGCTTGAAGTTTTAGCTCTGAGATTGATTCAAGAAAATATATGACTATGGGTTATCTTTTCTCTTCTGGGAGTTATGACAAATACTGTATTCTGTGCAGCACTCTACATGGGAAGGTCTCTATGGGAGACTGGCTGAGGAACAGACAAATCATGGTTCAGGCAAGCTAAGTGTTTGTCATATTCCTAACCAGTCTGGCTTACCAAACAGTGACTATCGTATAGGAGGTTAGCTTGGCAAAGCCAATCACCGTTGCTTACTTGTGGCATAATGATTTTCTATATTTTTTCTTAAGTTTTCTAGTCCTAGGTATGTTATTGCTATATGTTTTTCATAAGAATTTAAGTCAAAAAAGGAATTTGGCAATGACTCTTCTGTTTCTATATTGTGAAATACATTAAGGAGTATAGGTATTAGGTTTTCTTGGAAGTTCTGGTAGAATTCCGCATTGAAACCATCTGGTCCTGGGCTTTTTTTGGTAGGGAGGTTTTTGATAACAGCTTCTAATTCTTTGCGACTGACAGGTCTGTTAAGATTGTTCACCTGGTCCTGGAAAAAAAAAGAATTTAAGTCAAATTAAAAATAGCCTGTTTTCCCATCATAAAACCACAGTCAACAAAATAACCAAGACAATATGTCTCCTCCTAAAATTAGTGCTTCACAGTTGGGTTTCCTGAGAAAAGCAACTTGGATAATGCATATGACAGTGATTTCAAGATAGAAATTATAAGTATGCTCAAGGAACTTTATAGGATATGAATAAAGGCTGGAATAAAGAATGAAAAACACAAATAGTTGGATGGAATTAAAAAAACAATTCAAGACATGGAAATAGAATAGAGAATACAGAGATAGAACTGAAGAAAAAACAAACTAAATTAAAAATTGAAACTAAAATTCACTAACTCAAAGAAAAAGCCCAGTGGATGACTTCACCAGAAGTGATCAGATCGAAGAAAGGCTGTCAGGGCTTGAAGAGAAGTAGAGAAATTGGGTCATGCAGTCAAAGAAAATACCGAATGTAGGAAAATCCTTGAACAGACAATGCAGGAACTCTATAAAAAGACCAACTCTATGAATAATAGGTATAAAGAAGGAGAATAAACCCAGGTCAAAAGTACAGGAAGTATTTTCATTGAAACTGTAGAAGAAAATTCCCCAAATCTAAGGAAAGAAATGCCTATTAAGATCTGAAAGATATACAAGACACCAAAGTAACAG
The DNA here is from genome assembly GCF_018167655.1 of Microtus oregoni. Lineage (NCBI taxonomy): Eukaryota > Metazoa > Chordata > Mammalia > Rodentia > Cricetidae > Microtus > Microtus oregoni. The sequence goes on along the minus strand of NW_024543088.1, from coordinate 31,501,401 downwards.
GACCAGAAAAGAAACTCCCCATGCCATATAATAATCAAAATACTCAATGCACAGAACAAGAAAGGATATTGAAAACTGTAAGAGAGAAAGACCAAGTCACATTTTAAGGCAGACCCATCAAAACAACACTTGACTTTTTGATGGAGACCTTGAAAGTCACAGGGATTCAGACTGATACCGTGCAAGTTCTGAAAGATCATAGATGCCAATCAAGACTACTATATCCAGAAAAACTATCAGTCACATGTAAAGAAGAAAGAAAAACTTGGCATGACAAAAACATTTAAGAGATTTATGTGCAACACGTCAGATCCTCACAGGATACTGCAGGGACTATGCCAGTCTAAAGAGATAGTTCAACACCCCCAAGAGGGTACAGGGATTAAATGAATAGTTTCAGAACAGTTCATCAAAAGAGGTCTAAAAAAAACACTCTCCAGGGATGAGAATTAAAAAACATTGTTCGAAGTAACTCTTAATTTTAATACTCTCAATATTCTTCTAAAGAGACACGGAATGGTAGCAGAGGGGCTTAGAAAACAGGATCTGTCTTTTTGATGCCTCCAAGAAATGAACCTCACCATGGTGATAAATGCCACCGTAGAACAATAGGATGGGAAGAGGCATTCCATGAGAATGGAACCAAGAAACAAGAAGTCATAGCTCTTCACTATCTGAAAACATAGATTCCAGACCAAAATTAACCAGAAGAGACAGAAAGAGCATATCCTATTCATCAAAGGAAAAATCTACTGAGAGGATATTGCAATTCTGAAAGTTTATGCACCAAACATAGGGAGGCCCAATTTTATAAAAGAAGGAATATTTAATCCAAAAACACAGATTAACGTCAACACAGCAATAGTAGATGATCTCAACATCCCACTGTCACCAATAGACAGATTATCCAGGGAAGAACTAAACAGAAAACATTGGAGTTGAATGGCATCATAAATGAAATGGGCCTAACAGAAAGTTATAAAGTAAAAAAATCCACCTAAATACCAACTAATAAATGGGCCCTCAGAAGCCCATAAAATTTTCTCTGAAATTGACAACATATTAAGACACAAAGAAACTCTCAACAAATATAAGACAATTGAAATAACATCTGTGTTTTACCTCATCATGGTGGAATAAAACAGGCTGCCAAAAGCAACAGAAACTACAGGAGCTACACAAACACATGGAAAGAAATAGCACACCAAATGAATAATAATTTGGTCCAGAATTAAATAACAAAAAAGGTTTAAAAATTTCTAGATATTAGTGAAAAATGAAACATAATATACCCAAATCTATAGGTCATAATGAAGGCAGTCCCAAGAAGATAGTTTATAGCACTAAGTGCCTACATAAAAATTTAGAGTTTTCAAAGTAATAAATTAATGAAGCATCTGAATGTTTTAGAGAGCCAAGAATAAACAACACCTTCAAAGATAGATGGGATGAGATGATCAAAATAAAATTAATGAAATAGAAATGAGAAACCACAAATAATTAAAGAAATGAAGAGTTGGATCTTTAAAAAGATTAACAAGTTTGGCAAACCTTTAGCTAAATTAACCAAAAGAAAAAGAAGGTCCTAGTAACAAAATTAAATATGAAAAGTGTGTATTATAACAGACACAAAAGATTCAGGAACCCATTGTTGTGTTACGGAGCAGCGGGCTGTGTCCCGCCACCCGGCTAGCTTTACCCGAAATAATTACACGGAAACTGTATTCTTTTAAACACTGCCTGACCCATTAGTTTCAGTTTCTTATTGGCTAGCTTTTACATATTGATCTAACCCATTTCTATTAATCTGTGTAGCCCACGAGCTGGCTTACCAGGAATGATCTTAACCTGCGTCTGTCTGGAGTGGGAGAATCATGGCGACTCCTTGACTCAGCTTCTTTCTCCCAGCATTCCGTTCTGTTTACTCCGCCTACCTAAGGGTTGGCCTATCAAATGGGTCTAGGCAGTTTCTTTATTAATAAGAAATCACTCCCACATCATTTCCCCTTTTTCTGTTTAAACAAAAAAGAAAGGCTTTAACTTTAACATAGTAAAATTACATATAGCAAAACAGTTATCAAGCAAGAATTACAGTTACAATATTTATATCTATTTTATCTTTTATCATAACTAAGGAAAACTATAACTATCTATTCATTCTTCAACTCCATCAAAGACTCCAGAAGGATATAATACTACCTAAGTAAACAAGAAATAAGAAAACTCTAGAAATGACAGAGACATCTTGCTGCCTGGACAGTCACCCAAAGTTCTTTTGTATGGTTGGGGCATCCATCTTCAGCCTTCAGTCCCATAGTATCCAGCAGACATTTCCATGAAGCAGGAAATTTCAAAGACAGTTCAGTCACTATCTGCTGTGTCCTGCAGAATGTCTCGCAGACTCTTTCATGAGTCATGAACCCCAAAAGACCGTCTCACCTTTAGGCAAGTTTAGCAGTCCTCTCTCTGCGGGTTCTCTGTGTCCATTTTATGCAACAGTCCAGGCAAGAGCAGTTTCTTGCCCAAATGGCTATCCAACTCCATAAGGATCCTCTTCGATGCCCATCTTCCTCTCGAAGTAGATTGGTGCCACCAGGAGCAGATATGTCTCATTGTCATGAAAAGTCCTAAGTTATTAAAACATTAAATGCCATATCCTGCAGTCTTTGAAAGATATGAAGAATGTCTCTCTAACTGAAATGTATCTCTATATATTTAGAAAATCTAACTAACATGACTACAAGCTTGACTATTATTGATGATTAACCATTAACCTATATTTCTTAATTATACATTACATTTTTAAATGAACTACACAATCACAATACCTTAATCAAGATCAGAAATACATATACATATAACAAAATTGACTGTAAAATCCACACCAATGCAAATTACTCATACCTATATCATTTCCCCCTTTAAATGTAAAAGAACATTTACAAACAATATTTTGGGAACATGGGCGCAGTTTTTTCTCTCCAAACTGCTTTCTGCTGAATGGGGGCGCTGTTAATCAGATCATTTAGGGTGTAACCTGTGTGTCAGGTTTATCTCAGTTGCCAGTTGAGTAAAGTAATTTTTTGATGGTGTTCACAGGAACTTTTCAGGAGGTCGTGGTCTATCATACCAAATTGGGATAGAAGAAATCCACAGGGTCTGGTCCTCTGTGAAAACAAAAGAAGACCCTTTCCAAAGTATCATATCCTTAGACCCAAATTTTGAAATCGTAATACCTTTATATCCATTCTGGTTTAGCTTGGCAGCCCATGTAATGAAATGTCTGTCTGTACTTAGCTCCTTTACAGTCAAAAATTTTAAAGAAAACACAATGTACATAATCCAGACTCTCTGTGAATTTTCCATTTTTACGTGGCTTATTTTTCTTTATTTCTTTTAATCTCTTAACTATCTGTACTCTGTCTCTTTAAAGACTTTACCCTTTTTTAAAGACATTTACTTTATTCTCTACATTTTTATTCTTCTCTCTCTCAAGCCTATGTACATTCATCCAACACTGTGATCCACTGAGGTCTGTTATGTCTGAATCTGTTTTATTGTGAATCTGTAATATTTTTACTATCCAGGAGCATTTCTTAAAATGTTAAGCACTTCTTAAAAACTTAAGTTGCACCATGTACAGGTAATACGGTACCACCTGTGTCCTGCCCAGTCTAAACCTTACCTGTGCTGTTATTATGGTAATTACGGTAGTTCCTGCCAACCAGCACAGTTCAGCAAGGAGCAGCCGCTCCTGCCTTAGATCCATTTGGTGCCCCTGAGCTGTGCACAGTTCCAGGCACACAGCAAGTCCTCATTGGAGCCGCACTCAGTAGTTTAATTTTGAGACTGAGCATGCAGCACAGAAACTCTTTTTATCCAAGTTACAACCAAATCTGACACGCAGAGCACTGCGCAGTCTGAAAACACGTCTCTTTCACCATGCTATTCCGCCTGCCTAAGCCTGATTCTGCCATCTGCCCAGGTGCAGGCGGGGAGCACTGAGAGCACTCTCCTTCCGATCCCAAGCGGGAACACAAACATCCAGTCCCATAAAATCCATTGAAATGCTTTAAAGCCAGAGTTTGCACTGGCGGCACAGTCCCAAGAAGCCGCATTTTAAAATGACGCAGCTTTTTTTTCTGTTGCTGTTGCCGAATCAGGAAATCTCTCTACAGCACGCCACCAACAAACAGCAAAAATCTGTGTTAAAGTCTCTCTCCCTTATTTTTAAGCCTTTTCAGGTTTTTAAGTGGATTTAGCCCCACGTTGGGCGCCATTCTGTTGTGTTACGGAGCAGCGGGCTGTGTCCCGCCACCCGGCTAGCTTTACCCGAAATAATTACACGGAAACTGTATTCTTTTAAACACTGCCTGACCCATTAGTTTCAGTTTCTTATTGGCTAGCTTTTACATATTGATCTAACCCATTTCTATTAATCTGTGTAGCCCACGAGCTGGCTTACCAGGAATGATCTTAACCTGCGTCTGTCTGGAGTGGGAGAATCATGGCGACTCCTTGACTCAGCTTCTTTCTCCCAACATTCCGTTCTGTTTACTCCGCCTACCTAAGGGTTGGCCTATCAAATGGGTCTAGACAGTTTCTTTATTAATAAGAAATCACTCCCACATCAACCCATAAAGATATATTTTAAAAAATCTGTATTGAACCACATTGGAAAATATAAACTTAAGTGGATAAATTTTGACATAGGTATGAAATAGTTAACAGTTTAGACAGAGCCTCAACAACCTCTAGATAGAAGCAGCAATTAAAAATCTACCAGCTAAAAAAATCTTGGGTCCTGATGGATTCCTTACAGAATTCTATTATAGTTCCAGGGAATTACTCTTGATTTTCCTTCAGAACTTGATGGTAAGACCCTATTGTTGAATACACCATATACTCAAGTCATAGAACGTGGAACAATCAAGCAGGTACTGACTGGGATGCTTTATCCCTACTGGCTAGCTTTCAGAGAGCCAGAAGGTGCTATGCACACTGCTGGAGGAGAACAGTCATCATCAGTATCATCCATCTGTGAATCCTGTGAGCCTCAGCAATGAAAAACCTGGTAAAAAACATGACCACTTGTATAACAGAGGCACACTTTCTCATTGTACTTACAATCTGCTCCACAAGATGTAACCCATGCTGGACCCTTAGGAAAGGATTTATTACTATTGCTTTGCTAAATGAATATAGCATTGAAACTACTCCTAATAACTTTCGCTATACCAATTGTTTAGGGCACCCCTCAACCCTTACCAGAAAAGCTCCTTTTTGTAGTAGATGATGAACATAGAGACCCACAACCGTTCAATATGCAGAGGATAAGACATGGTGAAATATTCACCCCTAAATGGGACTTCTATATCACAGCCCCTGTTCCCAAGGCTCAGGGATCATTAGGAAAGAAAAGTCTGAGAGAAGGTCCAGAGGTGGTAGACGACTACGCTGGAATAGTGTATTATGAACATGATCAGGCAGTTACACATGTGAACTCTTAGCAGCCACAGCAGCATATGCAAGGTCTGCATAAGCTCAAACCCTAAGATGATTTCTGTTTCCAGCTCTCCAGCTCTACTCCACAGTTAAATGCCTTTCTTTTAGCACAATTAATATACTAGTTAGGATTTTTAAAGGGGGGGGGTGTTGAAAAGCTCAGAGCACACGGTTTCAGACGAAACAAAGTTTGTTAGCTCAGTCGGAAGGTCACCATGTAGTGGCATTTTCAAGCACATATTAAGCCTGGGGCAGAGAAGATGCCTCAGTGCTCGCTTTCTGTTTCCTTAGTGGATAGATCTAACATGCTGCTCATTCTCACATTCCTCAGGGTTCTCTGATAACTCTCGTGTTAAATATCCCCGGTATCAGTGCAGTAGGGAGCGGAAATTCCCTCTTTCTCGTCTTATTCAAACACTCATTCCTTCTCAAGGGATCTGATGTAGTTTTGCTTTTCATCTCTTCATACTCAGTCCTGTGGCCTGGAGATAGGCGTGCTGGTAGTCACATGCCTACTTTGGGAGTGAGCTGGAGTCCATCCAAAATCCAGCACTTTGGCTGAATGTAGTGAGGACATGGTCTGCCATGAGAAGAGAAAGGTCCTGGATACTGCTTTCTGTGGTTGAGTAGTCCAAACAGAAATACAAATTAATAAACACATATTCTCTGATAGACAAACAATAGTAGGTGAACCAAACTGAATAAATAACCTTTCAAATGACCATGTCCTGCAATTCTAGTGTGTTAGGCTGAGGCAGGAGGATCACAGTGAGTTCAAGCTAAACCTGGCCTACTGAGCAAGACCCTATCTTAAAAACAAGGACTTAAATGGTCATACTTCTCTGGGTTGCTTATTTCCTTTGCTACATAGCATTCTTCCACTAATTTGAATTTCTGTCAGCAGGTTAAAAAAAGAGATTTGCAAAAAATATTTCTCTGATTTTAAAATCGAGACATGTTTGATGACTCTCATGTGTAAAATACAGGAAATTCTAATATAGGAAGAATCTCAGGATGCCGTTCTCCAAGCCAAATCCCCATTTGTATTTTGTTTGATGTATGGACCTATTCTTCCTTGTTTGATATACTTTTTTTGTGAGTGTTTTTGAAATTGAATTTGTAATCATAGTGTATAATTTTCCATTGTCTTTCTCCATTCAACACTCTTATACAATTATTCTTCTCGCCGTATTAAACTCCTTACCAGACATTATTTAATAGCTGTATAATAGTCTTTAATAATTGCCCTTTGTGTACACACAGATGGTGTCTATTTATCACAATGAGAAACTGCAGTAAATATCTCTAGATATAAGTACGGTCTGTGTCATGAAGCAGCTCTAACAGAGGGCAGTTTTTAGTGCTGAATACCTCACCTTGTTAAAGTCAGCCTGTTTGTAGACTGCTCAGCTTTTAACTCCGCTCTCAAGAATAGAGACCGAGATGAGTGCGGGCCTCTTCTCAGCACTGGTAGTTCAACTGCCGTGACTGAAGAGGGCTTTGTCACACAGAAATTCCGTGTTTGCTCTTCACCAGTCTAGAGAAGTATGCAGACATACCGTGGGACAGGGCGTTGAAAGGTTGCTCTTGTCTTAAGGATCTTCCGAGCAAAAGGCATCGTGCTCATATAAAGGATCCTACAGCAGCAGACCCTGTGGGACGGGTGAATGGGGCTCTAACAACCAACTGGAGCCTTTGCTTTTATCATGTGCAGTTCCTCCATCCCCAGTCACTGCTTTTATCCAAGGAGGAAGAAACAAAAAGCTACAATTCCTTCAATTACCTTGGTATAAAATTCAATTCCCTGGGGTCACAGTTGCAGTATTTATTCTTTCATGGTCTTGTGTGTGTGGCTTTGCAGTTTGTGAGGGGGAAAATTCAGTTGTCTTCATTCCAATTTTTTAAAAATTTCAATTATTTTTTGTTTTACATACCAGCCCCAGTTCCCCCTCCCTCCACTTCTCTTGCCCCTCCACCTCCCTCTGTCCCTCCCCCATCCACTACTCAGAGGGGGTAAGTCAATAAAATGGGGAGTCAATAAAGTCTGGAATACCAAGTTAAGGCAGAACCAAGCTCCTCTTCCTGTATGAAGACTGAGCAAGGTATCCCACTGTAGGGAACGGGCTCCAAAAAGCCAGTTCATGCACCCAGGGATAAGTCCTGGTCCCATTGTCAGGGCTCCCCCATAACATATCAAGCCACATAACTGTCACTCACATTCAGAGGACCTAGTTAGGTCCCATGCAGGTTCCCCAGCTGGCAGCTCAGAGTCCGTGAGCTTAAATTTTTAACCTACAATCTTAGTAAAGGAAAAATTTAAACTTTGCAGGCTAATAATGTTTTAAAAATTGCTTCCACAATATCCATAAATAAATGAATTTGTCAACTGAAAACAGAAAAAGAACATGCACTTAAGTGGTGTCATATCTAATTTTCACAAGGACATACTTTTAAAATTAATTTTAATGACTTATTGTTCAACTGCCTATTGCTGTATCTCCAATGCTTAGAAAGTGCTCGAAATCTGTTCAGTATATAGTAGATACTTTTGAGATAAATACTGAATGATTGGTGGCTATAACTGGTTACAGGTACACTCCAAATTCATACGACCTAGTAAATGTGACAATCCATTTTGCTAATCAACTTGACAGGATTCAGAACCACAATGGTAACAAACCTTAGAGTTACTCTGTGAGGGATTTTCTACGGGAGGTTGATTAACCAAGGTGTGAAAAACCACCCGGAATGGGAGTGGGTCCCCTTGCATGAGCTAAGTTAAAAAGGAGGAAGTGAGCTGAGCCCCAGACATTAGTTTCTCTGTTTCCTGACCGGACTCCATGTGACTCAGCAGCATCACCTCCCTTCCTCCATACCCACCCCGCCCACGTGATCTCAGACTGTGAGCCAAGGCAAGCACTTCCTTATCTAAATTACGTTTGACACAGCCAAGGAGCTAATATAGCACATAAACCCCAATGTCAACAAGGAAGGATCAGAATTTAGAGAAACGAGGTCATTGGGTTACTTTCCATCTATTTCACAGGTGGGCAGAGTTTCAGGTCAGGAGCCCCTTCAAGGGCTATCTGACTCTTTTTTTTTTTTTTTTTTTACTGTTTCCTCTTACCATCCAACTTGTGCCTAAATGCTCTCAGAGAAGAAAATTTGCTCAAAAACAAACAAACAAACAAACAAACAGAAAACCCAAACCCAAACCCAAACCATTTCTTTCTAAAACTGATCTATGAAACAGCAAAACAAACTCAGAACTTCTTCATTATGTTAAATTGAAATATGGCTCCATTTATGTCAATCCACTAGTTCATCTTCTTTTACCTTCTGTGGCCACCTGTGCAAAATATACTCCGGTCTCCCCCATTTCCACAGCCCACGCATCTCAGAGCTCGTCTCAGCTGGTCCCTGTCTTCATGCCTCCAGACAGCTCTTTGTCAGTCCTACCGTATCGCTTCTTCAGCAGCTAGCTCTCCCTGTGACGTAGCTCTTTGACGTCAGCCTCGGAAGGTCTTAGAAAGCCATTATACTTGATAACTCAAGAAGCTTTTGTCTTTTGGTGTCATTCTCCTTTGGAAATCCACAGAGGTTCTGGAATTCCTGGACATCAGCCAGGAAGGGTGAGGGAGAGATAATGACCACTTCCTGTCACTAAAGTCATTGCAGAAAAGGAGTTCAGAGACTAGTGATGCCACCCGGTGATATCAGTCTGATTCTGGCCTTGTTGTTATCCTCAGCACCACCTTCATCATCGTCATCGTCATTGATTATATGTACTGACTTCTTATCACATTCAATGCTAATTATTAATCATTTTGCCATACGGTAGAGGTGAGACAGGACCATGCGATGTAGTCCAGGTTGGCTTGGCACTCATTGTATAGCCCAGGATGATCTTGAACTTGTCATCCACTAATCTCAGCCTCTCCAGGGCTGAAATTATATGTGTGTACCACCACACTTGGCTACTAGCTAAGTATTTTCATGTGATTCTTTATTTTAAAGTTTTAATAATTCTGTTAGATATTCATAATATGTTAGTTAGATATTACTATCATTGTAAGTGGTAATAACAAATGTTTTTATTGTTCTCTATGGCTAATACTTACAAACTAGTGCCTATGGGTAAAATGTGACCCAAATTGTTCTTGTAAGTAAAGTTTTATTGGAAAACAATCACCTTGACTTATTGACATTGCCTCTGTCTGTTTTGCAGCAGAAATGGATAGTTGTAAGGAAGACTGTATGGCCCACAGAACTGAAAACATTTTATTTCTTTTAAATGTTAAAAAGTTATTTAATTTTTGAGATAATGAGCTTTGATAATATTTTTCTCCTCCCCCAACTCTTCCCTGATTATCCAAATCTTACATTTCCCCTCCCCCAACTCTTCTCTGATTCTTCAAATCTTTCTATTCATCTAACTTCAAGTTCTCTCTCTTTCTCATCCACCCCAAATTGAAACCACCAAACAAGAAAAAGCCACAATAAGACAAAAAGCAAAACAAATCATACACAAAAAACATGGAGTCTGGTTGAATTGGCTAACATCTCCTGGGCATGAGACCTCTTCCTGGAAGATGACTGATATACACAGTGGCAATTCTCTGGAGAAACCCAACATTCCCTTTTCCAGCAGGTATAGATTGCAAATAGTTTCTTAGTAAAGGGTGGAATTTCATGTCCTCTCGGTCCTTTTAGTTCTGATATTTTGTCTGGTTTATACCTATGCAGATATTGTGTGTTCTGTCATAGTCTCTGCGAGTTCATGTATATATTAGTCTTGTGTCTGGAAGAATGTTTCCTTGGAGTCATTCACTACCTCTGGCTCTTACAGCCTTTCTCCTCCTCTTCTGCATAGCTCCCTGAGCCTTGAGGGCGAGGGGTTTGATGAATACATCCCATTTGGGGGTGAGTTCTGAAAGTTTCACTTTTTGTATTTCTCCAGTCATGGGTCTCTGTGCTAATTACCATCTACTGCAAGAACAAGCTTCTCTGAGGAGGGCTCAGGGATGCTCTGATCTATGGGTGCCGCAAAAAGTCATTAGGAATCTTTTTTTTTTCTATGTTCATTTAGTACTTTTTCCCCAGGGCTTAGGACTTGTGTTGTCTCAGGTCCTTGGCCCTCTTAAGTAGTGTTAGGTATGAGTTCCCACTCTTGGAGTGGGTCTAAAATCCCCCTAAAGTGGTTGGTTACTCCATAACATGTTTACCACTATTACACCAATTTATCTTTCAGACAAGTCATTGTTGTAGGCCACAGGAATTGTAGCTGGGCAATGTTGATGCTTACTTGAAAATAATTTCTTATTGATATTAGGCAAAAAAAGAGTTTGCTGACCCATATTTATTATATTTTTGTTCAAATCTGATTATCATCATTACTTTTATTATTATTTTTTTAACTTTTTTTTTATTGAGAAAAGAGAAAAAAAAAACAAATTTCCTCCTCCTCCCAGCCTCCCATTTCCCTCCCCCTCCTCCCACCCTTCTCCCCCTCCCCCTACTCCTCTCCCCCTCCCTCTCTAGCCCAAAGAGCAGTCAGATTTCCCTGCCCTGTGGTAAGTCCTAGGTCCTCCCCCCTCCGTGCATTTCTAGGAAGGTGAACATCCAAACTGGCTAGGCTCCCACAAAGCCAGCACATTACGTAGGTTCAAAACCCCGTGCCATTGTTCTTGGGTTCTCATCAGCCCTCATTGTTCGCCATGCTCAGAGAGTCCAGTTTTATCCCATGCTTTTTCAGTCACAGTCCAGCTGGCCTTGGTGAGCTCCCAATAGATCAGCTTCACTGTCTCAGTGGGTGGGTGCTCCCCTCGTGGTCCCGACTTCTTTGCTCATGTTCTCCCTCCTTCTGCTCCTCATCGGGACCTTGGGAGCTCAGTCCAGTGCTCCAGTGTGGGTCTCTGTCTCTGTCTCCATCCAACACCAGATGAAGGTTCTATGATCATATGCAAGATATTCGTCAGTATTGCTCTAGGATAGGGTCATTTCAGGTTCCCCATCCTCAGCTGCCCAAGGAACTAACCTCGGCTTGGGTATCTGGGAGCCACTCTAGGTTCAAGTCTCTTGCCAACCCTAAGGTGGCTCCCTTAACTAAGAACCGTGCTTCCGTGCTCCCCCATCCAATCTTCCTTCATCCCAATCCTCCCCCTTTCCCAAGCTCCCCCCCATTCTCCCCTTCTCCCTTTTCTCTCCCCATCTCCTCTTACCTCCATCCCACCCCACCCCCAAGATCTCAATTTTCTCCCCGGCAATTTTGTCTACTTCCCATAGTCAAGAGGACAACTATATGCTTTTCCTTTGGTTCACCTTCTTACTTAGCTTCTTTGGGATCACCAAGTGTAGACTCCGTGACCCTTGTTTATGGCTAGAAACCAATTATGAGTGAGTACTTTTATTATTTTAATTTTTCTTTATAGCCATTGATTAGGATCATCCAAACATTTTCATCCACTGGTGCTGTTTAGCAGAGAGCAGGAAGGACCTGAGTTGGGGTGTATGGAAGGGTCCATGTTGAGCAAGGAGTTTCTTCTTCCTGTCCTCTTTTCTTCTAGTTTCTAAACAGGTATATATAGCTGCAGGAGCTGAGAGGGTTATTCACCTGTCCTTCACTTTGAAGATGCCCAGGAACTTCACTTACTGGGAATAGTACTGTCAACTGTGTCCAAAGACCTACAGAACCTTACCCCCTAAGTAAGGAATTCCAGATACAAAAAAGTCATAGATGAGTCCAACTCTTTCATTTTTTTTCTCTTTTGTTTATAAAGGCATTAAGAGATTCACACTCAAGTGTAAGAAATAGTACAGGGTGATCTTATGTACCCTGTATATAGGTTTTCCCATTGTTGCAGCCAACAAAACAGCCACTCAATAATATGGTCAGAATAGTGACAACTCCATCCTTCTAAAGGTCATTCATGTTTTCTTTCATAGCTACACCCACTTGCTTCCCTTCTGTATCCTTTTCTTTAGCCCTGGCAATCAATGCATTCTCTGTTTCTGTAATTTTATCATTTCAACAATGATATACAAATGTAACTATACAGTTATATAAATTTGGAAAGGTGCTTTATTTTTTGTTTTATTTTTAGTATTCTTTTAATTGAAATAGAATTACATCACTCCCCACTTTCTCTCTTCAGCCCCTTCCAAATACCCACCCTGAAGCCCCTCCCATTCCCCATCACCTCAAGTTGATGGCCTCTTCTATGATTATTATTATTACATACATTGAAATGGACTTTTAAAATAAGCTTCTCCAGAGATACACCTAGGATTTTTATGTAAAGTTTTTCCCTTTTGATTGCTTAGTAGTTTTCATAGTGCCATGGTTTTGTAAATGCTCATTCATTGAAGAACCACTGTTTGTTGTTTCCAGATGGAGTGTGCAGGTATTTTTCTCTGTTTCTTTCCTCTTCTCCACAGACTCTTTCATAAAGAAAAAAAATGTTTTAATTTCTATAAACCCAGGGACATAGAATTGATTGTCAACTCAACACAGCCTAGAATCACCAGAAAAAGACTCTTGATTGAGTCTTCAGAAATTTGGTTTGTGGGCATGTCTGGGAGGGACTTTCTTGACTTTTAATTGATGTGGGGAAGCCCAACCCACTGCAGGCAGCATCCTGCCATCACCCCAGTCAGGAGGTCTGGGCTGTAAAGAAAATTAGCTAAGAATGAGTTTATGGTGAGTCAGCAAGCAGATTTCATCATGGTTTCTGTTTCAGGTTCCTGTTGAGTTCTTGTCTTCACTAATGGATGGTGACTTGGAAGTCTAAGCCTAATAAGTCCTTATGCCCCAAATTGTTTTCGGTGAGAGTGCGGATAATCCACAGAATGAAATGTTCCCTTTATTTTTAGTGCTTTGCATATTCTTTGAAGACAAAACAATTCTGAGTCTAGTCTTGATTTTAATCATTTATTTTTAAAAATTATGTTTAATACTGAATTGTGAGACCTATTCTGAGTTACTGTTTGTGCGAAGTGTGAGAATTAGGTTGAGGTTTGCATCCACCCACCTCCCTTATAAACATACATCTTCTTTAGCCCCCATTGCTGAAAAGTTATTTTTTTCTCCGTGGAATTGCTCTTGTACATGTGTCAGAATCAATTGGGTATTTGTATATAGATCAATTCCCCAGTTTTCTACTCTGTTCCATTGTTCTGCACACCAATGTTGTAAAACCTTGATTATAGGAGCTAATTGATAGATCTTAAAATCAAAAGGATGGATTGCTACCCCTTCATTCTTATTTTTTCAAAATCATTTTGTCTATGGTAGTTTATAATACCTTTCGAAATTTTAGAGTTATCTTGTTTATATTTAGAAAATAGTCCTGCAATTTCGGTAAGCAGTGCATTAAATCTATATATCTGTTTGGGCAGAATTAAAATCAATGTTGAGTTTTCAAAGCCAAGTATGACAGATCCTTCGCTTTATTTAGGTCTCGGATTCTTTTCATTAATGTTTGAAATATTCCACAAACAAACATACGTGTTTTCTTAGACTTAACTGTTGTTTGAGTGATTACACATAGTTCTGCATCTTTAATTCCAGTGCTCTCATAGTCATTATCAGAATGTGGAAATATGATTATTTGTATGTGTTTGTTATGTATTCTGTGAACTCACTTGAAAATTAAAGATGTTAGGTTTGGTAGATTTTTTCTTGGAAATTATCATGTAAAAACAGGGACATTTTATTTCTGTGGCTTTTTCATTTCCCTTTGTTGTTTAGCCATAAATTCTAGCACAAAGCTGGCTTATCAGAGGAAAGAGTATACATAGTCATCTTGTTTCTGATTTTTCACAGCAAAATTCCACCTTTTAACATCAAATATGTTTACTACAGATTTTTGAAAAGATGTTTACTGTCAAACTGAAAAGCTTCTGTTTTGTTCTTATTTTTCTAAGAACATTGGATATCTATGGGTGTATATTTTTGCCATTTTAAAAGATGTGAATTGGAAGGATAATGTGGTTTTTCTTCCTTAGACTGTTAGCCTGATGATCTATTAAGCCAACATGGGTTCCTTTTATTTTATATATTGAGGATGTCCCCTTTGGAGTAAACAATCTTTACTTCAATGTATAATTCTATTACTGAGACCAAACTCTATCTGCTAATGTTTTGTTAAACACAGTCAATAGCAATGTTTTATGAAATAACCATTCCTGAGCAGTGTTGCTTCATAGGGCACCTTTTCTCCTCTCTGTTTCTGTCACCAATTTTGTGAGTTCAGCTGAGGGATGCTTCACATTGGTTCTTTTGGAAAAGATGATGTTAGCAGTTCTTTAAACGTTGGTTAGAATTAGTGGAACTAGTAATTTAAAAACTACAATGTGCATTTTCTTAACAGTGACAGAGTACTTAACAGTAACAGTACTCAGATTTTTTTAATTTTCTATAAGTTTTAGCAGCCTATGGGCTTCAAGAACTCCATCCATTGCATTGATTATCTAGTCCTTACTCAAATAATAAATCCACATATGTAATAAGCATTCACATTTGTTCCTTTGCATCCTTTTGATGCTGGCAATGCTTCAATTTTCTTTCTTTTCTCTTTAATTTTCTTTTTGGTACTCCTATGTCTTTCTAGTGGTTCTCCAATTTCATTGCTCTTTTTGAGGAAGAGGGTGTTTGTTCTATTGTTCTATAGATGTTTTTGTTTTCTGTTTTGCTGATTTCTGTTCCTGTCCTTACTGCTGCATTTGCTCTGCCTGCTTGGCTTGCTCAGCTCTTCTTCTTCCTCCAGGTTTTTGAAGTGGCAACTTGGGTCGCTGTGTTGGGAATCTCATCTTCCTAAGGTATGCAGTTAATGCAAAACCAGCCCCTCATCGCTTGAGCCGCCACCCACAGATCGTGTTATGCTCCTTTTCCAGCTTCATGTAGCTCCATGTCTTTTTAAAATGCTCTGTAGATTTCCTATTGACTTGCATTATTTAGAAGTGTGTAGGCCAGGTTTCCAATGTGTCAAGATTTCTTCCTTATATTTCTGTTACTATTTTTCAATTTTATTCTGTAATACTTGGAAAACAACAAATAAGAATTACATTCTTTCAAGTTTTTCAATGTTTTATGGACTGTCTTGATATATATTCTAAAACCATTCAAGAATGTTGTTCTCTTAGATTCAAGAATCTATAAATAATTCAAGAACATTGATGGTGTCCCAGCTAAAAAATT
Organism: Microtus oregoni; assembly: GCF_018167655.1. Taxonomy (NCBI): domain Eukaryota; kingdom Metazoa; phylum Chordata; class Mammalia; order Rodentia; family Cricetidae; genus Microtus; species Microtus oregoni. The sequence continues at coordinate 31,485,698 of NW_024543088.1, read as the reverse complement.
CTTTGATAATTTCGTACATGTACATACTGAACTTTGCCCACCATTACCTTAAGCTATTACCCATCCTCTTCCACTGAAGCATTTAGTAGCAAGATGTCTCCAAGTTTGCTTCATCCCCCCCCCCCCTCTCTTTATACTGGGTTGAAGGGAGGTTGCCTGCACGAGCATGAGTGGCCGTCATTTACTGGAATGTGGCCATTCTTTCAGCATCTATATCATTGAAGAAAGTGACACTTCCTCCTGGGCTCCTGCAACCACCATCTGCTCATAGTCCTACAGTGAGTGGTCAAGTCTCAAAAGGCCCTTGGCCATGCAAAATGAAATGGACCAACTCCAGGCTTGTGCAAGTCATCAAAGCTCAGTAGGTTCCTGAGTGAGAAGGGTCCTGCTCAGAAGAGAATTGCAGTGCTTTTCTCCGGCCTCTGCTGCTGATGTTTTTTCCAACCCTACCTCTCTGGTGGTCTCCAGACCATGAAGGGGAAGACATAGACATTGCATTTAGTGCTGAGCACTAGATAGTCAAGTATTCTCTGCACTTTGATCAATTACTGAATCCCTGTGAGCATTCACTACAGACCTCAGAAAGAATAATTTCTTTTTAAATGAAGGCTGAGAACAACCCTGATTACTTGTTTTATGAAATATTGAGAAAGAAGTGTGCAACCACAATTATCAAGTTTTCATCCTTCCTTTTATTTCTATTTTTTCTTTCTTTACAGTTTTTCAGTTCCGTTTGGTGCATACACACTGTCTTAGTTAGGGTTTCTATTGCTGTGAAGAGACACCATGACAGAGGCAACTTTTACAAAGAAGAACATTTATTTGGGAACTGACCTACAATTCAAAGGTTTAGTCCATCATTGCTAAGGCAGGAAGCATGACAGCATGCATGAAGACATTGTCCTGGAAGGGTAGTTGAGAGTTCTACATCTGGGTTGGTAGACAACAGGAAAGAGTGAGACGCTGGGCCTGGCTTGAGCATTTGAGACCCCAGTGCTCACCCTCAGTGATACACTTCCTCTGACAGGGCTACACCTACACTAATCAGGCTATACCTCCTAATTGTGCCACTCTCTATGGGTCTATGGAGACAATTTCATCCAAACCACCACGTGTTTCCCATGTATTGTCTTTTTATCATAATCTTCTCGGTTTCTGGTAATTTTTTGTGGTGGGAAGTGTTATTTATCTCAAGTCATAGCCATTTTTATCTTCTTTTGAGTAATGTTTACCTAAGTTAACTCTTATTTTTATAGATATATTCATTTTTATCGTTCATGTGTGAGTATTTTGATGGTGTGTAGATTTGTGGTTCACACATGAGCTGTGGAAGGGAGAAGTTCTTTTTCAGCTCCAATGTGGGACATAAAAAGCAGAAATGAATGCTTAGAACATTCCTGTGTAATTTGTCCCTTAGTTCCCAAGGTCCTCGGGTTTCTTGTGGTTGTTTTCTATGTCATGTCCAGGGCTTCTGGTTAATCTCATTGAAAAGAACATGGAAATGCAAGCTATTCCACACTTTCAGAATCACAAATTTCCAAAAATCAAATCCCCTCTACTTAAACATTATATTTTTACTTATATTTTATTAAGGCACCTACAATATTATTTGATAGATCATATCTTTCTTGGTTCTGGTGTTTTAAACATTTGTTCACATTTTCTTTAAGCTTTTTTCTCATATAAGCTTTCTTCTGGATTATTGAACCCAAGCTCTGTGCACAGTAACACGCTATAATTATTTCCTTGGGCCACTAAAATTTATTATACATGAATTCAACAATTGAATAACATTCTACATAGTGCAGGGCCCATGATTTGGTCTGCTTTTGGCAAGGGTTGGGAAGTGAAATTGCTTCTAGCATGTGTGAATGCTTCATCTTTACCTTTAAAATACTTATAGAATGCATCCCTTTGGTTCAGACAGATTATTCTTCAAGACAGATGCCTGGAAAAAATAACTATCACAGAACTGCAAATTACAAATACTTTTAAGGCTGTTACAAACTGGCCTGCTGCTTGCCAGAAGTTAGTGTCTCTTGGTGAGGGAGCCAACCAGCTTTGTATAAGGTTGTGTTGGTTCGCGTGAGAATGGCTGTTTAGGCTCATAGCCTTGAACATTTGGTCCCTAGTTATCAGAATTGTTTTGGAGAGGATTAGGAGATGTTGGAGAAGATGTGACACTGGGGAATTTGAGTCTTTCTTTTTTTTTTTTTAAAGCTTATGCTTGGCCCAGTCTCTCTTTCTCTGTCTTGGGCCCCTGGTTCCGGTGTGACTTTTTGCTCCAGCGCCATGCCTGCCTGCCTGTTGTCATGCTCTCTCCATGATGCCATGGACTCCCACTCTGAAACTATAAGCAAGACCCAATTAAATGCTTTCTTTCATAAATTGCTTTGGTCATGGCCATGGTGTCTCTTCACAGTGGTAGCAAACTAATAAGGTAGATCCTTTATGGTCAGCTTTCAGCACTTATTGAAGATTTTTGTTCAGTTTAATAGGTTAAAAATAGAATCTCATGCTTACAAACCATCCAAAGTTTGGTGAAGACCTATCATTTCTAAGTTTCTATGACAGATACTTAATTGCATGCTGAATACAAAGAGGAAAAGGGTATGCTTTTTGAGGTTTGGTGGCAGGTGTCCATAATTCTAGTACTTGGGTGGTAGCAGCAGAAGGACTGGGAATTTGACGACAGCATGAGGTATGCAGCCAGCTCCAGGCAAGCCTGTGCTATGTCTCAGGAAAAACACAAAAATTAAAAATAAAAACAAGAAACAAATAAATAATAACATACAATGATCAAACCAAGCATAAAACAAATACTTCTATCAACAATGAATTAAAATATAAGGCTAATATTAGGCCGTAAGCATGAGCACTTATCAAACATTAGATGTTATGCTAGAATTTTATGTAAAACATTATTTCATTTTCAAAAGAACCATTTCAAAGATGAACTATTACTTATTCATATGAAAGTGTGCCTCTTTGTGTTCCCATTAGCAGCCCTTCAATGCCACTGTGAGAAGTGGCTTTAACAATGAGCTGGAAATGCCTTGCTCTCTGGCCTTAGGACATTCAGGGTGACAGCCCAGTAATGCATGTTTTAGTAAGTGCTCATGTGATTCTTGTGTATGTGGTTAGATGTCCTAACTTTAGGCCCATTGGTGTAGTTATGGTTTGGAGATAGGAATTGAATGACCATTGAACAAGGAATCTTTTTCATCATGGCCAGAGAATTAATTATTTAGCTGTGGAAAGTTATTTTGATAGTGTCTAGAACCTAGCTTGGGTGGGAGGTCCTGACTCTCTGAGTTCCTGTCTTACAAGCAGTGATCACACCTAGTGAGGTGAACACTCAACACATTTGGATAACATTAGTGCATCCCTGCTACCCCTCTTGATCCAGTAAAACTTTCATGCTTTATGCCATTCATCTTTTCTTAGTTTTACGCAATGCCTAAACAATGGCTAAACAAACATACCATCTCCCTACAGCCTGGATACTGAAGAGGTTTCAAATAGAGAAAGTCTGTGCCAGTCTCAAGGAAACGACACTGTAGTAGGAGGAACATGTATGCTTTTCAACTAATTCAAACATATTCCAGTGTAAACTGCTCCAAATGCTATAGGAAACGTGGCGGGTCCTTAAAATATTAAAAAAGTGTTATATGCTATAAAAAATGACACTAGTATATCAAAGCTTTGACTACACTCCTATGTTTATTGCGACAACATTCAAAACAGTTAAGAAATGACCATCAAGTGATGTGTCATACGTACATAATATAATGTGATTAAGCCTCCAAAGTATGAAATTATGCTATTTATGACACCATGGGTAGAAGCAAAATCATTATGTGAAATAAGCCACGAACAGAAAGATAAATACCATATTTTCACTTTTATATGGAGGCAAAAATGTTAATTTGAAAACAGAAGGCACAAAAGTGGTTACTTGATGTTTGGAAGGATATGGTGGTGGTGGGGAGCAGAGAACAGTTAGTCAACACATAGGACAAGAGGAGTGAGTGTCAATGTTTTATAGAAAACCAGGGTCACTGCAGTTAGTAAGAATTTGTTTTATATTTTAAAATAACTAAACTAGAGAATTCTGAGCGCTTCCAGCACAGAGAAATGAGTATTTGAGGTGAAAGATGTGTTAATTGACTTGATTTGGCTATTACACATTGTCTACATGAGTCAAAATTTCACACTGTGCCTCATTAGTATGTACAATTACCACATGTCAACTCACAGAACTCCGCAGGTTCTGCACAGGACATGCACTGGTCAGACTTTTGCTGCTGTAACACAAGATGCTTGAACAGAAAAATTGAAGGTGGGGTGGGTGGATTTGATCTGGTTCCTCATGGTGACCAGAGAATGAATGTTTGCACTGTTTGACTCTTTCTATTTCCCACTTATTTCATTTTGGCCTCAGCCTACGGGATGGCGCTACTCATATTCAAGCAAAGTCTTTCTTTCTTAGTTAACCCCCTGAAGACATACCCAGAGGAGCACTTTACTTTATCTCCCAAGCACTTCAGCAAGTCAAGTTGCCAGTCATGATTAACCATCAGAGTAACTAAAGGGGTCTAGGTGAATACTGTTAATCCATTTCTATCCCTATCTCCTGCCTTCCCTTTCCTATCCTGGCTTTTTTCACATATCAAATACCTGTCATGTACAAGTCCCCATGCTATGCATTAGATATGCTAGGAGAAGTCTGGTTCCAAACCAGTAGAGGATAGAGTGTGGGTACTCAGCTGTGTCAGCAGCACAGAAGTACTGTCAGAACGGAGGAAGCTGTATCCATCTTCTGGATGGCGCCAGTGAAAAGGCACCATTTGAAAGGAATGCTGGTGGATGAACAGGTATGTAAGAAGCCCCGTGAGGAAAAGGACATTGGAAGCCAAGGAGACAGTGTTCAAAGATAATGAGATGTAAAGGAACAAAAAGCATTCTGTTTTGAGAACTGAATGTAGCCAGGTGAGGCTGCTGCACAGGATGCCTCTGAGTGTGGCAGGGTAGGATGGGCGAACAGAGAGCTGAGACAGAAAAGATAATGGGGAAGACAAGACAGAACCTTTTACGTACTGTAAAGTGATTGATTGACAGGTTTGAAGTATGTGGTTAACCGCATGTGTTTGCTTAGTCGAACATCACAGGAAGGATGATAGACGTAGACACATTAGGACTCTGGTAAGGAGCTGAAATCAGATTGATGTCTGAGGAAAAAAACCCATGGAGCAGTATGAGCAGCTTCAGATAAGGACGGTGCCGTATGTAATGGTGAATCTGGGAGCACTTCCCTCGCACCAAGGTGGGAACATCAGAGGTGGAGCACAGCAAATCAACTTGAGAATCACCTAGAGGACAATTGCTAGGCCTTGGGCTATTTAGATGTTTGGAGAATGAGGAGGGGAGACAGAGAGGGCGTTCTGAGTGTTCTGAGTCACAACTGGCTATGTAGTGAATTGTGCTGATTCCGAGAGGAGGAGTAGGCGACATGTTTAGTTTTGACTTCTGATCAGCTCTGACTTGGGGAAGGGATAGGAGAAAGTTGCTGTTGAAGAGTCCTTTTATTAAAAAATGAAACACAGTTATTTACTTTGTGCATGTCTCTGTGTGTGGATGCATGCACCCGTGTATGCATGTGTAAAGGTCAGGGGACAGCTTGTAGTTGTTCCTCTCCTTCCACCACATGGGTCCTGGGGATTAAACTCAGGCTGTTAGGTGGCAAGTACCTTTCTGGGCTAAGCCAACTGGCTGCTCCCTCTTCCCCCACCTCTTTTTCTTGAGACAGGGTGATCAGGCTGGGTGGTAATAGCATGTCCCTTTAATCCTAGGACTCTGGAGGCAGAGACAGGCAGATCTCTGAGCTTGCAGCCAGCCTGGTCTATAGGGTGAGTTTCAGGACAGCCAAGGCTACAAAGAGAAACCCTGTCTTGAAAAAAAACAAAACAAAACAACAACAGAAAGACAAACTCCAGATTGGCCTGAAATTTATGATCTTTCTGTCTCAGCTTCCTGGTTGCTAGGCTTGTTAGAGTGTGCTGTCCCATTCCCATCTCCTGGTTCCCAACAGTACTTTTAAAGCTTGCTTTGATATGCTTAAATTTTTCCCCGAGGGAAGGGACAGGGGCTGAAAAAACAAAGAGGATTGCAAAGACAAGGGCTGAACCGGGAAAATCGGCTTGAATAAAACAGAGAAGTAGTCATCATGGAACAGCCCTGGGAGAGCTAACAGTTACAGCAACAGACTGGCTTTAGGTGAAGTAGTCATCATGGAACAGCCCTGGGAGAGCTAACAGTTACAGCAACAGACTGGCTTTAGGTGCAGTTTTGTCCAGTTTGACTCTGATTACACAAAAGGAGAGATGGAAAAGTTACTGTGTTACCAGAAATTCAGGAGAAGACTCCCCAGCCATTACATCATTGGCAGCCCCGAGATTCTGTTTTGTTTGTTGTTGTTGTTTTGAAATAATGAGGCATAAACAATAAGGCCTCAATTACTACACACTCTAGAACAATACAAATGTCCTTCCAAGTGTGACAAACACCATGTATTGAATCAGTACTATCTATGAAAAAAGGGAAGGGACCCGAAAAGATCTTTTACAGGGAGAGAGAAGAGTGAGGGGGAGGGAAAACCAACTTGACCTCAGGAGACCTGGGTCAAGTTTCAAGTCCAAACCAGCCAAGGGGAAGAGGTGAGGTCTGTTATGAGAACCACCATTCATGAGTCTCCTCTCTTTGGGGAGGGAGGAGGACATGAGATCAGCTTCTTTGAACACACTGCAGGGACTGATTCACACACTGGACCTACCAAGCAGTAGAAGTGGGGTAGCTTGTGTGACGGAAACTGGCAGTGATAACTCTGCCAACAGAAAGCACTAGACTCCCTCGAGCTTCCCACACATATGCGATATACGTGAACAATCCTATTTCTGAGTGGGGGTTGGAATGCATGAAGTTTGGCTCATTTAAGTCAGTACCCTCCAAAGGCTACTCATGTGGCCTGGTCACCTAGTCTTTTTCCAGTATAAATGTGTCTGTGTCAAATGAGGATAGAACTCCGTTTGAAGGCTTTCCCACAATTTAGGCACTTGTGGGACCTCACTTTCGCGTGAAGCTATCGGTACTGATTCAGTAAGACCTGGTGGTGAAGGGTTTTCCACCCACCCAGGTGGCACTCATGGTTCTGCTCACCAGTATGGACTTTCATGTTCTGACACAGACCAGAGCAGGTCACATAGGTTTTCTTAGACTCCTTGCACTCAAAAGGTCTCTCTCCAGTGTGTACTCCTTGGTGAAGGATGCTGCTGCTGTCTTTAAAGTCCTTCCCGTATTCCTTTTACTCATGGGATCTTTCTTTACCTTGAACATTCTAGTGGCAAATGAGGGCAGATGACATGAAGGTTTTCCCACACTCGCTGCCCTTGTAAGACCTTCCTCCAGTGTGATTTCTCTGGTGCAAAGCCAGTACATCTTTGTGGTGGAAGGTTTCCCCACGTTCACTGCACCCAAAAGCGGTGCACCTTTTGCTCCTTCTTTATTTTATAGAGATAACGGAAGGCCTTCCCACACTCATTGCACATGTGAGCTGTGACTCCATGGTGGGATTTTTGGTGACTGTCTGAGGTTGAGATCCCTTTGGGGGACATTCTTGCCTGTTCTGCAAGTGAGATGTTTCCTGTTTGAGTGAGTTATCCAGTGACTGAGGGGAGTGGAAGCTTTCTGGAAGCTTGTCCCAGAGTCATTGCATTTGAAGGGTTTCTGTGTACTGTGAGCTCCATGGTGCCCATGTGCGGGCTGGGGTAGGAAGGATGATCGATACTTACTGATTCTACACAGCTTTTTCTTGGAGGGTTCATGGTGCTGAAGGTCAATGGTGTCTTATTATCTTGCCAGAGTCTCCACACATACAGAACTTCTCTGACACTTTTTTGCAGAGAGTTTCCTCATCATCCGCAGTACACTGACAACACAGAGAACCAGGGAGTGAGTGCAAAGCTTTCCATCATCACCTCACCATTCAGGGTCTGGGTCCCATTGAGGTGTTTCCACTCCTCTCTGGAGAAACACATGATCACGTCTTCAAACACCATCAGGCTCTGACATGACCTTTTACTCCTCCTGAAATACTCTCTACTCACGTGGGTTGAGCCATGGGATTCTTACAGGAAGGCTGAGATATTGTCCTTCCATCATTAAACACCTTGGTTGCTTTGCCTGATCTACAGTATGGAAATATCATTTTTGTGATGGGAGGGGCCCTATGGGAAAACTTCCAAGCACCATGCTACAGAAATATCTTATTCTGTGTAGTTTAGAGTCAAATTTTAAAATTCATATTGTGTGTGTGTGCTTGATATGTATTCATGTGTGGCCACATGTTTGTGTTTGTGTGTGTGTGTTGCACATATAGAAGCTGGAGGACAACTTTGTAGACTTGAGTCTATCACCTATCTGTACAGGGCTCTGGTAATTGGACCTAGTTTGTCAAGAGTATGCAGAAAATGCCTTTTCCCACTGAGCAACCACACCAGCTACTAGAATCAACCTTTAATTAACACAAGATGATATTTAAGTTTTCACCCAAACACAAAGTAACAGCACCAAAATTAATTTAAAAAATGCAAACTTGAATTACTTTTTCCTCTTTTCCTGTGGGAATAAATCTAGTTATTCCTAAATAAATAAACAAGTAGAGAAAATCATGAAAATAAAAGCAGCTGGAGATGAGGTCACATTTCTGTTGTCTTTGTAGAACATCTGGAATCAGCAGGGTGTAGGTCTTAGCATGGAAACTTCTGTGGAAGACTGCTCCTCTGTGAGCCAGCTCTATGAACAAGGGAAAAGCGGGAATGAAGGAATCATTAGAAGTACAATAATCATAAGAGAATGTCTCTACTGAGGAATGTGAGGCATTGAATGCTACACATTATGTAGACATTAATATTACATTGGATAACCATATAAAAGTACACGAAATACCTCGAGTTTAGTGGATAATTTTAGACACCTACTCACCATCTTGTGGTATAAACAAAAGAACAATGCCAATGCAGTTTGGAAAAAACAGTTACGTTGGATGCTCTCAAGCTCATTACTGACTTCAGAGTATAATTTGGACATTAGGTAAACAATGACTGACCTGTTGACATGTTGAGCAATGCATGAACAAGTCAACTGCACGATGACACTCACGGTATGGTAGCTGTTTGATAAAACAGAAAAAAAGCGCTTACACAAAGATGTTGATTGTTGTGAATTCTGGGAGTTTAGCTTCCATTTTTTTCAATGGAACAGGCTTGGTCAGGAAGTCTCCTTGACTCCACTGGAGGTGGACGTGCTGGGAAAACGTGTTACAGATGTGGAGAGAGCAGGGATATGTAGCATCTCCAGCTTATCCTCATTGCAGAACTCCTAAGAAGGATTTCATCTCTATCCTCCTGGGTCAAGTGACTCAGGTGATGGCTCGGGGGAAAGACGCACTCATACTGGGGAACAATGTTTGCTGTCCAGGTCATTTCACCATTGGTTAAGGAGTACTGGCATGTCTTTGGGAGATGATCTTCTATGGTTTCTTTCCCTCTTGTGCCCTTTTGAAGAATGCTCGTGGGGTCTTAGCTCTCCTCTCTGAAAGCAGAGTTGGTTTGGATGCTCATAAAGTAGTCACCAGGTCCTAGTACATGATTATCCCTTCTGGCCTGTTGTCCAGTTTAGTAATATCACAGTCTGCTTTCTTATATTGAAAGCCTTACAACGCAGTCTAAGCCCTTCATTAATTTAAAGCTTTTTCTAGGCCTGCTGTGTGGCAGAAACTGGTCTTCTCTGTGCGAGGGATTCAGCAATCAATACCACAGATGGAAGTTCTTTGTAGCTTTTAAAATATGCAATTTAGTAACATCCCCCCCACACACCACACACACCATTCACACAGAGACATATAGATACACAGAGACTCGTACAGACACATATACACATAAACACACACACAAACATAGGCAGATACACACACACACACACACACACACACACACACACACACACACACAGACAGACATGCACACACCCCAGATAAAACTATCAGATGGTGAGAAGGGCTCCTCGCGATGGAAGGAGCGATGTGCTAGGAGTGGCTCAGTAACTGCCTCAGTCTGTGGAGAGCAAAGCAGAGATCTGAGTGATATGGAGGGAGGGACCAACTTACAGAGGCGTCACCGAGAACTTACCAGTCCATCCTAAGCCCACTTCCCTCACAGCAAGTATCTGTCTGAATGACACACACACACCTTCGATCCCATTTCATTCTCACGTTAGTTTTCCGATCAGGGATTATGACTCTGGTTTATTTTAGGCAGGGGAGTCATAAGCTAACAAGTGGTGAAGCAGGAGCATTATCTTTAAGTGTGCTGCCTTTTCTCGGGCACCCTCCCTCTCGCTGAGGGTCTTGGGTCAGCCTGCTGTGCAGTGAGCAGGCTGCCTAGACAGGTCACAGACTGACCTGTCTGTGCTCTTATTTTCTTATGATTCCCAGGTGTTGGGTCTTGTTCCTATTTCTCATACTTCCGGCACCAGGTAGGTCTATTTCCCCTCTCTTTACACAGGCTAATTTCCAGGCACTCAAATGATTCTCCTATCATTCAATTAAATTCTGACTTTACCCCAGATTAGTTTCTTGCAGCCTCAGCCTGATAAGAGTGTCCCCATTTCAAGTGCCAAGTCACAGGTATCAGGTCCCCAGGTTTCCCACACTTAGGTCTGTCTGTTTTGGATACAATGTCTTGTGGTTGCCATATGCCCCAAGCATCTATGTTTGATAATGTGCCAGGATGGTTCACAAAACTCTGGAAAATGTTGTACATATTTATTAATATGTTTTGGTTATTGTAAAGAATGAAAATGAACATCCAGATGAAAATGTTTGTGGGGTCTAGAAAGGTTCTTGCTCAGTATCTCCTGTCCTCATGGAGTTGAGATGTGAGATACACTTGGTACTTCCATGTGCTTATCAACCCGGAGCTCTCTGATGCTATCACTGGGTTCTTATGGAAGCTACACTACATAGAGAAGATTGACTTTGAACCCACTCTCTCGCCCTGTTTCCTTCCCCTGTGACTGGTGGTGAGACCAGAAACTCCTTTGGCCACCAGCTCCCATCCTGAAATTCTCCTGAAGTAACTACGGCATTTCCCGAAACTTGTATTCCTATCTCAGCAGAAGCTGAGTTGTGAGTGAAAGGGGCCCAACCAGAACAGAAGCATACACTGATAACATTTGGGAAATCCCTAGCGTTTTGATTGCTTGTGTCAGGAACTGGGAAGAAAGGTCAAATATATTTCCTGTTATACTAAGGACATGCCTGGCAAGAAATGTTCCAATTACAGCATGACAGAAGAGCCTAGAAAACACCTCTTACCCAGCCCTGCCAGGCCAAGAGATTAGGATGCTGCCTGCAGAAACCACTGTCGGGTTGAGTGGCCGTTGGGTGGAGCGCCTCTCACTAATTTCTCCACACTCTGCAGTTTGAGGCTTGTGAAAACCTGTTTAAGGGGAACTTAGAACTTGTCCAGGCAGCATATCCATTAGCTCAATTGTGAGCAATCAGCAAGTGTTCAATCCCCGTCTGGGTAACACCTACTAATGAGACTATCAGAGGGCTGAGGAGGAGGAGAATCTTTATGAGAGGCGGGCTGGTTAGGCAGAAAGAATTTTAATTGAGAAAGATTTGGCACTGGTACCTACCAGTTGGGTGGCTCTAGGTGCATCCCTTGGCCTCCTTGAACTTTATCTTCTTTATTCTGACCCCCAGCCGATGAGACTTTCTGTGTAGGGTGGCGAGAGTGGAATATATTTGGAGAAGTTTGTATTCAGAGAGATGGAAACACAAGAAGTTATTACAGAAACCGTGTTTTCGCCTTTGCGCCAGGTTTAGGTGGACAATCCACAGGTAAGGGTGTTACCACCTTGTCTGCTGCCAAAGCGCTGGATGGGTTGCTTTCTGGACTGCGAGCTTGAGAGACAAGGAAGAATTTTCATAGCCCTGGATGACGGCACCTGAGCTAAGAACAGAGAACAGAGTAGTTAAAAGAAACTAAAGCCCCAAACACACCCACTTGTTGCACCCTCTTTCAGTCAGGCCTATGCCTTGATATAACACAATGACCTCTTGGTAAAAGGCAGTGATCTCTGCTCCTGAGGGCTTGAGAATGCTAGATTTAGGGCAAGCACAAGAGGTCCACCCATGGCTGTAGACCAGAAAAGATCTGGGTGCAGTTTAAAAGTAAAGTTCCCTTTGGGTGGCTGTGAGGTGAACCCCAAGTCCCTCCTCATCTAAAGATATCTCTCCCCTCCCATCCCTTTTCTTCCTCTCTCTTCCTCTCCTCTGCTTTCCTGTCCCCCATTCCCTCACATCCCCTCCAGTCCCCTCCTCTCCTCTTCTCTCCTCTGCCCTCCTCTCCTCCCCTCTTCTTCTCTCCTCTTTTCCCCTTCTTCTCCTCCTCTTTCTTCCCCTTCCCTTTCCGTCCCTCCCTCCCTCTCCTCCCCTTTTCTAAAAGGCAGACTCAGTGCCTTTTAGAAGGTTTAGTCCCCCCACTTGAAGCCCCTTCTTTTATCCTCTTTTTGCAATTGTTGAAATTCTACCGATTATTTTCAAGTCAATTTCAAGCAGCCGTTCTCCTGCAAGGCTTTTGCTAATTATCGTCTTGGTAGGATCTTTCATCATTTGAAACTAATTTTGCCTTTTGTGCATTTCATATGGCACTTAATATTTTTTTTGTCCCAAATCATAGCTATTTTAAAATTCATCCTCTCTCCCGCTAGGCCTTCAAGGGTGATAAATTTATCTTTGGCGCACACACCTTACCCACGGCCCTAGATGTAGTAGACAGTTTTAATTGAACCAAAGTAAGGCTTTATCCTGGGGAATACAGCATGGAAATATTTTGATGATGGTTTCCTTGGTTTTGGTGCTGGACAGAAGTGCTGCTCTTCTGTTTTGTTCAGCAGTCCTGTGATGGGAAGCTGTGACTAGACACATGGCATTCCAGGGCTCAGAACAAGGGGCCACCACGTCCCAGATGGAGAAGTGAAATTAGGTTAAACAAAATTGCAAGTAGCACGGGGAGACTGAGGCCGCTGCAGGGGCATGGAATTCAAGAAACTAGAAACAGTGTTCATGCGTGGGGCAGGGTGAGACAGAGGAGGAGAAGCCTAGGAGGAGGTCGGACGTGCAGGCAGAAAGAGGGAACCGTGTGGGCTTTTTGCTTCCTTCCTCAGCACCTTAGTTTCTCGATCTGTTGAGCTGTATTGTAACCACCACTGAGCACGGTGTTTGCACCAGTTCTTGTCACTATGCTGAATTACTTGAGGCAGGCTGCTGATAATCAAAAGTCAACCAAACAAAAATCCAAACCAAAAACAAACAAACGAAGAAACAAACCAGGTTTATTTGGTCCATAGTTTTGGAAGATGAAAGTAAAGACACAGGAGAAGGTTGCATGGCAGATGTCAGGGGTCATGCATGGAAGGGAAGGCTTGCATCTCCCAGTAAAGTATTAACCAGATCTAACCCAGCTTAGGAATGAAACCAAATGAGACCGGGTAACCCAGGGTGGTATGGCCACAGACAAGGCTTGCACCTAATATGGGAAGCCAGAGAATGCTCTGGTCTCAGGCTCACTGTCTTCTGCAACAACTTGCTGTTTCCATTACAGCAGGCAAGCAGGTTTCTCTTCTGAACCATGCCTCTGATGATGTAAGGATGCTCACTACTTCACATCCCTTAAAGGTTCCAGTGCCTCCTAGTACTCCCAGCTAGAAACCATGCTCCAGGCACACATACCCTTTAGGGAAAAATAAAACTATATCCAAATCATAGCAGTGGCCAGCTAGCATTATGCATGCATCTTTTTCTCCCATAGATTCCTAACTGAAAATATTGTTGCAGTTTTCTGGCACTGAGAATGTTATCATAGGTAGTACGAACTAAAGCATTTAAGTTAGGTGGGCGAAACCAAATGTCCACAGTAAGGGTACTGTTTTCCACTCTGAGGAATAGGAGGGGCCATCCTCTACAGTGTGGATGCTTCCCACAGTTCCTGGCTTTTGAACTCTTTATTTCAGAAGCAACATTCACCAAGTTGAGAATGGCCATGTCTTCTGGGAAAAAAAATCACCCTAAATGGGAACCATTGGCTTTCATAGTAAGCGAAAAAGAGAGTCTTCCATCAGTGAGAGGGAAAACAGGACCTGACTGACATGTGGTCTTGGCTTAGGGAAAAGAGTCTGGTTAGGAGCACAGGAAGTGGGAAAGGCATTTGTTCCCTTAAAGGGCATCTCTTCTCACACTGGCTGGTTCCTTTTGCCCGTTTCTTCCTGAGGACTCGGGAGTTTGTAATTAGACTGTCTATAATCTTTGGTTTATGATGTATTCACATTATATGCTGCCTTAACTTAGGGACAAACCTACCACCATATACAGTGTTTTGTCACCAAGGCTGGCTTTGAATTTATGAGCATGCTGCCTCAGCTTCCTGAGTACCAGAGTTACAGACATGGAAAGTGATCAACTTGAGTGCTGTATTTTGCCTTACCCAACAAAACACTCTTTGTTTTGCCTATGTGTTCATTATTCCCTTTAAACTGAATTTGTTTTAAAAGTTATAAAAAAGCAATGATGCTGTTGTAGTCCTCTGCACCTGCTTTTTCTACTGTTTTCTCACTAAAAGTTCATATGCTGGATATCTGACTGAAATCCCACACTTTACACAGATTGCAACACAACCTCCCAGCTCATTAGACAGTTTGGGTTAATTTGTGCGTATCTTTTTGTGATCTCCAGCTGAGTTTTACAGTAAGAGTCTGGGGATAATATTTTCATAATTTTGGGTGTATTTCAAAAGACGATGTCTGAATAAGAATTTTTATGTGAAAATAAGCTGGGGACCACTTTAAAGTTTGAAGACGATTTATCAATTCAGCAACAATAACAACAACAAAACCATTTTGCTTCCCCCACTCCCTCCAAATTTCTGGGGTAGGCTATTCAGGTTGAGAATGTCTCACTTGAATCTGAGCTTCGAATTAACTTAGGAGCCTATGGGATTCTCCTCTTGCCTGAGAGTGGCAAGTGGAAATCACCAGGGCAGAATTTCTGTAGGTCCTAGGGTGGAAGCGAGCAGACAATCATTCCACTTACCACGGTCTGCCATAACAAGCACAAATTGCAGCGAAGCCTTCTTTCTAGACCCAACATTTGGAAATAAGGGGAAAGAGATTATCTGCAGGGAGATAAAGTCTTAAAGGTTTTATTTCTTTTAAACTTTCAGATGTTTCATGAAGTCTGCAGAGAGATGCAAAGGTGTCTAGGCTAGCATGATTTGACTGTGATATGATTGAATGAATGAATGTGTTTAAAGGAAGCACACAGTAATTAGGCTATGGGACAGTTGTAGCAAGGTTACAGAACCCATTCTAAGAACCATGTTTGCACTGGACTCCGAAGATGGAAAACTCCTGACTGTGGAAGTGGTGCTATTGGAAAGAGACATGTGCTCGGTGTTAACACGCGTGTTCACCTGGTGGGCATGACATGGTGCTATTGGAAAGTTACATGTGCTCGGTGTTAACACGCGTGTTCACCTGGTGGGCATGACACGGTGCTATTGGAAAGTGACATGTTCTTGGTGTTAACATGCGTGTTCACCTGGTGGGCATGACACGGTGCTATTGGAAAGAGACGTGCTCCATGTTAACACACATGTTCACCTGGTGGGCATGACAGCCGCATTCATTTCCCTCTTTTGGTAGGTTCAGCTTCTGTCATCTGCTCCTCTTGAATCGTCCTATGAAGGGTCACTGTGCTGAGAGGTTCTGGGACTCAAAGGCTGAGGGCTACACTGCAGACTCCTTGGAACCTTCCTTACATGACGAAATCAAATGAGGGCAATTCTTTGAAGATAGCTTCTGTCCTGTTTTAGATGTCACCCCCAGTTGTACCTTGTCATCACCAATTCTGCATTTACCAAGTCCTTGACTGTGTGACACCCACAGCCAAATTTCTGAGAGTGAACTCTGAAAGATCAGCTTGTATTACCCTCACAAACCCTCTAGAACAGGGCCTGTGTGAGGTTTGTGTGTGTATCTCTGTGTTTATGTGGGAGGGTAAAGAGACCACTACAGTGCTGTTGTGTGATGTATGTAGCCTCACATGAGTTGATTATTGTATAATACTGTTTGGATATTTATATAATGCCATTTTGGGGGGGCTCATCAATCTCTTTTTGTGGGAGGTGACAGCAGTTGGGGAACAGGGGGACAGAACAACTGCTTCAAACATATTCAGAGACAGGTCGGGCACTGCACAACAAAAGAAGAAAATCAGATGATTATGATGGTGCTATGCTAATGTTTCCAATAGTTCTGATCTTGCAATTTATTCAAGTCAGTAAAATTAACTTACTTCAACAAGTAACAATTGAAATGCCTTGTGTGAATTTTTTGACCCTTTCTATAGAAAGTTTAGCAAGGTATCACAGATCACGAGCCACTTAGGGAAGTGGCAGTGTTCACCAGCCCAAGAGGAAGCAGCCTAAGAGGGATGGAGTGGTTCACTTACCAGGGTCAACTGTCTACTCCTGTTATTCTGGGGTTAGTAATAGCACTAACAATAGGATCCATGACCACATTCGAATGATAGGGGTTTGGGCCGCCTTCTGTAGATCTCTCCACTGCTCGCTCTTTGTTTAACCTTATAGTTCTCTTTCTTTCCATCCTTGAATCTAGTGAGTTTCTCTAGACTAGAGACATTGTTTCACATCTGTCATGGTCTAGCACATGTCTTCTGTTTGAGTAACACTTAAACTTGTTAAGATGAAGTGAAATTAAAGATCGAGAAAGAAGAGACCAATTAGAAACAGCAGTCCACCCTATTTTCTGTGTGCTGCAAAGCTGGTTTTGAGTTACACATGGGCTTTGTGCCTTGGGAAATATATTTAATTTTTTCCAGCGATGTAAGAGGATATTTGTAAAGTGCTTAGGTAGAGATTTTAAAATGCCCAACAACTGTTAGCTGCTAGCAGTGTTATCTCGATGATTATTAGTTACTGTTAAAAACTTTTTATATATGATAACTTTGAACTTGAGCTTTTCTACTTAGAGAAGGAAGATAATAATTTCTGCTCAGTCTCTCTTGATGATGAACACGAGAACACTTTCAAATACTGATAGGAAAGTTTGCACATTGGCACAGAGTAACTCATAAAATCACATGGGGCTCCACTGCCAATTTAAGAAAACATTTAAATACCACCTTTGGAAAGTGAGAGGATGATGAGCCTGGGGAGAAGCTGATCTATGCAACTGTAGAACAGAAGAGGACGTGGGAAGGACTCAGGGTAGACAAGCTGGTTAGAGTGGGATTAATTAGCAAGGCTACAGGTTGGATGTGGAGTGGACTGGTCCAGTGTTGGTAGCTGGAAGGCAGTGGTTTGAGCCTGAGCTACAGAAAGAATCACTCCAGGGTAGACGATTACCCTGGAAAATGAGTTAGGAGCATTTCAGAAAAGTCATACAGCATTAGACAATGTAGCAAGTTGCTCTTTATCTCCTATATGACTTTACTTGTGTGGTAGGAAGGATTCTAGTAATTACACATTTGAGTACCTTTCAACCTTTCTTCATCCCTAAAAGTAGAGTTTGTTTCAAGTTTGACCAATACTTGGAATCATTTTTGCTCTATTGCAGGAAATCTTTGGCTATCGGACTCAAGGCTGTAAGAAAGTTCTCTGTCTCATTGGCTCCATCTTCTCTCTTGGAATACTTCCGTTGGTGTTTTACTGGAGACCAGCTTGGCATGTATGGGCAAACTGTGTCCCGTGTTCCCTGCAAGAAGCAGATGTGGTGTTGCTGAAGACCACTGTAAGTAAGCATCTGTTTTCATAGATGCTGTCCCTTTTTCTGGCTATTGGGCTGTAAGGTGGCCAGAGGAGATGCCCCCAGGGCAGGTGGTACAAGGGTAAGCTCCTCTATTGCTGTGCACCTGCCCAGAACCTGACATTTGTCTACACTAGGATTTCTTAAGAAGAGTCACTTCACAGAGTAGTCCCTTCAAAACTGCAACTGTAACAAATGTTAGAGCCAACACAAACATGCTGTTTGCTGAAACGGTGGGTAGTGTAGAGTAGTGAAGTCAAAACTACAAGCTACTTATTCCAAATCTTACCAGCTCTTGACTTCAAACCTGGTACATAGATGCTTAGGGCCTCCGCAGGAATGACTCTGGAAAAGGGACAAGGGAGTTTGAGAGATGAGGATCATCCCACTAGAGAAGCTGCTGTCTCCCTGTGCTGATAGGAGAGAGACATAGTTTTCTGATACGCTTGTATCCTGTTCTGCATACTGTTCAGGATACTAGGGCCTAAAACACAGGCATTTTGTCACTGAGGTCATTGCCACTCTGCTATTTCATGGTTGTGGTGTCAGGTGAGGCTCTCTCTGGGAATCTTCTTGTCACTTCCTGTTGAAATACGGAGCGGCGGGCTGTGTCCCGCCACCCAGCTAGCTTTACCCGAAATAATTACACGGAAACTGTATTCTTTTAAACACTGCCTGACCCATTAGTTTCAGTTTCTTATTGGCTAGCTTTTACATATTGATCTAACCCATTTCTATTAATCTGTGTAGCCCACGAGCTGGCTTACCAGGAATGATCTTAACCTGCGTCTGTCTGGAGTGGGAGAATCATGGCGACTCCCTGACTCAGCTTCTTTCTCCCAGCATTCTGTTCTGTTTACTCCGCCTACCTAAGGGTTGGCCTATCAAATGGGTCTAGGCAGTTTCTTTATTAATAAGAAATTACTCCCACATCAACTTCCTTTGGCACTCATGACATTGAGACCACATGCATCATCCCTGGAACAAAAGGGGAGGGGCTTTCTTATGTGTTAATTGATGATATACTCCCAGTTCTCGCATCTGTATGGGGTGATGGATAGGAAGACATGGTTCTCCTCCTGAGAGAATGAAGTGACTGTCTCTTGGAGAACTCTTTCCTGACTAGCTTACCCTGTTATCCTAACAAGGCTTTGGCACACACAAATGACTCGTGGCAACAACCAATTTTGATAAATCAACTTCTATAACAGATGCCTTTAACCTTCTTAATGCTGTGGCCCTTTAATACAGTCCCTTGGGTTGTGATGAAGCCCCAACCAGAAAATTATTTTTCTTGTTCCTTTGTCATTGTAATTTTGCTACTGTTATGAATTGTAATGTAAATATCTGATATGCAACCCCTGTGAAAGGGTCATTAGACCTCCAAAGGGTTATGACCCACAGGCTGAGAACCACTGCTCTTTGGGGAGTGAGACACATGTTGACTTGAGCCCATCTTTCTACATAAACATTTTATCTATGCAGCAAGAGAAGAAAATAGCATCATATTTGCCAGCTGGTCAATCCAAAGGAAACAGCTCACTGCCTCCTAACGAAATAAACTAAATCAAACCCAAACACCCAAACATGCTGCTCTGAAACCTGCTATCCAGCACAGCTTCAGCTAACCTTTCATTCTCCTGGGAGTCCAACCAGGTTTACCTTTGTTGGCTTGTGTCATGGGAGCCAGCCCCATCCTTGAACTGGATCCTGGTCTTGTCAAACCACTACATGACACGTGGTAGCTTGGGGGCCACATCACACGTTCAACTATAATTTAACTAGATATTCTTGAAGAATTAACTTCTAGGCTTGAAGCGATCCAGAGGTTGTTGTATAGTAAGAACAACTAATTGGTATTAAACTGGAACTTTACCCCAAGGCTCCCATCATAAAGACTTGTAGACTGTTCAGGAGAGAAAAGTACTAGGCAGTTATCGTTGGGAACTTGAAGGATTAGAAAGCAGGGCCCCAGGAACATGGTAGGATGCACCTAAACTCATGGAATGGGAGGCAGGATGAAGCCCTGTGTCCTAGGCCTTCATCGACGGCCACTCCCACTGCATTGCACTTACGTTCTTTCTGTTCCAGTCTCACCAGCATCAGAATGAACTGGAGGGCCTGGGAAAACACATTGCAAGCTCCAACCCTCAACCCTTCAGACCTGCCAACCTATTCGATTTGGTTGGGGGCTCCAAGAATTTGTGGCTTTAACAAGATCTCAGGTGATTTGAGACCTTTTGGCAAAGAACAAACACTGAGAAAAAAATTGCTATAGTTACAACTTATATTTTTCCATTCACTTGTTCATTGGGAGAGGGATAGAGAGAAAAATATTTGACCTATGACTCAGCCATAGATATTTATATAGTAAATATATAAATAAAAAATAAAGTAAAAAAAAATTTGAGATTTAAGTAGGTGTTGGAGTGAACTTCCTGTACACAGCCTGAGCATCTTACCAAGGCAAGCGTATTTTCTGGGCCACTGAATGGGGAGGGACATAAGTATTTATGAAAGACTATTATTTGGGTTTCCTTTTTTTAAATGTATTCTCTCATACAATACATTCAAACTGCATTTTCCTCCTCTCCCACTTTCTCCTCCTCTCCTTCCCTGCCCCCACCCATTTCTCCTGTTTCCCTTCAGAGAAGACCAGGCCTCTCAGGGATATCAACCAAAATGACAAGACAAATTACATAAGTCTAAGCACAAACCCTCATCTCAAGGGTGAGTGATGCAACCCAGAAGGAGGACAAGGGTCCCAAGAATAGGCGGAAGAGTCAGAGGTACTGCCACTGTCACTGTTAGTAGTCTTGGGGTTCTTTTTAAATGGTGGTGAGGATAAACCCAGAGCCCTGAAAGTGGTCAGCCAGTATTCTACCACCGTGTTATATGCCCCGTATCCCTTTTACTATGATCTTGTAGCATGAAAAGAACTTAACTCCACATTGCACCAAACTAGCTCCCAGACAGCTACAATTTTGCTGCAATAGAAACAGATCCCCAGAAGAGGAGGAGCCCTCTGCCTTTTAGAGACTACAGCTCTGAGAACTCTCGGGTGGCTATCCCATACCCCCGCACCTCTATGCTGCTCACAGACCCAGGGCACAGATGGAAATGGAAAAAGAAAGTGGGAAAGTCACAGAAATGGATGGGGAACCAAGTTAAAAGAAACAAAGAGGAGGAAGAGCACTTACAAGTAAAAATCAGAAGGTGCATGGGCACATGGGCAGATGGAACCGATTTGCTCTCAAAAGCCAGACCTCCAGTCCTAGCATCTTAACTTTGTTACCAGATTTTCAGAACCTTGGTTATTTCATTTGTAAAATGGGACTATTGACTAATCAAGTATTTAGTCTTTTTTGAGCTGATGTGAGGTGATTGGTTATGTATGTGAAAAACCATTTACTAATTGTAAGACCACCAAAGCCAGGAGAGAGAGAGAGAGAGAGAGAGAGAGAGAGAGAGAGAGAGAGAGAGAAAATGTGTATATGTGTGTCTGTGTATTTGTGTATGTGTATATGTGTGCATATATGTGTGTGTGTGTATGTGTACATGTATGTATCTGTGTGTATCTGTGTGTGTGTGAGTGTGTGTGTATGTGTGTATGTGTGAGTGTGTATTGCTCCCAAACCTCCAAAATCTTTCTATTCAAGAGAGTTTGCTGTTGTCAAGGCCCATCTGCCCGTATGGATGCTGTACTTTCCTCATCACCCAGCAGGCTAGGAAGCCCGTGCAGGAGTCTAGAGACCTAGTCCACCCCCAGCCAGGTGTTCTCTTCTATTTTTCCTTTATTTGTCTTTGTAAACAGACATACACCGGAAAGAGTGGCTCTCCACTGGTAGGTCTGGAAGCGACACCCACCACGGAATCATCCTTCAATCATACCTCCCCAGAACTAATCAGAGATGCCTCAGCTCCCTCCAATCTTGCCTTTTCCATCTTGATTTCAACTTTAATTTTTAATTACCTGCTCTTATGTGTCATTTCAAATGGATTTGCTATGCCAGAGACTCTCCAAATAAATGAGCTTCTAAATTGGTCTTTACGTAATTAGACAAGAACTCAATTATTTCCAACGTTCTAACTATCTGAGACATGGAGAAGAATGTGCTCTCACCATCAATAGTGTAAAACTCTACTGCTAGGCTATTGCGTTAAAACGGCAACTTAAAAGATTGTGTTTGAATTCTATCGCAATAGCTAGCCTCTAACAAGTTTCCATTAGGAGGACAGAGTGACTCCTACCCGAAAATGCACTGTGTATCTGTTCTTCCTCTTATTAAAAAAATCAGTGCTTGGTATTTATCATCAATCTCACGCCAGTAAGATTACAGTTAATTATCAAAGATACTAATTAATTAGCCATTTCTCTACATAAAAAGCCACTATGTGCTTGCTGGAAATCCTCCGTATTCAACTCATTTTCAGCTCTTTTTCTTATTAAGCAATACTAAGCATGAGATTTTTATCTTTTTCCCCCCAAAGATGAGTGCAATTACAATCCGATTTCATAAATTTTAAAATGCATTTGATTTGCCATTTATCTAGTTGTGAATTTTAACCCATTTCTGTAGTGTTGCTTCATTTCTATGCAAATAACATGATTTACATTCATCGGTGGCGTGAATTAAATCCTGCTGGTGATTTCCATATCGTGGTAATAATTACAGACACATTTTCCCCTTCATTGTCATTGTGTGTCACAACGTGTCACAGCCTCCTGATCTGCAGCGAGATCTTTGTGATGGGTAGATTTGAGGCCTAAATCAAGGCACATCGTCTTGATGTTCCAGCGGATGGTGGCAAGGCCAGGGGCTTTAGCGCCAATCTCAGAAACTCTGCAAAGCCGCCGTGCATCTGGCATCCCGAAGGCTACAGGTCCAGCGGGGGTGTCTTTACGTAGTACTGCTTTTGCTTACTGATCCTGCCACGCTTCTTCCCTTTATCCTCCGCTAGCTGGTCTGTCAGAGTCCACACACCCACCACAGCACAACACTTGATTTTTATGTCCGCTCTCACCCATGAAGCTCCTCTGAGAACCACACATGCTATCATTCGCTCATGCATTCATTTGGTCATTCAGAACGTTATTTATCCAGTGCCAAGCAGGTTTCAGACCTAGGCGGTGACCAGACAGGTGGAAATCCGGTCCTTATTAAGAGTCATGCTATTTAATCCCAGCACTTGGGAGGCAGAGGCAGGCGGATCTCTGTGAGTTCGAGACCAGCCTGGTCTACAAGAGCTAGTTCCAGGACAGGCTCGAAAACCACAGAGAAACCCTGTCTCGAAAAACCAAAAAAAAAAAAAAAAAAAAAAAAAAAGAGTCATGCTAGTGAGAGTCCCCGTCCCCTGTGTAGAGCATAGAAAGTGGGTGTTCCATCTCACTTCCTGGAACTCCCTCGTTCTTCAACACTGTGCCACCTGCTCCTGTGTGGCCGTATTGTCTTTGTTGGTTCACTTTCGTCTCCAGATCTGGAGGCGATTACCACCTCCTTTTCTCTTTTCATTTCTGACCGTCATGCTGATTTGGAATCTGCTTTATATTGATACACTATTCACTTTTCAGCTTATATAGAATTTCACTGTGGTTATTCTAATTGTCATAACACCCCTGGAAAACAGCCGTTATCATCTATATTTCAGGGGTGAGGCAGCAGGAGCCCCTCCCTCCATTCTTCTTTTCTGAATGAACTCTGTGAGCCTCCGTGGTTTGGGCCACAGGCCTAGCTCATGGAGGGGGGGCATAAACATTGACAAATAAAGACATGTTGTGCTGAGTTCATCAGGTTACCCCACAAATGAGTATGAAACCACTGAGAAGGCCGTTAGCAAAGGTTCATGGGCACAGCAGGGTTAAGCAATAGTCTTAACCAAGTCCAAACCAGGAAGGACTTTTCTGAGATCGAACAATATGAGTTAAAAAGTGATGGTGGCTGATGGGGACAGGTATGGGGGGGGGGTGATCCACGTAGAGGAACCCACGTGGGCAAAGAGCTTGACCGTGAGCCTTCTGACTCTCCAAGATGAAGGTCTTTCTTTCTTTCATCCTTCAGACAATTCTCTGCTCTCATTCTGTCTTTCCTTTTGTTGGGTTATCGGCTTTATGAAAACAGAAGTTACTGCTTACATTTCATCCTTAAGAGAACCTGTGGCATATGGCCATAGCAGGTACCCAGTACTTATTTTAATTAAATTGAATAAACGGAATTGAATTGATAATAGGTAATCTAATGGTTTCCACTAGTATTGTGATTCTAGATACTAAAGTGAACTGTGCGCAGGCAGGCAGGAGGTGCTGCATTTTGACTCTAGATACTGAAGTGAACTGTGCATGGGCAGGTGGGAGGCGCTGCATCTATCTTCTCTTGGTGCACATTTGCTCTCTTGAGACCTAGTCTCCATTTCATTAGACATCCGGCCTGAAATCTAGCTGGCTTCTGAGGAAAGACCAAACATTGCCAAACAGCTTTGAGGCCTTACTCTTTGGGACACAGGGCTGTCAGCAGGGCTGGTTTCTGGGGAGATTTTTTCCCCCCTGGCTTGCAGTTAGTCACCTCCTCACCTGGCCTGTTCTGTTTTCTCACACTCCTGGCTTCATTCCCTTATCACATATGACATCATGTCTACCGGAGTAGTGTGTCACCTGTGACCTCAGCTAGCCTGAGTATCTCCTCCAGGGCCTATCTCCAAATATACTGGAGACTAGGGTTTCATGTGAATTTGGGTGTCTGATTTATTCTATAACACAAAGGTACTTAACCCTTTCTCTGCTGCCTCTGTAGGAGAGTGAGACCCTGGTGGATTCTCCCTCCTTGTGAGGTCAGTGGAGGGCTAGGGAGGAGCCTGCAGGCAGCACGCATTCCAGCAGGGGCAAACTCTTTAGTGCCTGCTGCTCCAGAGATGGCAGAGGGTTAACTGGTTTACCCAGGACTCCCTGTCCACTCAGGAAACAATAAACAAGCCAAGACTCCCAGTCAAAACTCCAAAGACAGGTGCCGGGTGATGGTGGCGCACGCCTTTAATCCCAGCACTCAGGAGGCAGAGGCAGGCGGATCTCTGTGAGTTCGAGACCAGCCTGGTCTACAGAGCTAGTTCCAGGACAGGCTCCAAAGCCACAGAGAAACCCTGTCTCGAAAAACCAAAAAAAAAAAAAAACCTCCAAAGACAGGGAGGGCGATTCTGGGTTTTCTTTCCCCTTTCTTCCTCTGCCTCCTCTTCCTCTCCTTTCTCCTTCTCTTCTTCCTCCCCTCTACTCCTTTTTCTCCCCATTTTCTTCCCCTCCTCCTTTTACTCCCCCCTCCTCTCTTCTTTCTCTTCCTTCCCCTCCTCTTCCTCTTTCTCTTCCTTCCTTATCTTCTTCCCTTCTTCTCTTCTTTTTCTTCTTCCCTCTTCTCTTTCCACTTCCTCCCTCCTCCCCCTTTCTCCTCCCTCCTCTTACTCTCCTTCTCATCTTCTTCCCCCTCCTCTTCTTTCTCCTCTTCCTCTTCTTTCCCCACTCTCTTCTTCTTTCTCTCCCTCTTCCTTTTCCTCCCCTCCTCTTCCTCCCTCTCCTCTTCTTCTTTCTCCCCTCCTCCCTCCCTCCCTCCCCTCCTCCTCCTTCCCTCATCCTCTTTCTTCTCCTCCTTCTCTTCATCTCCCCATTCTTTCTTTCACAGGGACCTTTGTCATATAACTTGGTTGTTTTGTGCCTCTTCCTCCTTTTTGGTCAACATGTCCCCATGGAACTAAGACACTGGCTAGTCTGTGCTTCCTCGAAGACACAGGGCATTCTCCACACATTTTCTAACTAAAGCCAAAATTCCAATTAACGCCAACTCTTTAAGCTCAGTATCACTGGGAATACAAGCTGAGTCTATCAGGAACTCCCACGTGGTGGAGGCCACTATCTTAGTACTGTAATGAACTCACCTCTGAGAGAAAAGTCTCAGTTTTTAGTGTCTCTTTGGACTTTTGGGTTGGATTTCTTTTGTCTTAAGGCACACTCAACAGTGTGTTTCGTGTGTGGGGACCAACCTCTCAAGTTGCAGAAGTCATAGAACTATGGAAACTTCTACACTGTTTTTAAACTCCAAGAGTTGAAGTGGTTTTAGGGAAAGTCTGGAGTCTGATTAAGCAACAGACTCTACTTCGTTTACCTATCGAAGTTAACCTAGTATTTCTGGGTTCAAAAGAATGAGCTTACAGGAATAAAAAAAAAAAGAAAAAAGAAAAAAAAAGATGCTGTTTCTTTTGTTTGTCTGCCAAGGTGAAATAAGTCCTTTCTGTATTTTCAGCTTCTCAAAGTTATTCTTCAGTGGTTTGCAGGTCTGCTCTTTTAGGTTCAATGATTAATCACATCAATTTTTCTGTTGCAGAGATGTAAATCTGTTTGACGAGACCGAGGTATCAAAAATTCAGACCTTCTAGACCAGTGGTTCTCAGTGTTCCTATCGCTGCCACCCTTTAGAAACTTCCTCATGGTGATCAGGTGGATGGCGAAGGACGGAGGGTGGCAGGGACCTCGAGCACTCTGACAATTTAGAGGAAAGCTCACTCACAGAAACCAGGATGGTTACCAAGATGTGAACCTTTGAGCTGGACCGGGAAGAATGGTTAGGCTCTAGCTATGCAACTAGGGAGGAGAGGAGGGAGGGAGTGTGTTCCTGCCCCAGGGGATAGCAGGAGAGAGGAGTCTTCTCTTTGGGATAACAAACAGACCAAGCCGAGCCACAACCACTGCAGCCTCTCCTTGTTACCTGTTGCCTAATTCAATGAATTCGGGCATCTTCAAGTGTGTGTGTGGTGGGGAGGATGAACTTCAGCTCCGATCTACATCCCCAGTCATTAACTCTCAGGCTTAGACTTCTACCATCACCATTCTTAACCCCTGAGGTGTATCAGATGTCAAGTGGGTGCCTGTTTATCGTTCAGATAGCAGTTGCTGTTATTATCACACTACTCTGCAAAGGAGCTATGTAATAGCTGCTCACCAAGCTTGTACTCATGAGGAATAAATAAGCCAACTGGAAAGGGAAATAATGTCGTTTAGGGTCATGCTGTATGGGCACTTCTTCAATCCCACCTTGCTTAATACAGTCAGTTACCTCTGTGTAACTGATGCACGCAGCCGGTGGTCTTCAGCTTTGCACTGTACTCTCATTGAGAAGGTGGCAGGACATCACACTGAGGGCCGGCATACAGTCAGTAAGAATTATTTCTCACTTCAAACTGATCTAGGAGAAATATGAGAATAGAGAACCTTCTGAAGTCACTGAGATGAGAGTTTAGAAATGTTCTTCTTTTTCTCTTGAAGGGAGTATGTCAGTGAGACTGTTCAAGAAAAAGTGGATTTTGAATTGAACCTTGAAACACGGGGGTGGTTCCATTCATCAGGTTTTCTCATGCTCACAGGGATATACAGTCCCTTGAATGTCACGGGGTTTGTTTTCCTCAGTGTGAAGTCGCCAGCTGAACTGAAAAGTGATGGTGAAATCTCTTGTCTGGGAATGCACCTCTTCCTCTCTGGCTTCGGCTTTTGTGTTGGTGTCTCGTATTTCTGTTCAGATACCTTAATAAACGGCCACAAATCTTTGTCTCTTAAGATCCAAAGGCATTGTATGTGCGTCACATTTCAATGATGGACATTTCTGTCTAGATTGTTCATTAGCTTACTAACTCACAACATTATACGAAATGATGTTTTTCAGCATAAATTTTAGCCTGATGACTTCTCTTAACTCCCCGGGGGTTTTGATGTCTATTCCCCAGGATGAATTCAAAATTTATTCTTGGAAAAGGGTAATGTGGATCTCCTTGTCAGCACTGAACAGAACGTCTGGTCTCACTCCCGACCACCCTCTCATTACAGATGAGGAATATATCATAAACAGAGCCATAAGAAAGCCAGACCTAAAGGTGAGTAAATACCGTCTCTGAGGTGCCAGAGAATTAAAGAATCATTTATTTTATGTGTACGAGTTTACTTGAGCATATGTACTCAAAGATGCTTCAATGGTCAGTCATGGACTTAGGTTTTAGCTAATTCTGAGGAATAGCCTCAGACATTGTCAAAAGGTAACCATTCCATTTTATGGCCTGAGATCAAACTTACCAGTGACCTCTTCATTCTGGCTTGTTGCAGGCTTGGCTTGTGGATATTTCGTTTGTATCATGTTTTCTGTTTTTTAGTCTGGCTTGGTGTGAGTCCAGTGTGTGTGTGTGTGTGTGTGTGTGTGTGTGTGTGTGTGTGTGTGTGTGTCTGTGTGTGTGTGTGCTCTCATTCTACACACAACTTGTTGTTTACAATGTATCCAAAACAGATCATCAAATTTGTGCAATTAAAATTGTCAGCATCCCTCACTTAGTGCACTTTGAACCCTAAAGTCAAGGGGCTTGCAGACTTACTCTGAGGCTGGCTTGAATCATTTCCTGTGAGGACAGAGCCTGAAATGCTGGAGCCAAGACTCTAGCCTCTGGAGTGATGAAATCAAAGCCATTGTCAGGAGCAAAGCAATGGTGATAACGATACCTGAACTTCTTCAGGAAGACCTGAAGACACTTAGTGTGATGAGCACTAGTGTTCATGGACCACAGTTGTTCATGGCTCAGTTCGCAGGGACCACAGGGGACATTCAAAGGAATTTAAGCTGTAAAAGAAGAAACTGGAGGTTCTAACATGGGCTGTGTTGGCTAACAAGCCCCAGGGTTGGTTACTTTCTAATGTTCTCTCCTCCCTGTGTTTGACAGTTTACAAAGGACACATTTTTCCCAGTGGCAATTTGCTCCAGTTTCATATGGAAAATCGATTGGAAATAGGCATGTTTTCAAAGAATTTCTTTTGTAACAAATCTCATTGCAATTTTTACAAATTATAACATTTGACTTCCAGAGAGAGGAGGGAGGGAGGGAGAGAGGGAGGGAAGGAGGGAGGGAGGGAGGGAGAGAGAGAGAGACCAAGCACTGTATGATAACTGAATAGAATTATGATTCAGTAAGGCTTTGGCATTTAGAGATTTAAACTGTATTTTTTTTTAGCTGACATGTACTTTTACATAGCAGTCATTTATTTTACAAAAATGTATTGAATACTTTCATTACGCACCAGTTAGAGGCTTTTCCCAACTTCAAAATGTACCTGATGGTTGACTATAACATTAATAAATGTAGACTACACAGAAAGGAGCTGAACAGAACTTAGACGTATTCTGGTCAAATGCCAAAATTTATTCCTGGAGAAACTGAGGCACAGGGAAAGATAGTTGAAGTTCTCAAGGACCCGGATAGAAGAGCAGCTAAACCAGGAAGCCTGAGTGGTGTTCCTCAACCTGAGCTGCACATTAGAATTACCCGGGGAAATTCAAAAATATTTATGCCCAAAGTACACTGCAGACAAATTAAATCTCATGGCCACAGGACCCAAACAGCAATATTCCTTAAAGCTTTCTGGGTGATTCTTCTAAGCACCCTGGGGTGATAACTATTACCCCACAGCAAACCCAGAGCCCCTCTGCTTCTCTTTGAGCTTACTGAGGTCACCAGTTTTTGGAATTTGTATCACCATAAAAAACTGCTTAAGGGAATCGAAAGAATGGTCATAAGCAAGAATCTCTTTTCCTTTCCTCTGCCAAGACCCACAGAGCCCTACTCTCCAGGGTACACTTGACTGCAACAGGCTCCTCTTTTTCCTTGCAGCTGCCTTGCTCTTCTTCATCATGTCTTCTGTAGGCTACTCTACAAACCCATCGTCTGCGAGGCAAGGATGCTCCTGACTCATGCTAGCATCTGGGTTGCTCACAATGTAGCCCTAGTTTATGCCCCCCCCCCCAGCCTTATCCATCAGTCTGCAATCAAACAGGCCTATTTTCTTGCTTCTTGCCTCTCAACTAACTCATTGACTTACTCTATTCTGTCTTCATTGGACCAAAATTCTTCCTACCCTTTAACATACCGGTTCCAATGTTATCTCTTCCACGGTGCCTTCAGCCACCTGTCTTTTCTATATTTCTGCAGTATTTTAAGGCAACATATTAATGTCGTTATATATAGATGTACTATTATATATTTAGTACAGATGTTTCTCTGGCATACATATTGGACTACAAAACATAACTTTTATCTTGTGATATGTTTTATTTCCTTATTAGTTTGCAAGGTAGTGAAATGTTCAGACTACATTTCATTCATTCTCCTATTATTCCGTATGGTGAAGCGTGTTGGCCAGAAGATTACTTCTAATAAAAATGTTGTTGGTGTAGAGGAGTAGGGGATGGAAAGTTAGGGAAAGAAAAAAATTTAAGAACCGCCTCTGGCTCTCCCATTGCTTCTTCCACAAATGTCTCCTTAGCCCCCGAGTCTCTGTGCGTGCCCTGATCTTCAAACTGGAGACTGTTGTAATACTTTTTTTTCTTTTTGTAGGTGAGATACATAAAGGTGCAGAAAATAAGATATGTTTGGAATAACTTAGAAGGACAGTTTCAAAAAATTGGGTAAGTTGCTTCCGCAAATGCATCCAAAGAAGGCAGGCACTGTTTTGCAAACATCACAGTCACTGGATTCTTCCTATTGTTTTAGCTCCCTGGAAGACTGGCTCAGTTCTGCAAAGATACATCAAAAATTCGGATTAGGTCTGACATCAGAAGAACAGGAGATCAGGTACTACAGGCACTGTGTCTATACTAGCTCCAAAGGGCTGTGATTGGTTAGTCAGCCCAGTAGGCAGTCTTGATTCACTAATATCAAAAAGATGTGTCCAATGCATGAGCTCATACATCTTCAGATAAATCCCCTCCCCCTTTTTTTGATGGGATTGGGGGTAGAACAGGTATGACCACAAATCCCGTAGAAGATATGTGCAGTGTGAAGCTCAGAAAGATTTCGTGGCTTGAACAAGGTCACAAAGAGGGAAACACACACACACACACACACACACACACACACACACTCATACTCATAGACACACACACCACACATGCATGTGCACATACAAACACACATGATGGGGGAAATTGGCTGAGCTCCACAAGGTCAATAAAATGGAAACACACACACATACTGCACATGTATGCATGCATACAAGCACACACGGTGGGGGAGACTGGCTGAGCTCCACCTAATACCACTCACAGTGCTTTAGATCAAGACCTTATAAGGTGTGTGTGTAGCTCCACCATTCCAAATCAATCACTAGCAGAGAAACAGGGTTTGGAGTGGGCACTTGATTGTTCAGAATCTGTGGCTTTGAGCAAATATCTCTTCCATTTGGGTTTTACTCTCGCAGCCATAAAATGAGGAAAAAAGGGCTGGAGATGCGGTTTGGCTGCTAAGGGCACTTACTGCTCTTCCAGGTGACCTGGGTTTGGCTCTGAGCACTCAGATCAGACTCCTCACAACCACAGGAAACTACAGTTGTGGGTGATCCAGTGCTCTCTTCTGGCACCATGCACAATTTCACACACACACACACACACACACACACACACACACACACACACACACATCTTAAAGCAGGAGGATAGAGACCTATTCCTCGTACTTGGTGCAGATGGAGCCCATTGCAGCCTTAGTATTGCCTGCATGCTTGTAAGCAATGCAGAATCCCGGTATGCCCCTTACTCCTACTGAAGCAGAGTCTTCATTTTCGTGAGATTACCCAAATTATTCGTGTTACATAAAAATGGAGGACCATAGTGAACGCACTTTGCAAAGCTGTTTTATCTGAGAGTCTAAACGGAAGGCCCAGAGAATGGTTAGTATTCTCCACAAGAAAAGAGTTCATAAAGGCCATGTCTCTGCATAATGGAAACGTCCCAATTCTGGGATTATCAGTTAGTGGGATGTATAAGTCCCATGATGAACTTTTTCTGAGAATCAAGGACTTTTCTGCTCACATTAAAGCAAACATTCAGCCTCACCGAACTCCTGTATACGGGCATCAACAGATATGGAATTTCCGTGCCACTACAAATATTCAATCTTCATGATTTCCCCATTCCATTTCCATGGACTAGTGGAGGGGGAGAGAAAGAGTTGAGAACATATGAGTTCTGAAAGCATTTGGGATAAAGTAGCTAATATTAGATACCGAAAGTACTCCTTAGGGGGAAATATTTAGACTTCTCCCACGACCTCTCATATTCTTCAGTTACGTTGAGACATGTGGGTGTGCTATATAACAAGAGACACTTCAGTTGACCCCGGGAAGTGAGAAAAGGAACGTGGAACAGACTTTTGTTTTTGAATGTGCTGGGAGCTAGTTTTCTTTCATTGCTGACTGACTGCTCTGTGGTCTCTCTCTGTAGGAGGTTAATTTGTGGGCCCAATGCTATTGATGTTGAAATCACACCTATTTGGAAACTGCTCGTCAAAGAGGTAATTTCTCCAGTGTTTTGCCCGGACATTGGGCGGAACCTGATGAATTTTTGTCTGGCCAGTTGAGGATGCTGCTTGTTACTAAGATGTCTTAAGAGAATGCCAACCATGCTTTCCGGACATGCCATGCGCTCTTTTCCTTCACACTCTGTACACACTGCACACTCCAGTGCAGGCTGTGGCACTCATGGGTCCTCTTCTTATTTGATGATTTAGACGAATGCTGGGAATGCTGGGGTTTCCCCTTTTCTTAAAATACTGTGCCGCTCAGCTCACTTCAGTTCTGTGAAACCAAAATCACATTTATTTTAGGAACAAAAAATATTTTTCTTAGACAATGTATACAGTTACCTCAGTATCCAAAACTGTAAAGAGAAAGCCATATCTGTTTAGCCTTCCTAAGCTCTGCTGATCTCAATGTACATGTGAGAGGGAAAGAATGGCTTGACCATCATTTACTAAGGTAAAAATGCTCTCTTGTACTTTTATTGTTGGAGTTATTATTTTTAAACCATATAGCAGTCCTCTGTGTATTGCTGATATCCCATCTCCATTTATCTTTGCCTTAAAAAGGCTTCCCAAATTCAAGATACTTTCTCAATATTTCTTTTTCTTTTCTTTTTTTTTTTTTTTGGTTTTTCAAGACAGGGTTTCTCTGTGGTTTTGGAGCCTGTCCTGAAACTAGCTCTTGTAGACCAGGCTGGTCTCGAACTCACAGAGATCCGCCTGCCTCTGCCTCCCAAGTGCTGGGATTAAAGGCGTGTGCCACCACCGCCCGGCTTTCTCAATATTTCTAAAAATGTTTGAGAATGACAGAAAGTAAAGCAAATTGCTTGAGAAAGGTTCTGTGGGCTTCCTCCCTCACCAGAAGCCAGGACTTCTGTTCCTGTGAGCAACTACAATGAATTTGAGAAAAACACAACCTATTTTTAACTAAGTCAGGACTGCAATCATTGATGCTGATGTCTGTTCCCTCCCCGTGACCTAGATGTGTGGTTACCGCTTGCCCCGCCAGCGTAGCTCCCTACTTATGGAAAAAGGCAGTCTTATTTTCATCCACCAATGAAAAGTTTGTTAAAGGCATTGTTTGTGTCTTTTTTCTTGTCATAGAGTGGACACTATGCGGGGTAGTTTAATTCTGCAGACCTGAATATGTCACCTTTCTGGAGTTCAGGAAGTATAAATGGGAGGCGATAACATCTACTCCTTCATTGATTCCTCTGATGCTTGCCACAATGGCATGTGAAGAGCAACTTTGTAGATTGCCAAGTGTAGCCGTGATTAAAATAAGTGCTCCGGGCTTAGAGCACTTTAAGGGTTTAGATTTTTGGCTCCATGACAATCATAGCTGTATGACCTTGAGCAAATTTCTCAAGATCTGAGGCTCTGTGTCCTTATCTTCATAGTAGAGATAAGTAATGACTTCTGTTTAGTGAGGTAATTATGGGAAAAAAATGAAAAGATTTAGGGGACGTGGCTCAGCACATTCTCTAGTATGTGGAACCTGTTGATCAAATACAGCAACAAGAAGAATAGCATATCGCGTGGTGTGATTGATGTCACCATGCCAGCTACGAAAACAAGCCAATGAACAGCTCTGTGTGAAACCCAAATGCCATTCTTGTCTTCCTGTCTTTATGTCTGCTGACAGGTTCTAAATCCATTTTACATCTTTCAACTCTTCAGTGTCTGTTTGTGGTTCAGTGAAGATTACAAGGAATATGCCCTTGCCATCATCCTCATGTCTGTCATTTCCATAGCTTTGACCGTGTATGATCTCAGACAGGTGAGTTTCCCTTGGCCGTGTGTTTGGCTTCACCAGTTTGTTCTTCTACAAGAGTCTTGAGACAGCGTTGCCCCATCCATGTGAAACAAGTTTATGTTTATGGAAGCACAGCAAAGCTACCACCGTCCAGCGGTGACCCCTTTCTCTTGCTGCAATCCTAGTCCTTCAGGAGACATAGGAACCTGTGTTAATATACACTCCTTGATCTTTTTGTTTGTTGGTGTCTGCCTACTGAAGTTCTAGTTCACCACTTGGGTTCCATTATATTTATAGCAGGGGGGTCTAGGTGCTGTTGGAAGAAAACCACACAGCCCAGATGAGTTGATCACATACGAACCCATGAGTACTGGCAAGTTTTCTGTGCACCCTGATCAAAGTGTTCTTCCACGTTGTAAAATTACGTTTCAAGCTGTCTTTCTTCAGAGGTGCCCATCTTTGCTTTCTCAGCAGACAATCTTACAAACCATGTCTCCACGTTGATAAAAGCCTCGTATGAAATTTGCTCAACTCCCCACTCTCTATTGCCAAATGCTCTAATCTCTGCAGCCCTGGCTCTGCCTCCCTCTTGCCCCAGTAAAGGAAACACCTAAGATATCATCATCTGTCTGCACCCAGACACCTGCTCTTCCCTTTAGTGTGTGTGTGCAACCCACAGGTGACTCTCCTCTGTGTGCCTTCCCAAGAGGTTATCCATGTTCAACATTCTCAAGCTTCATCAGTCTTAAGCACAAAACTCCAAGAAAGGAACGTTTTCTCTTTGCTCTGCACCCAGCTTCAGTTGCTGCTGTGGTTTCCTTCTTCCTTTTACTACAAATCTTGATTTTTTTATACTCTCTCTCAGGCTCTAAACAGTTTTATTTCACTCTTTACGTGCTGACATGATTTCTTCCTTCATACTCCCATCTAAACGACTTTTGTTAAAGGCACCAATATAATCCCAAAGTCTACAGGTAATTTGAAATGAAATTTTAAAAAACCATTTAAAATTAGCTAGTCATTTTCTCTTGTACAAGGAACAATATGCAGGTATGTTAAATAATTTAAGGCAGAGGAACACTGTAAATAAAAATAGGATCCCTTTCCACTGGAAGAATCACCAGTGTCCAGGCTGGACTTTTAGGACCTACTGGGGTCAGATGTTCTTTACATTTTAGCATAACACACACACACACACACACACACACACACACACACACACACGCACGCACACACACACACACACACACATACACACACACACTTTTCAGAATAAAAGTATACCATAAGCACTATTTTGCAGTTGCATTTTAACTAAGTATATCTTTAATATTGTTCCATATCAACACGGATATTTTCCTTAGATCTAATGTAGTTTTATAATTATATGCTGACTATTTTGACTGCTGATCGCTTCTTAGGTGTTTCATAGTCTTTTGCTACTAAAGCAAAGCAGCAATGAGAACTTTACATAAGGTTTTTCACCCTTTATATCTATAGTAACTTGTACTACATAGAAGCATGTGTCTAGTTTATTGTTCATAAATTTATTTATCTATATGACTAAGTGACTAAAATATATAAATATTTTAATATATATATTTTTAAAATGTACCTTTAAGAAAGTTTATTGACAGTAAGAGTCATGTTTCTGTTTTCCCTTCTATCTTCTTTCTTTTTTTTAATTTATTTATTTATTAAAGATTTCCGTCTCTTCCCCGCCACCGCCTCCCATTTCCCTCCCCCTCCCCCAATTAAGTCCCCCCCCCAGCCCGAAAAGCAATCAGGGTTCCCTGTCCTGTGGGAAGTCCAAGGAACCCCCACCTCCATCCAGGTCTAGTAAGTTGAGCATCCAAACTGCCTAGGCTCCCACAAAGCCAGTGCGTGCAGTAGGATCAGAAACCCAGTGCCATTGTTCTTGAGTTCTCAGTAGTCCTCATTGTCCGCTATGTTCAGAGAGTCCGTTTCTTAACATAACCTTAGGGACATAAAAGCTGCTAGTGAGTGTTAGTTGAGTGAATGCAGAAATGAATGAAAGGATGAGTTAGTAGCATAATGCTCTCTGACCATATCTGATTGTACTGAATATTCTTAAGGCATATTTATCAGATTTAAAAACAATCCAGAGTGTCATTTAAATATTCTATGACAATTTCATATATATAATATATATATTTCATATATATATATTATATATATATATATTTCATATATATATTGGTCACTGTGATTTCTCTATTTCATTACCTTCTCTCATTTTTCCCCCATCCCACTAAAACCTTTTCTCCAACAAGGCCCTCTCCTCCTTTGATGGTGTGTGTGTGTGACCCACTGGCTTATTAACGTTGCCTGTGTAAATTTGGATTAGGTGTTATTTTCTGGAGCATAGGCAACTTACCAGTGACTATATCCCTCAAGAAAACCACACTCTCAATTCCAGCAGCCATTAACTTCCCACAATCCTCCTGGGAGAGGCAGAGCCTTGTGAGCCTGTCCCCTTAGGGAGTGTCTCAAATAATAATAGTAAGATAAAATAAATGAAAACCTGAAATGATTGGAAGCTTAAACAGGTCATTCACTCAATGTTTTCTTACTAAATATGGAATAAAACATATTTCTTTATTTTTGTCTCTTGCTTTGATTCACTCTCAATGTGATTAAATTATCAAAAGCATCATCAGTGGAAAGACGATCTCTTCCACTCAGGGTGTCCAGCTGGCAGCCTAAAGCCCTCCATGTTGATAGAGGGTTTGTGCAATTCTGAGCTCCATGCTGGGGTCTGTACTTAAATAGATAAACGTTGTTTGTTTTCCTTCTCTTTGCAGCAGTCTGTAAAACTGCACCATCTTGTCGAATCACATAATAGCATAACAGTCTCTGTATGTGAGCGAAAAGGTAAGTTCCGCTCTTTTATACCTATGTGTTATATCCACAGGCCACCAGAAAGTGACTCGGCTTTGGTTTTATGATCATTTGTACCAACTCATCTGTATATGTATGTTCTTATACATTTACTTAGAAAGAGGAACTGAGATCTATTCATCATAACAAGGAAACTCACTTTATAGAGGCTGAGTTAGCATGGCAAACCAAACATACCTGTAAGGTACATAACTTGGTAGATTATGACATATGTGTATACTCAAAGAAGTATTGAACCCATCAAGCTGACAAGAGGCACAGGAAGACTTACGGCCTACAGTTGTCTCGAGTCCACTTGTCCTTCCTCATAATTTGCTTCCCTCATACACAAGCAATCATGCATCTGTATTCTGTCACTATTAACATCTCTATTTAGAATTGTACGTGAATGGTATTGTATGAGATGCATTCTTTTGTCTTTTATAATATATTTTGAATTAATTTGTCAAGAGGAGAACAAAGTTCACAGTGTAAGATTCACCAGCTTTTGTTAAGAGTATTAATAGTACATTATTTTTTATTCCATAAGGTATACCATTAGATGGGTGTACATTTGTTTAATTCATCTGAGGATGACATTTGGGCTATCTCATTTTTTTGTTGTTGTTACAAACCTGAGTGCTGTGAACAGTCAGGTGTGGGTCCTTCCATAGACACGCTCTGTCATTCCTTGTGTGCATCCAGTTACAGAGCAGCAACCTTGTGGTAGATGCTCAACATTATAAGAAGATAATGAATTGTTTTCCAAAATGATTATAGCATTTCCACTCCCTCTTGCCGCATAAGACAATCTCATTTCCACATTCCTGCCCCTACTCCGTATGGCCAATCTAGGTAATTTTAGCCACTTTCATTTGAGGAAGCATCTTACTGCTTTAATTTGCATTCCTACAATGGCTAGTGGCCCTGAACATCTTTTCAGTGGTTCATGTGGGACTACTCACATATCTCTTCTGAAGGATCCATTTGTATCTTTTGTTAAGTAGACGGTCTTATGATTAAATTGTGACCCTGACTTTAGCCTGCACTCAGACATCTCCTCCCAGTCTACGGTCCATTTTCTTCACAGCATCATTCAAAGGGCAAAGGCGTTTGCATTTCTTAAAGTCCAGTCAATGAGCCTTTTCCTTTAAGGGTTATATTTCTAGTCTAACTTCTTCAGCATCTTTGCAGATTCCACGGTCATCGAGCTTCTCTATATAGTTTTAAGTTTTAAGTTCCACTTTGTGGTTTCACCATTCTGCTTTATATGCTTTAGACCCAAGTTCACTTTTCTCAATCAGGTATTTAAATTCTCTGATGCCGTTTCTTTAAAAAGACGGACTTTGCAGTAGTGGGTTGCCTTTGTGCCTTAGCTAAGAGCTCATTGTCTATGAAGGTGGGTCACTTTCTGGACTCCAAGGTTTGTTCTTATCCTATCAGGGTCACACAATGTCATTTGTAACATGATCTAAATAAGCAATGTTAGTGTTTCACTTTTATTCTCTTTCGGTGCTACTTTGATGTATCAGACCCCACCTTTGGGTTAATATGGATTGTTAATTTGGAACAATCTAGCATCACCATGGAGACAAACTTGTGGATGTAGCAATGAGTAATTATGTAGATCAGGTTAGCCTCAGCTGTCTGTGAAAAATTATTATTATGATGCTAACTGAGGAGAGATGACTCACTTTGACAGTGGCTGGCATGACTCTGAGGCCCTAGACTGAGTGACAAGGAGAAAAGCTGAACAGTAGTATTCCTCCTTTTTCTCCTTGACTAGAAGCAATGTGCCCAGCTGTTTCAAGCTCCCAGACTGCTTCCATGGTTGGACTGCATTCTCTCAGCCTGTAAGCTGAACTAAATCCTTCCCCCCTTTAAGTTGCTTATCGTCAGGTATTTTTGTCACAATAAGGAAAAAAGTAATTAATACAGAAAATTGGCACTGCGGAATGATGTTGCTCTGATAAATATGACCACGTGGATCTTAGGTCTTTGAAATTATTTTGTGCCTAGAATACAGAAGAGTCTGGTACTTTCAGGTAGAAAAGTCCCAGCACGTTGAAAACAGAGTTCAATGGGTCATTCTGATGGGAATCGAGGAGATAAGAAAAGCTGAGAGGAACAGACAGTGCTTGCCTGGCTCATGAGGTTTCAGAGAGGAACAAGGACTCCATCAAAAATTGGGCAAGGCGGCATTCATGCTATAGTTTGACCAAGAATCTTGTTTCATTCTACCCATGTCTGGAGAACTTGAGTGAAGTTGAATTCAAACTTAAATAGTTAGATGGAGGATATTTCTTGACAGCAAAGTGTTCATTGGCTGTTTCATGGCTACTGTTTCCTGCACTTATCCATGCTACAGTGAAATGGAGCAGAAATTTGGGCAGAAGGATGCAAAACTGTGCAGTTGGTTGGGAAGGAAGAACTTTGGAGCTACAGTACATACTGAAAAAGAGACTAACTTTTAAAAGAAATATCTTTTTCTACATTGGGGCAATAAGAAATGTACCTTGATGGCAAGACTCCATTCATCAAAGGTTGAAACTTGAAATGTGAACTTCTTTGAAAGGAAGAGAGCTGAAATTGAGACTACAGCTAACAGGAATTCCTGCTCCTTTAAATCAACCGCATAAAGAATGTTCTTTGCAGGGTCTTCACATAGACGCTAATAGAGCTGGAGTCCTCTATTAGCAGAAGAACTTGGCAGCACTGTCCATATGTTATTGATTCTGAAGGCATGAAAGATGCAATGATGAGGGGGTCATAGAATCCATGATCATGGTCCATTGTTCCCCAGAGCTGCTGCTATAGCTACGAAATGTGTGACAGGGTCAGAGTCCTTGCAAGGATCCCTAAGTGGGCACTGGTTGAATCTGGAGCATCTACGTGTCAGCGGATACACCAGGATGCTAGGACCCCGTATATCTGATGGGAAAAGCTGCAGGCATGGAGTAGAATTGGCCTAAGAAAGAGGCCATGTGTGCTGAAAGTGCCAGAAATAGACAACGGGACTGCCCAAGCCCTGTGAAGCCCATGGGATTACATTATGAGCCGCAGGTGCTGGATAGGGAACTGTAGGGTTTGAGATCTGCTTCGCTGCCTTTAGATCATACTTTGCTTTCAGCATTCCTTCCTGAGGACCCGTTCTTCTCTTGGCAGTTAGAATGTTTATGGCAGCGGCTCTCAACCTGTGTGTCCTAACCCCTTTGGGATTTGAATGACCCTTTCACAGGGGTCACATAGCAGAGATCCTGAATATCAGTTATTTATATTACAATGTGCAACAGTAGCAAAATTACAGTTATGAAGTATCAATGAGATAATTTTATGGTATAGGGGGGTCACTACAACAAGAGAAACTGTATTAAGGGGTCACAGAACTAAAAGGATTGAGAACTACTGGTTTATGGTGTAATATTGCATGCTAAAAATATGGAACTCGTAACTAAAAATGTGCACCTTTTAAACATAAGTTAAGAGTGGGTCTTGATGCTTAGGTTAGACTTGGACTTTGGGCTTTTGAATAGTGCTGAAACCCATTAAAGATTTGGGGACTTTTAGAGACAGACTAAATGTATATCACATTTTGAGCTGAAAAGGAAACATCCTAGTGATAAGAGTGGAGTTTACGACTTCAAATGGTGTGCTCAAGTGACAAGCTGATCAGAGATGGTTTGTGACGGTTAATACTACTGCCAACTTGACAAGCTCTGAAGTCACCCAGGAGTCACGTCTATGATGGATGATCTCGAGTAGTTCTGTTTTTGAGCATATCCATGAAAGATTATCCTCATTAGGCTAAGGTAGGTGGGTTGTCCTACCTTAACCATGTCTGGCACCCTTCCAAGGGCTGGCTTCCTGAGTGGAATAAAAAGGAGAAAGCCAGTTGGATACCAGTATTCATCCCTCTGCTTTCTGACTGTGGATGCATTGTGACTAGCTGTCTCTGGCTTCCACCACCGTGATTCCCTCTTCACGATGGACTGTGTTCTCTTTTTTTTTTTTTAATTTTTTTTATTGCGAAAAGAAGAAAAAAAAACATAAACAAAAAAACAAGTTTCCACCTCCTCCCAGCCTCCCATTTCCCTTCCCCTCCTCCCACCCTTCTCCCCCTCCTCCCACCCTTCTCCCCCTCCTCCCACCCTTCTCCCCCTCCCCCCACTCCTCTCCCCCCCCCCCCCCTCCAGTCCACAGAGCAGTCCAGGTTCCCTGCCCTGTGGTAAGTCCTAGGTCCTCCCCCCTCCGTCCATATCTAGGAAGGTGAACATCCAAACTGGCTAGGCTCCCACAAAGCCAGCACATTAAGTAGGATCAAAACCCCCTGCCATTGTCCTTGGTGTCTCATCAGCCCTCATTGTTCGCCATGTTCAGAGAGTCTGGTTTTATCCCATGCTTTTTCGGTCACAGTCCAGCTGGCCTTGGTGAGCTCCCCGTAGATCAGCTCCACTGTCTCAGTGGGTGGATGCACGCCTCGTGGTCCCGAATTCTTTGCTCATGTTCTCCCTCCTTCTGCTCCTCCTTGGTAAGAAGGTGAACCCAAGGAAAAACATATAGTTGTCCTCTTGGCTAAGGGAAGTAGACCAAATTTCCGGGGAGAAAATGGGATCTTGGGGATGGGGTGGGATGGGGGTAAAGGGAGATGGGGAGAGAAAAGGTAGAAGGGAAGGAGGCGGGACCTGGGAAACAGGAGAATTGGGATAAAGGAAAGGTGGATAGGGGAGCACGGAACCACAATTCTTAGTTAAGGGAGCCAGTTTAGGGTGGGCAAGAGACTTGACCCTAGAGGGGCTCCCTAGTGCCCAAGATGAGGTTCCCAGTTAGTTCCTTGGGCAGCTGAGGATTGGGAACCTGAAATGACCCTATCCTAGAGCAATACTGACGAATATCTTGCATATCATCATAGAATCTTCATCTGGTGATGGATGGAGATGGAGACGGGGACCCACACAGGAGCACTGGACTGAGCTCCCAAGGTCCCATGGACTGTGTTCTCTTGCACTGTAACCCCCTCCCTCCCTGAAGCTGATTATGGTCAAGTATTTTGTTGTAAAAGTGAGGAGTGACCGTGATAAATACAGCCTCTTTTCTTTTCAAAATGACTCAGGAAACGGTTTCTTTAGTGGTTTACTTCTATAAACTGTGAGGAGATTTTGATTGGTATTGTGCTGAATCTTTAGGTCGGTTGTAGAAAATGACCATATTTATAGCTCTGGATATTTCCTACATGGACGTAGACTGCTTTAGGTGCCCTCGTCTGTAGTTTGCTGTTGAGTACGTGAAGCTTGCACATTCTTTCTCAGATTCATTCTTAAGTCTATCTGAGCTGTGGTGCTATTATAAATATTTTTAAAGGCAAATATTTGTTCATTCTCTGCTTATCTCTGGCGTGCATTGACTGAGAGTGTTCAGCTGAAGTGTCAGGCATCTCGTTTTTGTCACGTGAGTCTTTGCTCGTAGGCAGTTTCCAGAAGCATACTCAGTGAAGAAGTTAA
This sequence comes from Microtus oregoni, assembly GCF_018167655.1. NCBI lineage: Eukaryota > Metazoa > Chordata > Mammalia > Rodentia > Cricetidae > Microtus > Microtus oregoni. The sequence continues at coordinate 31,443,239 of NW_024543088.1, read as the reverse complement.
GGTACAGTGAAGTGTGAGTTCTTAATGACACTTACAGATGGAGTTTAGGACTACAAACGCTCTACTTTGCTGTGAGGATTCTACTTGTGTTTCCACTTTATGCTGGAAGTTTCAGTTCTCCGAGAACCAAGAATGGCTCATCTGTTTTGTCCTCCTACATACAATAACCTCAAAATAATACACTGACCTTCTCAGCAATGAAGAAATTCTGAAAAAACAATTTACAAGGTTTTGAAGAGTCCCCCACTCCAATTGTGATAGCTCATTAGAAACAGAGCCCAACATACAATTTGATTTAATAAATTATGGCTCAATATCACTCCAAATAGTTCTCTGCGTGGCTCTGCCAACACTGTAACAGATTCATCTCACTCATTTGTCTTAGGGGTTTAGTGTCAGCTTTTCAAATTTATTTTTATTTTGCATAGATACTCTAAAAATATCTCAATGTTTTAAAATTTAAATTCATAAGCTAGAAGATACTCAGGCGAGTTCAACTTTTTTTCTCTCCCCCTTTGCCTTATTTATTTATCACAATCACTTTTGCTACTTTTGAATTTATTCTTAAACTTATAAATATTAGCAAATTATATAAAAAGTAATAGCTTATAGTATGCATACAAAAGAGATTACATAATCACACTGCCTTTTTTATGAACAAAGGTATACCAAATTTAACTATTAGTTACATGTCTGTGATTCCATGGGCCTTTTATATCAGAATATTTATACATTGTTCATTCCTTAGGATTTGCAGTCCTCTCACGTGGAGGAACCATTATTATTTCAGTCAGTCCTCAGTTGAATATTTTCTCAGTCTTACACCACCATAAATAATGCTGCAGAAAAGCATTTCTATATATGTTTTTCATATTTTCATCAGTATGTCTTTAGTATAGATTTTGAGAAGCAAGATTTCTAGCTTAGAGAATAAAGGCACACACAGTTTGGCTAGACAAATATTGCCAAATTTCATTCAGTAGAGATGGTGCCAGCTTGCATTTAGATAGAAATGTGTGTGTTCCCATTTCCTCAGAGCCTTGCCAGCAGAATATGCTGGCAGATTACTGGATTTTCTAATTGGAGAGGTAAGCAATATTATCTCTGCCCTCCTACTGTTTTTGTACAGGGAAATTGTAAAAAGAGATCATTTCTATTTCCCAGAATCACTTAAAAATAAGTTGCCGAGATTATAGAGATGGATCAGTTAATATAGCAATTGCTAAGCAACCGTGAGGACAAGGGTCCTGCTCTTCAGAACCCATGGAAAAACTGGGCACATGTGGAAGCCACCTGAAATTCCAGTGTTCCGAAAGCAGAGACAGGGGATCCCTGGGGCAAACTAGCTCATCAGTATCATCAGCCCTAGGTTCTGCTAGAGATCCTGCCTCAACACATCGAGTTAAATGACACTTGATGTCAGCTTGGAGTTTGCAGGTGCACATCCACATATTCGCACATGTATGCATCCACCCATCCACGCGCAAACATGCAGACACAGATGTACATATACCACACCTACATATAGACACAAAAGGAAAAGGAGAAGGAACTGTTGACATGTGGTTCCACAATTTCAACATAGTCGAGTGTGTATTTTTTAGGACTAGGACATCCTCCTGAGGAAACTTAAGTGTCATCAGGAAGCTAACTGACAACGCTTGGTCTGTTCTTTGTTATGTTTTCTTGGTAATGCTGTTAGTAAGAAAGGGATCCAGGATCACACAATGGTGTTATTTGCCATATACCCTTAGCATTTTTCAGTTGTTTCTTCTATGCCCATATTCTCCCAGTCTGGTTATTTTGTAAAATGTCATTATGTTTGAATTTGGCATTTCACAGTCATGATGGGGTGTGTGTGTGTGTGTGTGTGTGTGTGTGTGTGTGTGTGTGCGTTCCTTCTTATCAGGATGTACATAATTTAAATTTGTTCTATTACTAGTGATGATAAGTTAGGTTACTTAATTATATGGTGTGTGCCAGTTCTTTTCATTTTAAAGTTTGCTCTTTTTCCCTTTGTAATTAATAGTTATTTTGTTGAGAAATATTTTGAGACTATATAAATAGACTATCTTCATCAAATTTTTACCCACTACTGATGTTTCTCTACTTAATTATTACTTTCACACTTGATAAAGAAAGACTTTCTAATTTGAACTTCTTAATTATTTAATGGCCATTTTTGCTGCAAGGAAAAAAAATCCATTTTTCTTTTTACTTATATACCCATAAGTAACCCATAACCTATGCCATTATGGATTAATGAAGTCCTGCTTGCTCAATGACTATATAATTCTTTATTTTTATTTACTTTGTTAAAATCTTTTCAGATTTAGGCAGCCAGCCCCCTTACATGCTTTGATATCTCTTTGGTCTGTCTTCACTGTTTTAACATTTTCCTTTTTAATGTCACAGTGCATGTCCATTTTATGTTATGTATTTGACAGATTGCTATCAGATTTTTCTTTAAGAAGTTTTCATGATTTCATTTTGGGGGTCTGGGAGTGAGGTTGGAATCGAGAACTCAGTATTTGGGTGTAAAGTGTGCTTGTCCTTTTTCAGAACCCTTAGGCTTTCTCAGAAGAATATCAGAGAGTTTATATTAACAAACTGACCAGAATCATATTAATATGTGGATATTCCTATACATTTACACATTACTTCATGATGTCTCCAACTTCACCTAATAGGGTTCTTTCAAGGTTTATCTCCTTCTGTATTTGAACTTTATTTTTTCTGTGAGAAACCTGGCTCTCACTGACTTCACTAGATCTGCTTACTGTATTCGTTCAGTTTGGGTGTGACCAATCTTCCATCATGGTTGATGCTTTCAATATGCCCGGTCTCACTCCCATGTAAACACCTTAATCACCTGAGAGACCCCAACGTTTCATAGCAGGGTACCGCTGTGGCATATGATGCCAACCTGGGCTCGGTTGGTCAGAGCTAAGGCCAAGCACATAACCTTTCATCTCACCTAGACTCCAATACCACCAGTAGCCACAAGCCATCTTCCTAACCACGTACATAGCCATCTTCCCAGCCATGTGCATAGCCATCTTCCCAGCCATGTGCATAGCCATCTTCCCAGCCACGTGCACAGTCATCTTCCCAGCCATGTGCATAGCCATCTTCCCAGCCATGTGCATAGCCATCTTCCCAGCCATGTGCATAGCCATCTTCCCAGCCATGTGCATAGCCATCTTCCCAGCCACGTGCACAGCCATCTTCCCAGACACATGCACAGCCATCTTCCCAGCCACGTGCACAGTCATCTTCCCAGCCACGTGCATAGCCATCTTCCCAGCCATGTGCATAGCCATCTTCCCAGCCACGTGCACAGCCATCTTCGCAGACACATACACAGCCGTCTTCCCAGCCACATGCACAGCCATCTTCCCAGCCACACGCATAGATTCATTTTCTGCCGCTGTGATTACAGACTGAAAAAATACCCCTTATGGGAGAAAGGGTTTATTTGGCTGCAGTTCCAGGTTACAGTCTGTAGTAGTTTGCATGAAAATGCTCCTCATAGCCTTAGATATTTAAATGTTAGTCCCCAGTTGGTGAACTGTTTGGGAGGGATTAGGAGGTATGGTCTTGGAGGGGGTGTGTTACTAGGGGAGGTCTTTGGGGTTTCAAAGCCTTTTGCCACTCCCATTGTGCTCTCTACCTCCTGCTTATGGCTCTAAATGTGAGCAAGCTCTTAGCTTGCTGTTCCAGAAGTCAGGCCTGCTTGCTGCCACACACCCCTACCATGACAGTGATAGACATTTCCCCTCTGGAACCATAAGCACCAAATTAAACATTACTTCCATGAACTGCTCTGGTCATAGCCACAGAAAGAGTAACTAACACTCAGTCCCCACAGTGGAGAAGTCAACGTGACAGGAACATGAAGCACCTAGGCCCATTCCATGTACAGTCGAGAACAGAGAACAGTGAATTAATGCCTGCCTGCGCTCAGCTCTCCTTCTCCCTGTCACCAATCCACACCCTAGCCCATGAAATGGTTCCACCCACATTCGAGGTGGGTGGTTTAGTTATTTTCCCATTGCTGTGATACAATTACTGTGACCAAGGCAACTTAGAAAAGGGAGGGTTTATTTGCCCTTAAAGTTCCAGAAGGTTAAGAATCTATCACCATCATGGTGGGGAGGTTTGGCAGCACGCTGGCATGGGGGCAGGAACATCTGAGAACTTATGTCTCTAGCGGCAAACAGAAAGCAGAGAGGGTAAACTCAAAACGGCACCGAGGTGTTAAGCTCTCAAAACCACGCCCAGTGTCATACTTCCTCCAGCAAGGCCACATCCATGAGCCTCCCAGGTAGGGCTGCCAGCTGGGGACCACACATATAACCGTTTGAGGATATGGGGATCATCTCATACTAAGCACCACAGTGGGTCTTCTCACCCATTTTAACCCATCTGAGGCTACCCTTGCCAGAGATTCCCCACAGGCTAACCTAATAGACAATCCTTTATTGAGAGCCTTTCCCCAGATGGCTCCAGATTGTGTCAAGAGGACACTTAAAGCTGCCTATATGCCCAGCCCCATGACATTTTTGAGATTAATAATGGAAGAAAGATGCTAGGGCATCCAGGAAGGGATCCGGGAAGAAAGGGAGGAAGGAAAGAAGAGAGGGAGGGAGGGAGGAAAGAAGGAAGGAAGGAAGGAAGGAAGGAAAGAAGGAAGAAAACAAGCAGCTTTTGCAATACTCAGCATGCAACTTGTGCATGTGTGTGACCTGTTAGTACTGGCTATTTATCACACAGTTGCTGTACATGCCTTGCTTGAAGATGTCTTCCTATGTGAAAAATATTAGTCCTTTGTCTGCTAGCATCAAACATGTTTTCTGAATTAGTCATTATTTTTTTTTTCTTGGCTGTTTCCATTGCTACCACCCTGAGGGCTTTATTTCACGGAGTCTCTTTCCTCCCTTCTTTTTGTCTTCAGAGTTTGAAGCCATGTTGAGGACTGGCCTCTCTTTTTGCACGTTTTAGTTGCTTCTCCAAGAATCTCCGGCATGGAGCAGCGGGGCTGTTCACTGCGGGCACATAACCTGACTGTCTGCTCCTACTTTCAGCTGGAGTCCAAGACCTGGAATCCCGCCTCCTGGTGCCTGGAGATTTATTAATTTTGACAGGGAGCAGAGTGCAAATGCCATGTGATGCCATTCTGATTGATGGCAGCTGTGTGGTGGATGAAGGCATGCTGACAGGTATGGCTGGAGCTCCACGTTTGCAGCCTCCGCTGGGCTGGCTCAGGGCGGATGCTATCATGGTTCTGGCTGGTTCTTACTCTACCCGAATGGCAGCCTTGCTCAGAGCAAGCTTTGAAGCTGCCGTGTGACCTTCCTGCTTCTGTAAATCTTTCTTTGTCCTTCTGGGGTTGTATCTGAGCATTCAAATCAAGACTGTTTTTTGTGCCCTCCAGTCAGCACATTCAGAACTGACTGTGATACTGCTTCTCCTTCAGCCAACGGTGATGACAGCCTTTCATTTTACCTTAAAAGATGGTGGGGATCATTAGACATTCCAAAATCATGTCTTTTCTTTAGCAAACTTGCATAAAATCTCCCTTACAAACTCGGAAGTTTACAGAACTTCCAACTGGTCTTTGCAGAGCAGATAGTAAAATGTCATCCTGAAATCCATAAGGTCAAAGCCAAGGGACTTACAAACTTGACTGCAAAGGTTAAAGAGTCCACGAAGCAACCTTGGACAGATCTATAACTCCCAGAATTTGCACTGCAGTTTTGGGGCTGGCTTTCATTCATTTTTAACTGGCGTGCTGAGCTGAGGGGTGTCCTTGTGATCCTGCACTTGTGAAGCACAACCATGACATTTCTGTAAGATGAGGATGTCTTTTACGGGGATGACATTGGAACCAGTAGAAGCACAGTAATGTATTGCGGTTTCCATTAAAGTCCATAGCAAACACATTTCTCCCAAGCAGGCCTGAAAGGCTTGAATGGAGACGAGGATGTACATCTCCCTTCGCTGTGTGTTTACAGATAAAGTGGGTGGCGATTATGGCGGATTAGGTTTATTTTCCAAGTATCCACAGGTTCATTAAATCCCATCAACTCTGCGACTTCCCTAGTGTTCAGGACTATTTTCTTAATGATCATAGCCTTGTGCTGACATTTTACTTCCTGCTCTGCAAAGACCAGTTGGAAGTTCTGAAGGCTTCTTCCTCAGAACTGTCCATGGCGGCTTCCATAGCTTCAGACTTAGCTTGTATTAGTACTCAGCTCACTGCAGTGTGTGCCCCCCACCGCATTGGCACAAGCTGCCAGAGTCACAAGTGTCATGTCTGTGACTCTGACTGCTCTGTCTCAGTTGACTAGTCTACCTCTCCCCCATGTCTCCTTGTCCTGCTAACACCCTGCTCCTTCTAGATGCTTCTAGCACTGACCATGCCCAATGGATTTCTTATTTATCTTTTCTTTCTCTGTATCCTTAACTGCTGGCACCATGCAGACCATGCAGGGCTGTATTCTTGTCCTTTTCTCTTTTCACCTTTTGCTTGATTCTTAAGTAATTGCGCCCTCCCTCCCTCTCTCTCTCCCTCTCTCTCTCTCTCTCTCTTTACTTACCATGTTTAAGCTGGTGAGCTCTGACTAAATGTCCTGAGACAAGGCCTCATATGAACACCAGGCCCAAGTAATTGTCAACCATACACAAGGCTTTTTAATATGGTTCTTCCACAGGTAGCTCCAGTCCACAGTAGCCCAAAGGCAGTGCCTGGTCCTCTTAGAAACCTTACTTTTATATACTTACTTATATATACCGCTGCCTGTCCTCTGTTCATCCTCCAAGTCCGGGTCCAGGAAGCCGTTTCAGATCTCTGCCTCTACTCTATGACTGGATGATGCAAAACTTTCCTGATTTTTTTAGCATCTCACTTCTTATTTCTTGATTCTAGTGCTTCCTTTCCATTTCCACTCCACCTGCTGCATTTCAGCCTCCATCCCCTCCAGCTGTGACTTCCCAGATGACTTTCCACCCACCAACCGCCTGACACTTTAACTCATCCCTTGCATCGTGGGTAGAGAATTTTGTCTTACAAGTCATTGTAGTATTATTCTACAAATTTAAGCAGTTAACCCCATCCCTGCTTCCAGATCCCAGGGCCTACAGAAAAAGTTAAACACTTAACTGTGTCATACTTGGGGTTCTGTATGTGTGAGCATCTGTGTAGGTCTAATGGCTTTGCACTCCCTGCATCCCGGACTCTTCGCCACACAGCTTGCTCTTCCATAAATGTCTTTCCCCAACCTATTTGAATGCTTAGGTTTAAGCTGAAGTACATATGGCATTTATAATATGACATTTTACTTATGTGGCTACATACCACTCTCCTTTTCTAAAACACGGAACTCTCAACAACAGAACCTATGCTTGTCTTGTATCCCTAGCACCTAGGCTGCTTTGCTCCTCTGTAGGCTCCTGAGGAAGTTCCATGACACACGAGAGAATGTAAATGTGCTGTACAAGAGGAAGGCATCCCACCCCACAAAGTGACCTAGAGCCTGGTTTCCCACAGGAGAAAGCATCCCTGTCACTAAAACTCCATTATCCCAGATGGCCAGCTCTGCACCCTGGAAGATGCAGACGGAAGCAGATCCCAGGCGGCATGTTCTCTTCTGTGGAACAGAGGTCATCCAGGCCAGGGCAGCTGGCTCCGGCAGGGTCAGAGCAGTGGTGCTGCAGACAGGTGAGCATCTTCTCTGCAGGCTGTTTGCAGCGACACCTTCCTGCTCAGGGTGTCTAATCTCTTACATTTACTAGGTTGGGACCAGTCTTTGGCTAGCACAACAAATATATGTAAGGCTGTGTATTTTAACTGCTGGCTTGCTGATTGAAGGGTGGCAAATGCATCTCAGTGGCACAGTCGTGGCACAGATTACAATCACCACTGTTTATGTGCTCTGAGGTTATGAACTCTGGGCATCAAGCCAGCAGCAAAGACACACAGCACGTGGCGCCTCCCCTTCCCATTGCGCACACGAAGAGTCTGAAGCTATTCAAGCCAAGTAGACAGCTAAAGACCGAGAAACTGAAAACTGACAAAGCCGGGTCAGAAACCCATCATTTCTAACCGGAATCCCAAGTTCATTCCCTGTAGGAATCCAGAAACTCAAAATTTAGCAAGAACACTCAGTTTTAATCCAAGCGAGGGGGACATGTATGTGTGTGTGTGTGCATACTCCCAGGGTCACTTCCTTAAAATTAAGCTGTGCTCGGCCATGGATACAGAAAACCCCATCTCTGATATGCCTTGAAGTTAGAAATAGAGGGGGAGGAAAGCCAAGGAGAGGACTAGGCTCTGAGGAAGATAAGGGTTTTTCCATTCTAGCTTCATGCCTTGCCCTAGACCACAGAAACCTGCTGTCTTCAGGTTTAAGCTTTAGGTTTTGATTCTTTAGCACAGTGATTCTCGACCTTTCTAATGCTACAGATCTTTCAGTACAGTTGTTGTGATCACAAGCCATAAAATTAGTTGTGATGCTACTTCATAACTGTAATTTTGCTACTGTTATGAATCATAATGCAAATATTTTTGCAGAGTGAGGTTTGCCAAAGGGGTTGAGATTCACATATTGGGAAACACTGTTAGAGAGAAAACCAAGGCAATGTAGATGCTTAGAGGACTACTAACAGTATGATTTGTTATCTTGAAAATGTGGGACATGTGTTTGCCATTTCAGGGTTCAACACTGCAAAGGGGGACCTCGTGAGATCTATTCTTTACCCCAAACCCATGAATTTCAAGCTCTACAGGGATGCCATCAGGTTCCTCCTCTGCCTTGTAGGGACAGCCACCATTGGCATGATCTATACTCTCTGTGTCTATGTGCTCAGTGGGGTAAGCAGCCTTTGTATTCTTACACACACACACACACACACACACACAAATTCACTCTCCTCTACATATTTTATTTCTACATGTCAACCTTATTTCTATATATTGACTTTTCTCAAGAACAAAGAGACTTAAAACCAGCTAAACTCCAAAGACTGCGTATAGACACCTAGCTTCACCTATGAGCCATCGGTTGCTCAGTTCTGTGATAGCGATCAGATTATAGTACAAGAACAGTTTGTTTACTGAAATGCCAGCACGATTCTGTTCTTGCGACATCCCCATTCTTTACGCTGCTTCCACGGGTAGTTTCAAAAGCGAAACAGTTCATGAAAGTAGGACTTTGTACCTATCAGATGAGAACTCTGAAGATATTAAGAGCCATAACCATAGTCAAACCCTTTGTGCCATTGATGCCATATCTCAGAATAAGCAGAGAAGGGGAAGGTCATGTGCACACAGTCGTTCATTGCTGGTTTGGTTCTATTAACGGAGCCCTCTTCCTTTTCCAGGAACCTCCTGAGGAGGTGGTGAGGAAAGCATTGGATGTTGTCACCATTGCAGTGCCCCCTGCCCTCCCTGCTGCCCTGACCACAGGCATCATCTACGCCCAGAGGAGGCTGAAAAAGAAGGGCATATTCTGCATTAGCCCGCAGCGGATTAATGTGTGTGGGCAATTAAACCTTGTCTGCTTTGACAAGGTATGTGTCTTTCATCCTCGCTCCCAAGGCCATTTGTCACTGCCATTGTAATGGATACGGGCTTTTCTCTTTAGTGAGGCAGAAATAGTAGGTAGGTTATGGGCATCTGACCTTATTTTAGCTTTGGTTGTGTGTGAGAGATCTGGGAAATGAATTTTCTGGCCCTGAGCATTTAAAAAAGAGGGAGTAGAAACTGAATCAATGAATCTTTTAGGGTCCTTTCAGTTGCGAGAGTCTATGAAAGCAATGTATACTCTGTTCCATGCAGTCAGAACCCTCACACAGAAGCACATGCAAACACAAGCACATTCATAAACACACAGACACACACACACACGCACACACATTTTAAGTAATTATGTTTTCTGCTGTATCCTCAATGCTTAGAACATTGCTTGGCAATTGAGTCACTGCCCAATAAGAATTTATCGAATCATGGAATGAAGAAAAGAGAAAGGACTTAGTAATCTGTGTGTTAATATGAGCCTTTTGCTGACAGTACAGCCATGGAGCAAAACCTTGCTCTGTGTTCCCAGCTGTAGCCTATGCTCAAAATGAAATCTTGGCTGTCTGCTACTTTCTCCTAAGCAACCTCTCATTTCACTTTTTCTCGTGGTTGGTTGTTTGTGTTATACATAGTAAGTAGGGGGTAAAGGTGGGCGTCAGAAAACTGGGTGGAAACCATGGCAGCATATGAAAGTGAGCAAAGGCCCCACATGGCAGAAAGACAGCGCAGGACAGTATGATCTGGACACAGGCAGAGGAGGGTGTTTGTGAACCTTGAAAGTCTAGTCAACACAGTTCTATGTTTCTTAAAGTTACAGGGAACCATTGGAGGTCTGTGTTGTTTTCTGTTCCTTTTAGTTAATTATTTGGGTGAGTTAAACATGAGATAAAATTTGTCATGTCAGTCGTTTGAAGTGTCTATTGCACTGCCACTAAGCAGTTTCTCACTGCCCTACGGCAACCACCATGGTCCCTCTTGAGAAACATCTTCATCTTCCCACATGGGAATTCGGTATCCATTAAACAGTTCCTGGAAGGCTGCAAGCATTGATGGCATGAAAACCTCGTTTTATGATTAGTGGTGAATCAGAAAGTCACACCGAGAGCAGAAGGGTCATATGGCTTATGTCACCATGTAGTCCTATTTTATGACCAGATAGGCATCATAAAGGAAAACGAATTACTTACGATGTCCTAGTGTGAGTTTGAAAAGAGAAACAAGGAACAGAAGAGATAATTGTAACATAAATTTGAACAGAACAATGAGCAGTGGCTGTCTTATTTTATCATTCTTATTAGTTCTTACTGTGGGCTTGATATTAAACCAATCACTTCTTATTATTCATTTAATATTCAGGACAACTCTATGTGATTAGGCTCGTGTTCTAGATAAGGCTCCAGTGCTGGAGGGATTATGTGATATTTCCGCTTACACAGATGATATTTCGACTTATCCTGAGCTCTTGGTTGTTATACCTCACTGAGAAAATTATCATCATGTACTTTTTTATAAACAAAAATATCAGATGGTAGGCTATATCTTTAGACTTCTCTTCAAAGTCTGAGCAGTGCTTTGTAGGTAAAATTTCAACCCCACTACTCGGTTTTGATGATTCTTTTAGCTTCTGCTGTAAAAATAGGGATCCACCCATTTTGTTGTTTAAACAGTCTTACCAAAGCCTTTTCTGCGCTTCCAATGCAAGTAGATGTTCAACATAGTTCCCTGGGGTGACAGGAGCTACTTGGATCTTTGTACCACAGAGGACACAAAAATTTGCATACAGTTCAAGCTCGTCCTGTTTGAATTCACGGCAACTTCTTCCTCGGAACCCACATACTCATCACACAATATCTGTATTGTGGTCCTCCTTAAAGAACCCGTGTTAGTGATATCGTTCTGATGTGTATTTCGCTATTTTTTTTACTTTTTTTTTTATTTATTAAAGATTTTTGTCTCTTCCCTGCCACTGCCTCCCATTTCTCTCCCCCTCCCCCAATCAAGTCCCCCTCTCTCGTCAGCCCAAAGAGCAATCAGGGTTCCTATTTCGCTATTAAATTGTACCAGATTTACCTTCCCTACTGCATGAGTAGATCTTCCATTTAACCCAAAGACTTGTTTCTGTTCAGACAGGCACCTTAACAAGGGGCGGCTTGGATCTTTGGGGAGTTGTGCCCTGTGACCAGAATGGGTGAGTACTCTGGCTAACTGTACTGGGATTCCTGTGACTTGCTTCTCCCCAAGGCCTCCCTTGCCTTTACTCTCAAAACTAATGGAGACACTTGAACTTTGGCTTTTGCTAAGCAACGAATACTAAAGTCTGGTCTTTTTACTTAGAATTTCCCAGGTCTCTCTAAACATACATCCAAGTCCATCTCAGCCCTATCACCCACAAACTGAGGAGGCGAGGGGGAGTTTGCAAACACTCTCTGAAATGAACTTTGCTTTAAGCCTGTTCGCCAGAGGCCTGACATCAGCCCAGAGTCAGTGTTCTAGACAGCCCCAGGCCACTATCCTTCACGGAGGTGACATAGGACAGGCCAACATGACTCTGTATCCTGCTTTTCAGGAAGACAGCTGCCTGTGGGACAGTAGTTGGTGTTCTCGGTTTCTTAGTATCCTGATTCTGGGAACTATGTCCTCTGCCTGCCAGAACCGATCCTTGAGAAAAGATTCCTTTGTGTTTGTGGGTGTGGGTGTTAGGTGGTGGGGGTGGACAGGAGTGGCTTGTGGTGGTGGCGACTTGCTGTCTAGAAGATTTGCAAAGCTAGCCCTCTTGTGGCCACATCTGAGTCTGCTTCCCTGTCTGCTGATGTCCCCAGTTCCAGCGTGGTCAGGACTGGAAGCACGTGGCATGGGGCACACTATTGTCTAAAAGCGAAATCATTTTCTTCAAAATATTTCATGCAGACAAGGTTGACTGCGGTTCTTTTCACAATTAAATATTTTAATTAATCCTTTGAGAATTCCTGCAGTGTATTTTGATCATATTTCCCACCTTCTCCAACTCCTCCCTGACCTACATTTCCTTCTCTATATGCCGAGCATTGTGTCCTTTTTTCTTTCCAAATGTATCAAGTCCAATTTGTGATCGTAGTGCTTTTATATGATGCGGATGACACACACACACCCATGAAGGATATTAGACTGGGCATAGTGGTACAGGCTTGTAACTTTAGCTACTGAAGAGGCAGGAAGGTGCCTCAAGGCCTGACTGGGCTACAGAGCTTGTTCAAATTCCAAAAGATGCCAACCACGAGAGGAGGGATGGCAAGTAGATTCTGACGGCCTCTAAGAAGCAGATCTTGCCTCTTCGTGGGAAGAAGCTACTGTCGTTCAGACATTCTGTGATGGGATCCCCCTCCCCTAGCCCCACTACTGTGCTACACAGTTGAGAAGGGGCTGCGCAACAAGGTTGATGGGGACATTCCCCTAGCAGGGCCAGGGATGAACTCAGTGACTTACTCTTTCAATTAGTGAATGAATCTCATATACAACATATGAGTTTTATTTCCATTGATTTTAGACAAAGTCACTTTCTGTGGGACATGAGGATAATAGAGGCAGTATAGACACAAGATACCATGGTTGAAGAAGGGATGCACAGGGCCCTTTCCAAAATGTTTTTACTGTTCACTTCTTAACATATGAACTAACCCACTCATCCATTTCCTTTTATGATTACTGAATATCTATGGTGGCCCAAGCATCTAACATGCTGGGAGACATATAGTGAATATGCCCAGCCCCATATTATTGAAAATCTTCCCATGACTGGAAGAGAAGTGATCTACTCACTGGGGTGGGAGCAGACCTCAGAACAAAATGGGTACTTCTTGTTCTTTCCACTCCTGTGGATAAAATAAATCTAGGAAGAACTAAGGCAAAGTTGGAAAGGGAGTAAGGGACAGGCTCTGAGCCTTCCTAGTATTCCTGAACAGACCTAGAAGGCAGGATGGGAAACAGACCGCTGTCCTGCCGAGACTAGAGAAATGCAGCCATGCGCATTGAATCAAAAACCCCCAAGAAGCTCCATCTACGACAGGAGGGCACAGCCCTGAATCTTTGTCTCTCTTCTCTCCCAGTTTCCAGGCAGTTCACTGCTTTGCCTTGGGCAAAGCTCTGCCCCAGGGTCCGCTGTGTGCAGCCATGGCAACCTGTCACTCTCTGATTCTTCTTGATGGAGCCATCCAGGGAGACCCTCTGGACCTGAAAATGTTTGAAGCCACCAAATGGGTAAGTGTCTGACCTTCCGAGAACACCAGGAATGTCTTTAATGCCAGCACAACACAAGCTGTATCACAGTCCTTTACTACTTACAAGAAATGTGGGATTCCCAGTATTGTGTAAAGGGCAAACTGGTCTAAGCCTGGCTTTCTGATCCGAACCGCGTATTTTATAGGTTTGCTGTAGGATTAAGTGAAACGGTACAATAAAAATCTTTGGTGTAGTTGTTAAGTTTCAGAGTACTTGGTGCCTACTGTAAGTCTAATAGTTGTCATGATCATTATAATTCTTGTGTAATTATTTTCTAGTTCTACCATTCTGTGAGCTGGTTTCAGAGTTTTCTGGAGTTAATTTGGCGAGGTGATGATATGTTAATTATCATGGTTTCACATTTTTATAATACATACATAGGCCAAAGCATCACATTGCGTCCCATAAATACATACAATTGTTATTTCGCACTAAAAATAATGACAAGAAAAATATGCATTCCAGTGCATGGGGATGCAGAAACACTGCTTTCCACAGTGCTTGGGTAAGTTGGAGGATCACAGCAACCACGAGTTTTATTTCAGTTTATTAACTATCCCCCTAATTTCCAAGACCCAGAACAGAAATTCACTGCAGAGTTTCCCCTGAGATTCCAAACTAGATCCAAGAGCAGACGCTCCTGTGGTTTAAGGATCTTCCTCTTTCTGTTCTAGGTTCAGCCTGAGGTTTAAGGATCTTGCTCTCTCTGTTCTAGTTTCAGCTCTGCCTCAACTGATGCTCAGTCTTGTGCAGTCTTCCTTCATGTTAGGACTTTGGTTCTCACAGCTGCAGGACGAGGGAACCAAATCAGACAAGTGATAGCCATATCAAAAAGAGTGCTAATCTGTCCTCAAAGGGAATTTTATTCGGCAATAGCTCTAAATACTGTCTTCGGAGTTGCTGTGGCTGTGGGCAAGGCAGGGAGGGAGAGACCACACAGCTTCAGCTTTTTTTGCTACAGCTATTGTATCTCCCTGCCATTGTGTGCAGCCCAGGCCCTGGGGACTGTCTTAGCACCTCTGGGAGAGATGTCTCTGTAGGCTCTCCCTCCTCTAACAGATGTGATTATTTTTCAGTCTCTCATTCACTTGGGAATACTGATTCTGTGTCTCTAAGTGGAGGTTACAGTTTCTTTCCTGAGATGTTTTTTATGTTAGCCACCCAATTAAATGATTACAAAGAACTTCAATATCTTTAGGTAAAAAGGTTTCCTTGTCTATAATTTAGAGTCATTATTACAGTTGTTCCTAGATAGCAATCATGCATAGGGCAAAAAGATGCCCTGCTCAGGTCACTTTAGACAGACAGGGAATAGCAGGATCAACAGCAACTCTAGGCAAAGAAAGACTGTGAGGAACCTGCTGCACACAAAACAAGCCTGGCAATTCATACTCAACATATCCAAGCTAAGCTCTTCAGGCGCAGAGAAGGAACCTTTATGCGGCAACTCCAACAGCGAAAGCCAGATAAATTGCATGAATAATTCAGCAGTGCATGTCCTTCACGTTCCAGCCTTTCCACTGCCTTGTGCCTTTTGGTTTGTTTTCCTGGAGTAGAATCCTTCTGATTTCACCAGCCCAACAGCAGGCGGAGGCCCGTGGATGCACTGAGGTGGTTGAGGCTGGGCTCCGCAAGAGAAGGGGGTATGAAGAATACGCAAACCCCTCCAGTGAAATATCTCACTTCTGAAACAGGAAATGACTATTTCTGGGGGTGATTTCCACACCAAGGGAATGCCGGCAGACACCACGGTGGTTAAGCCGACAGACGTACTTGGCCAGGTAAGCCTTGCACGTCAATCTCCCCACAGTCTCCACACCAGGGGAAACTGTGCTGACCCGCAGTGTTGGGAAGCTCACTGATGTGTCTTGAACTGCTAATGTGAAAAGTGTGTTATATTTCCTCTCTGGTTAGTAAAACAAGCGCTGAGGGTGGAGCAGTTAAGTCCCAGTAGCTAGATGCTTTGCCAGTATGTGCCTCTCCATTCCCTGTCCATCACCCAGGTCCCAGTGGAAGGGCTTGCGATCCTGCGCCAGTTCCCATTCTCGTCGGCGTTGCAGAGGATGACAGTCATTGTTCAAGAGATGGGAGGTGCCCGACTGGCATTCATGAAAGGTGCACCGGAGAGAGTGGCCAGCTTTTGCCAACCTGACACGGGTTAGTTAATAGACGTGGGATACAAATGCCAAATCTTTGGGACCCTAAGAGAGATATACATGGATCTAATCTACATGGGAAGTAGAAAGAGACAAGATCTTCTGAATAAATTGGGAGAGTGGGGACCTTGGAAGAGGTAGAAGGGGAGGGGAGAGGAAGGGAGGGAAGTGGAGAAAAAGATATAGTTCAATAAAAACAATTTTAAAAAATGCCAAATTTGTCCCCACAACACTCTAGATCCAAGTGACAGCTGGGCATCACTTAGTGGTTGATTCATGGGTATTCCAAGCTTTTCCACCTTGGGTAATGACTGCCCCCACCCCATCCCCCAGTTCCCAACATATGCCTATATAAGGATTCCTCCCTTATAACTGCGTTGCTACTTTTTTTTTCATTTTTCACTTGATTGCTCTCCACAGCCACCACCAGATTTCCAAATTCCTTTGAGATCATAGATCAATCTTTCATGATCTGAGTTCCCTTCTATACATTCATCCCTCACATCTTGGGCTTCCTCTGAGCTGTCTCGAACCCCTGTGCCTGAGTACATAGGGATCTCTCAGCAAGCAAGGACTTTCCTTCCTTAGCCCACCCACCTCCTACCCAGGCGCAGAAGCCCCTACAGCACTCTGCATGCTGTTGCATAGCCAACGGCAGTGGTCATTTTGGTTTAGTTTTAATATCAGTATACTGTTTTCCCCCAACTAAGACATCTGTAGAGCAGAGCTTGTACGTATTACATACCCCTTTCAAATATTTGTTGTTTAAACTGGAAAAAAAGAGTTCCAAGCATTCCCTAGACTTTGCTTTTCAAATGATTCTGGCTCGGGGTGAATGTTTCAGTTTTACTGGATCTTAAGGTGTTAATGCTAGCTGGGCAGTGGTGGCATTCCCTTTTAATCCCAGCATTCGGGAGGCAGAGGCAGGCAGATCGCTGTGAGTTCGAGGCCAGTCTACCTGGTTTACAAGAGCTAGTTCCAGGACAGGCTCCAAAGCTACAGAAAAACCCTGTCGGGGAAAAAAACAAAACAAGTCAAAAAAAGATGTTAATGCTGGTGATACAGTGTAGTTACAATTTCCTATAGCCTTGCTTACGGAGCTCTTTTTTTTTTCCCTTTGATTTTCGAAGACAGGGTTTCAATGTATATCTCTGGCTGTCCTAGAACTCACTCTGCAGATCTGGGTGGCTTCAAACTCACGAAGATCCACCTGCCTCTGCCTCCCATGTGCTGGAATTAAAGATGCGCATCACCACAGCCCAGCTTTATGTAACTTATTAAAAGTGTGTTTCCTGGGGTAAGAATTGGATTAGCGTGAAGGGTTTCTCTACCCATGCTGGCTAAGGAAACATTGCATATTAATACTGTTTCTGTTGTTGTTTTTGTTTGTTTGTTTTCAAACAGTACCATCTAGTTTTATTAGTGAACTTCAGATTTACACGACACAGGGTTTCCGGGTCATAGCTCTGGCTTACAAGAAGCTGGAAAGTGACTGCCCTGCAACTGTCTTGATGAGGTAAAAAAAGATGGTTTTCCTGAAGAAGATGATTCGGGCAAGATTCATCTGACTGGGATGGAAGGCAAAAGTTCTGGGGCGGGCCCAGCAAAACACCATGCTTGGTTTTTGTGCATAGGTGTCTCCGAATATGGTGTACAGGGATACAATCATCCTGCCCTGCCTGAATCACAGAGCTGATGTGAACACTGGCAGAATATATAAGAAAATACCAAACACAAGGTGACCTTAGGGCTGTGTGAAAAGTTGTGTGGAAATAATCAGTGTTTTAAGAATTTGACATTGTGGGCCCAGTTCGGATATAATGTAAACCAGTTAGAAATAATAAAACTTCACATTGCTTAGAAAAAACCCTTTGTAATATAAAATACACAGCTATAGGAACAAATAAATGTCAATTGGGTTTATGTAATCTAGATAATGCTTGCAGAAAAATAGGAAAACCTTCCAGGGGTCATATTGGAGAACATTGTGATGTGTGTAAGGATGTAAGTAAGGGTGCTTAGTTGCTGGAACGGGTTTTAGCAATGACAGTTCCACTTTTTGTTATTATTTTTCTGCCATTTTGGGGGGGCTCTCCTATTTATTTTTTCTTAAATGATTTTTCTAGATTTTTTGTCAGTCACTACTATTTCTGCTTTTGTAGGGTTAATCTCGGCTCATTTTGAACTATAGTATTTTAAACTCAGATAGTCTCATGTATTTATTTTCAAATTCATCCGACTTAGCCCTCTCTAGTTGTAACTATATTTTCACTACTTCCATTAGCATCTTTGAATTTATAGGTGATATTTTCTGTATATATTATCAGTAAAACATCCTCCTATGTGGGAGTTAAAAGGAAGAAGAGAATAGTCCATTACAAAATATAATAGTTTAATAAATTCTTGGCTAATGCCAGTAAAACAAAGGGAATAGGTTGTGGACATGGCAGACGGTTGACTTGCAAGTACAAGGACCTGAGTTCAATCCCAGAGCCCACCAGAAATGTGAAGCTTGGTGGTCTAGGCTTGTAATCACACTGATGGAAAAGCTGACTGTCCCTGGACCAAATGGCCATCGTAGCCTGGGTGGGGAGCTCTAGGCCAGTGAGATACAATGCTAGAGACTGCCCACTGGTCTCCACATGCACACACACCTGTGTGTATTCACCTCTCTTTCCCAGTGAACACACATGCACACACACACTGAACAATTGCTTATATCTTAGAATAGACTCGATGAGACTGCAATGACTTCCTGCAGTGTTCTGTGGAGCATAGCCTCAATGCCTCACACAGCCTTGTTGCAAGGAAGACAGTTCAGTGAAGTCAGTAAAACATAGAACGAAACAGTACAACTTCCTCTCAATATGCACAGTAGAGATATTCCTGCAAAATTTTGGAGTTACAAAAATACTTTTATTCATATGAAAAAAACATAGCTGGGGGAAATATACTAGAAACATATTTATTGCTATTTAATGCAACAACCCTAAGTATAGAATGATAGTAGGTTCACTAACAGTAGACTAATGATGTAATATAAATAATATAAACTGCTGGTGATTTAAAAAGCTCCTGAATATTAACTCAATTATTCAAAAGGTGTGAAGGATGAGTGGCAGTTCTTTGTGAGCTTGTCATTGCACACAGCACTGAATACTTGCAAAAATTTCCCCCTAAAATGTCACCTAGAGTTGCCACTGAGAAGGATTGATCTGACCAACCCCCTGACACTGGGAATGGGAAATGGGAGGCCTGGAGGGAAAGCGGTGTGTGGATAGTCATTGAGGGCTGGATTTGAAGGTTATTAGATCACTCCCTGCTTAATCAGTTTAGAAAGACCCCTGAAGTTTGACTATTTCAACCCGGAATGTTGTGATCAGATAGACTCAGCTCTAGATCTCTGAAGTTGGAATTGGAAGTAAACCTTGAGCTAGATGTCACAACTTGAACCAAAGAAACCTCGAGTCAGGGAAGGCTGGCACAGAACTGGATGTGATAAGATACTGTTTACAATGCTGCTCTGGCTTCTTACCTAGTGTGATGTGTGTGCATTCACAAGCTGAAAATTCCTGGTTTGGGAATAGTAGAGACAACAATCACTGCACTTAGGAACCGTGTGGGCTGCAGGAGAGTGCTTGACTTTGTTAAAGCTATCGAACTTGAAATTCTAATCTTGCAAAATCTAGTATGGCCTAAACACAAATTGACAAATAGGCTCTTGTCTTAGGTTATCTACTTAGCTCTCTCATATTTAAGCCCCATCGTCAGCATGGGTCCCCAAGGCTAAAATACTCTATCCTTCACTTATCCCTGACCAAGACAGAACTCTCTCTCTCTCTCTCTCTCTCTCTCTCTCTCTCTCTCTCTCTCTCTCTCTCTGTGTGTGTGTGTGTGCTTTTAGCATTAATATAAAGATCTTATTGAGGGTTTTTGCCCTGTTTTATACATATTTCTTATTTTAAAGGTCTTGGGAGTTTTAAGAACAGGAGGTTAATATCAGGACTGACAGCTGTCTGTGTTACAACCTTCTTTGTTAGTGTAGACTCTACAGGAGATACAATGTAACCATTTCTCTGCTAGAGCAGACGCTATAGGAGATACAATGTAACCATTTCTTTACGTGTGTAGCCGCTACAGGAGATACAATGTAACCATTTCTTTACTAGTGTAGAAGCTACAGGAGTTACAACATGACCATTTTTTTTTTTTTTACTAGTGCAGACGCTACAGAACGTACAATGTGACCATTTCTTTTCACATCTTGGCTTATATTTAAGAAGACTGAAGGGATGTTGGGGACAGAAGAACCTTTGGGAGCTAATGATGTCCACATAGGGAGAGCAGTTTACTCAGCGAGGCAGAGGAGGACTGAGGTTGGAACCGTGGTGTTCTGATCCTATCACTGATTGAACTCTGCACTGGCCACATGCCAGAGGAGCTAGAAATAAGAGTTGTAAGAAAGCCTTGGGTCTTTGACCTTGTAGCCATTTTCTTGGCCTACTATGGTAATTTATTATCGGCTTATGTCACATAACCTCTGAAAATATCTAAACCCTGTGGCCTAAGTATGAGGCCATAGAAAGACTGCGGAACTTTCAGCAGGTATCAGTTGAGTTATTCTTGAAGGGAAATCCAAAAACGTCTTTCCAGAAAGTTCTCATCACTATGCCCAGAAATACCTGTTCCCTCCTCTGATCCCACAACCTGGCCCTGACACAATTCCCAGAATTGCAAATAAACAAGGAGGCCCTGCTTAACCTTCCCTTCCCAGTTGAATGTGAAATCTTGGAACTGCAATTCCTGCAACCTCTGCAAAGCTGCTCCTTCTCCTTACTTAGTAGCTACTCAATGGATGCCAAAGGCCCTCACTCACTGTCTCAGTTCCCAGGGAAATGCAGAATGAGCAAATTATTTCACCTTTATTGTACGGCCAAACATGACCACAAACAGGCAGCCCAGTGTTCCGAGTAGGTGGTATTTGCTGAGCGGTTCCTGTACGTGGGCATCGCATGGGCATTAATGAGTAGAATCTTGACTCAGGTGGGTTTCTGTTCCAGGACTGGAGGCAGATCAAAAAGCTAATGCATCAATTGCATGAATAAATAAAGAGCTCCCCAGCCGGGTTAGAAGCAAGCTGTAGAGACAGCAGCTGTTCCTCTTTGGAGCGCCTTAGGGTCAGGCAGCATGAGGTGGGACTCAGGACATGGGGAGGATGTCTATGATAGATGTGGAAACTCATGTTTGCCATGAAATGAGAAAGTCTCCAACAGTCCGGAGCAAAAGTCTGGGCATGATTAACGACAGAGCACATCCATGGTGAGTGGCTCATGTGGAGACTGTGGGAGAAGTTATTGAGGCATGAAGTTGGACTATGGCTTGGGAGCTGGCCATCCAGGGACTGAAACACTGTGCACAGCATCATAGGGAATGCCACCCTCGCAGATCTGCTCTGAGGTGAGGAGCTGAAACTCTTCGCTTGCTGCCACCTAGTGGAGGGATGCACAAGGTTCTAGGAGCATCCCCAACACTGCTGTGGCCCTAGCCGGTACCCAAAATAGACATGTGGAACAAGCTTGCCATGAAGGCTTTAGTGGATGTTGTTTTCATCTGCATTTCAGTGTGAATTAGGCAGTGCTGGGGTCTCGTTTCTCTCTGTGTGTCAAAATAATAGAGTCATGGGAATGTTCAAGTCTCTAACCCCAAATGCATTCCCCATACTTGGTCCTGTAGGATACTCCTGTAGATGCTCTCATGGTGGCCTCCCCAAAGTGTGGGGGCATTCTGTGCAAAAGAACAGAGCTTCCAGCTGAGAAAGAAATAAGGGTCCATCTTAGCTTTCGTAAAGGGCCCATCCCCTGGTCTCTACCATACGTCACGGGGCTAGAACGACAATCTGTGGCCTTGGTTTCTGGAGAAACTGACATTTTGTTTTATTTTTCATTGTTTCTCATTTAATTGTCAAGACTTTGTCTCCCCTCGGTGGTGGATAGATGAGGGGCTGAGAGTCAGGTGAGCCAACACAAAGACCCCTGCAGTCACGAACTAATTTAATTTTCTGCAAAGGCCAAAGTCAATTTTTTGTCCTACATGTACTTCCTCTTGGTTCAATTGGGCTAACCACTGCACACCCCGACTCTTCTTGTTCCCAGTCAGGGTTGCTTGTGGCCAGGGAATAGTGCTGGGGCAGGGCCATTCCAGCAGGGAGCTCAGTCTTCTTGTCATCATTGCGGTAAAAAAGCCACATGTGCTCCTCCGTTTAATCAGGGAGAAGGTGGAATCAGACTTGGTATTTCTGGGATTACTGATTTTGGAGAATCGATTGAAGGAGGAGACGAAGCCTGTCTTGGAAGAGCTCATCTCTGCCCGGATACGCACTGTGATGATCACAGGTATACAGCAAAGTGGAAACAGGGGCAGCTGAGGGGCAACACGCGGGTTGCCTCACTTAGCAAGGAGGGCACTGATGTCGTCTAGGTGTCAGACATTGGCAATAAAAGGGCTTCCGTCACAGCGAGGCAAGACAAAACCAATTAGTCAAGCAATGTAACGAATGTTCTAAGGTATACACACTGGGGTGGTCTGGTGGAAGGCGTGAAGATACAGTCCCACCATGTGGGGATCTGAAGCAGGAGGATGGCCACAAGTTTGAGGCCAGCTTTGTGGATACACAGTTTCAGGCCAGATTGAGTGACAGAATGAGAACGTTTCTAAGGGCAAAAAAACAGAATAAAAACAAACAACAATCACATGGCAAGAGGCTAAAGGGGTGGCTCAGCAGTTAAGGTACTTGTTGCTCTTGTGGAGAACTAGGGTTCAGCACCCACATGGCAGCTCACAACCATTGGTAACTCCAGCTTCAGGGGATCCGACTCTCTCTTCTGTCCTTCAAAGGCACTGGGCATGCAGGCAATCTCTCTCTCTCTCTCTCTCTCTCTCTCTCTCTCTCTCTCTCTCACACACACACACACACAAACACACACACACTGTAACAAAAGGAAAAGAGATTAAAACAAACAATAAAAACACATAACAAAATAAAACCAACAAAAGCCCAACTAGAGCAGTCTGGGAAAGTGTGTCTGGCCATCCGCTCTGCCTGAAGCATTTTAGTGAAGCCTCTCAGAGTGGCGGCATTTGAAATAAGAGCTGAACAGCAAGAAGACTTGGGCAATGCAAAGATGGTGGCTTTTATTGTCATGTACTTGGAGGAGAAGACTCTTAGTCAGTGTGGTCTACAAACTATGCTGATAACTCATCAGCCATAGAATCGCTAATTCTGTTTTTTTTTTTTTTAAAAAGAAGAAGATGCTGTCATCTCAGCTCTAATGCTAAGCCTCAGATCTCAGAAACAAGGGGGTAATGGGAAAGGATCACTCCAGCGAAATATACAAAATTACCTAAAGAATACTTGTGAACTTTTCAATAAGGGAGATATTACATGTGAAAAACTGACTTTCTAATTTATATTCCTAGTGTCTTGTTTTCTTTCTGCTGTCATTGTGCTTTAAACGCTACTGCTTATGTCACTGATGTACATCTTCTCCAAAGCATTCACTCCCTTGCACACACACCTCCTGAGCCCCACTCCAAAGCTGGGGACGACTCTGGAACCCGCACTTACCCACTCCTGATTCTAGATACCACCATCCACAGCAAGGTGCATATTTTGCTTTCTTCCTTTCTAACTCCCAGTCTGACTCCTAGGCCGTCCTGGGATACTTTGGTACTCATAAACATTTTATTTATCCAGTAGCCCTTGCTATTTTGAACATCATCAGCGCTACCATTACACATTGTATTAGTTAGGGTTTATTTTTGCAATGAAACACCATGAACGAAAAGCAAGTTTTGCAGGAAAGTGTTTATTCGGCTTACACTTCCATACCACAATTCATCATGGAAGGAAGTCAGAACATGAATTCACAAAGGGAAGGAACATGGAGGAAGAAGCTGATGCAGAGGCCATGGTTACTGCCTTGCTCCCCATGGCTTGCTCAGACTGCTCTGAGCAACCCAGGACCACCCAGGGGTTGTACCACCTGCAATGGGATGGATCCTCCCCCATCAATCACTATTTATGAAAACATCCTACAGGCTTGTCTACAGCTTGATCTTACGGAATTATTTTCTTAACTGAAGTTTCCTCCTCCAGATGACTTTAATATGTGTCAAGCTGACATAAAACTAGCCAGCACGCACATGCTCACAGTCTATCTTCAGCCATGTTGCAATTGTGTGGGTAAGGGCTGTTCACTCTCCATTTGGGTCTTTGGCTCCTCTTTTCCTTGTGTTGAAAATTTGGTTCTGCTCTTCACTTATTTCTAGTTTCTTCTTTATTGTCCTTGGACGGATGAAGGTCATGATGTTTTCTGACTTTTCATATATCCCTATAACATCTTCCTTTGTCTTTATGGAGGCAGGTAGTTCTGTTCCAGCAATGGCCTGTCAGTGAGTACTGTCAATGCCAGCCTGTGACAGAAGCTCACTCTTCACCTCCACATAGTGTTTCTCCTTTCACTTTCGAGATCAGAATTATTAACTGGGTATTCTCATATATTTTTCTTTTCCTTTTTTTTAATAATTCAGTCTGGAGCATAACATTTTTAATGTGCTTTTTTTTCCTCTGAAGAAAATATTCACTATTGCTCATTTAATTACTGCCTTTGTTCTGTGTTCATTATATTTTTATTCTGGAATCTCTATTTTTTACATGACAGGTTATTTATTACAGGTCTGTGAAAGTCTCCTGGATCCATTCTATCAGTCCCTGATTTTTTTACAACTGCTGTAGTTTTATAATTTTGTTCTCCTCTTTATGGTTTAAGGAGGGGTCCCATGACCTCTCCAAATCACGATAGAGTCCTCAGCCATGAGCAGTGATCATTACCTCCTTCAAGTCACTGGTAGAATTGGGAAAGGTTTCTTTGTCCTTATATGGGTGTGGCTTTAGAGATACCCTGCTCCAGGCTTTACCCTGGTGCAGCAGCATTTGAGTTCCCCTTGTGCTTAACCTGTCTCCCGTAGCTCCTGTGCCCACCAGTCATATGCTATGCTGCATCGTTTCCTATCCAGCTGCTGTATTCCTTCAGGTTTTGCAGTTTCCCTGCCATGCCTGTGCATTTCATTCCACTCAGTACATCTCTTTTGTCTTCCTGATTTGTATGCCAAGTGTGTGGTCATTTTAAGCATCATTCTCTTGTATGTGATGTACTATTTTTCTCCAACAGTCTTTTTTTATTTTAATTTTATCTTTGACTTCCAGCTGTGTGATTATCCTATGCCTGGATGTAGTTCTCACAGAATTTAACCTATTTGGGGTTCTGTGAGCTTCTTGAATTTAGAGATTTAAGTGCCTTACAGTCTTTGGGGAGTTTTCTTCTATTATTGTTTCTTACACACACACACACACACACACACACACACACACTCACACACACACACACACGTACACTCACATTTCAATCTCTTTAGCCTCTCTTTGGTCTCTACTGACAAGAATGCAAGCCCTTTTACTAACCCAGTCTCTGTTCATTTAAAGTTAGCGCTCTTTGTTCTCCAATAGGTGTAATGACTCTTAAGCTATAGTGTTTCTAGTGTATTCAACATATCTAGTGAATAAAATAACTTCAAGTGTTATATTTTTCATTTCTAAATTATCCATTTTAACCATACATATTAATTGGTTGAATATTTCCATTTGCTTTATAAATGTTCACTTTAACTATATAAAGGATGCTTATAATAACTTCTTTTGAATTTATTTATTGCCATTAATGTGTGCATTATTTGTGTGCTATGGTACATGTGTGGTGACTAGAAGACAAATTTGTGGAGTGTCTTCTGGCCACATTTGTCAGGGTCCTATGCCTAGAGCTCATCAGCTCATCATTAATCTCTCCTCCTCCTCCTCCTCCTCCTCCTCCTCCTCCTCCTTCTCCTCCTCTTCCTCCTCCTCCTTCTGCTTCTTTTTGTTTTTTTTTTTGAGACAGGGTTTCTCTGCATAGTCCCACCTTTCCTGAAACTCATCCTGTAGACCAGGCTGGCCTTGACCTCAGAGATCCACTTGCCTCTGCCTCCTAGGTGCTGGGACTAAAGGTGTGCATCACCAAGTCAGGCTAATAACTTCTTAAGATCATTATCTTTTCATTTCAACATGGAGTCAGCCAAGGATTGTCAGTGTTGGTGCAGACTTTTTTAATACTGACAATTGACCAGGTTTGTTGTTGTTACTGAGTATACCCAATATATTAAATATTGTTACAAGATTTTTGATCCTTTTAATACCTTGTGTAGAATGTCCAGCCTCTTGCTTCTTGTAAGTAGTACCTTCAGTATTAGCTTTTTAAAGTATTTTGCTGGCTCTTTTCTGCCTCTCTCAAGTGGTTAGACATTGCTCTGGCAAATAGGAAACTGTACATTTCACAGTACAGTTCTTGAAATCCATGTTTTCCTTTTATTGGTCTGTTCCACACATGACCCACTCTTCACAGAGCCTGGGACTTACACAGTTCAAACACTGAACTAGTTCCCTTCTGAGGCTTTTGTCTTTCCATGGTTTTCTGGATAGTTTACACCCTCTAGGGGCCCTTTTGTCCTGGCTACTTCAGCCAGAAAGACTGGGTTTCTCTTGTTTGTAGCTGCCAGAGCAGTTCAGGGTACATATTGGGAATATATATACTAGAATACATTAATACATAAATACACACATACATACTAAAATTCATAATTCATAATACTAGAATACATACACACTAAATGCATACATACATGTACACACACATATATATACATACTAGGATACACACATACATACAAGAATACATAAATGTATACATACATTCTAGGATACACACACACATATATACATACTAGGATACATACTTACATGCTAGAATACATACTCAAGTTGGACACTCCAGAGGAAAGAGGCAAACACTGAGAACCCCACCCCTTGTTAGCTTCTTTCTCCAAGTCTTCCTTCCACAGTCTGCCTGCTTTTCTTTATTTTCTGCACCCTTCCGGTAATTGCTTTTGTGGTTTTTGTTTAGTTTTCAGTTGTAATCAACAGAGGAGATAGATGGTAATGGACTTACCAGGAGAGAAGCCACCAGATATGATACTAAACCAAAAGACTTGCTGCACATTTATAAAGATTGCAACAAATAGCATGAATACATTTTTCTTATAAGTGTTCCTTCCTACTTGCTGACAAAAAATATGTTGGTTAGTTAGGAAGTAACATGATAAAAAAAAAAAAAAGAACCAGAACCAGAACAGGGATTATGGAATCCAAGGTCAGGCTGGGAAAGATCTTCATAACTAACATAACAATCAAACACTTAGCCTAATTTTTTAAGTGCTGTGTGTATTGGTGTGTTCTCTTTATCATCGTCTTGGGATGCTTTTCCTATATTCTAGGCGACAATCTTCAGACTGCAATAACGGTGGCCAGAAAGTCTGGGATGGTTTCTGAAGGTCAGAAAATCATTCTTGTTGAGGCAAATGAAGCCACTGGTTCTTCATCAGCATCCATCTCTTGGAAACTAGTAGAAGAGAAGAAACAGATTCCATTTGGGAACCAGGTACGCCTGAACACAGGCACTCTGCTGTGTTATCAGACTGGGCACATAGTGGGGTTAATAGTTGTGACTAGCACAAGTTTTGAGACAACTCCAAGTCCATAAACTTCTGCAGGTGTCTAACAAATATGAACCCAATTGTGTCAGTTTTCCACACTTTTCCTGTATTCTAAGGCACAGGCTTTCTTGACTTCTGAAAGTAATAATTCTTTTACTCTTAAAAATCTTTGGCACTTTCACTATTTGCTGATGGTATGATAGTTTACATAAGCGACCAAAAAAGTTCTACCAAGGAAGTTCTACAACTCATAAACACCTTCAGTAAGATGGCAGGATACAAGATTAACTGGAAAAATCAGTAGCCTTTCTTTACACAGATGATAAATGGGTTCAGAAAGAAATCAGAGAAGCCTCACCCTTCAAATTGCCACAAGTAGCACAAAGTATCTTGGAGTAACTCTAACCAAACAAGTAGAAGACCTGTATGACAAGAACTTTAAATCTGTGAAGAAAGAAATTGAAGAAGACACCAGAAAATGGAAAAATCTCTCATGCTCTTGGGTAGGTAGAATTAACATAGTAAAAATGGCAATCTTACCAAAAGAAATCTACAGATTCAATGCAATGCCCAGCAAAATTCTTCACAGACCTCGAAAGAACAGTATTCAACTTCATATGTAAAAGCAAAAAACACAGGATAGCCAAATCAATCCTGTACAGTAAAAAAACTTCTGGAGACATCACAATTCCTGACTTCCAACTCTACTACAGAGCTACAGTACTGAAAACAGCCTGGTATTGGCATAAAAACAGATAGGAGGACCAATGGAACCTAATTAAAGACCCAGATATCAATCCACATACCTTCGAATTTTTGACAAAGAAACAAAAAATATAAAATAACAAAGAAAAGCATACTCAACAAATAGTGCTGACATACCCAGATATCAACATATAGAAGAATGAAAATAGACCCATATCTAACACCATGCACAAAACTCAAGTCCAAATGAGTCAAAGACCTCAACTTCAAGCCAGCCACACTGAACATCATAGAAGAGAATGTGGGAAATACACTTGAATTGGCATAGGAGACCACTTCATAAATATAACACCAGCAGCACAGACATTGAGAGAAACAATTAATAAACGGGACCTCCTGAAACTGAAAAGCTTCAGTAAAGCAAAGGACATGGTCATAAGACAAAACAACAGCCTACAGAATGGGAAAAGATGTTCAAGAACCCCATATCGAACAGAGGACTGATCTCCAAAATAAACAAAGAACCCAAGAAATTGGTCATCAAAAGAACAAATAATCCATTAAGAGTATGGGGTACAGACCTAAACAGAGAACTCTCAACAGAGGAATCTAAAATGGCTGAAAGACACTTAAGGAAACTCTCAACATCCTTAGCCATCAGAGAAATGCAAATCAAAACAACTCTGAGATTCCATCTTATACCTGTAAGAATGGCCAAGATCAAAAACACTGATGACAACTTATGCTGGAGAGGATGTGGGATAAAGGGAACACTTCTGCATTGCTGGTAGATGTGCAAATTGGTACAGCCCCTTTGAATATCAGTATGGTGATTTCTCAGAATATTAGGAAACAACTTACCTCAAGACCCAACAATACCACTTTTGGGTATATATCCAAATGATGCTCAACCATGCCACAAGGACATGTGTTCAACTATGTTCATTGTTTGTCTTAGTCAGAACCTGGAAACAACCTAAATGCCCTTTGATCAAAGAAAGGATAAGAAAAATGTGGTACATTTACACAATGGAGTACTACACAGCAGAAAAAAATAATGGCATCTTAAAATTTGCAGGCAAATGAATGGAGCTAGAAAACATGATATTGAGTGAAATAACCCAGACCCAGATAGACAAATATCATATGCCCTCACTCATAAGTTCCCTTTTAGATATAAAATGAAGAAAAACAAGCCTACAAGTCACAATCCCAGAGAACCTAGACAACAATGATGACCCTAAGGGAGACATACATGGATCTAATCTACATGGGAAGTAGAAAAACACAAGATTTCCTGAGTAAATTGGGAGCATGGGGACCATGGGAGAGGGTAGAAGGGAAGGGGAGAGAAAGGGAGGGGAGAAAAAGATATAGCTCAATAAAAACCATAAAAAATCTTTGGCTTTTTATTAGAAAGAACACAGTAAGCAGAACAGTGAACTTAACTTCCCATTTCTCCTTGCCTGTCAGTCACTCCATTGGGTTTAAAGGGGACTTAGTCCCTTGGCAAGACCTGTTGTGTGAACTGGACAATCAGACTATGTCTTCAGGGTAGGAAAAAAATTGTTCATTTATCTCCAGTCTTGTTAGTATTCTGTCTCCATTGTGTCCGTATGGAGCAATACTAATTCTATTTAGGGGAAAAAATCCAACGAGTTCTCCCTTCAAGGAGAGAGTTGTTAAGTTGCAGGGCTTTTGTATCTGACACTTGAAATGTGTGAAGTGCACTCATCTCTGGGACTTGAAGAGATCGCATCGAGATGAGAACAGGGCACGAGGAAGGGCTATTCTCCTATTTGCCAGTGGCTGAGGTGCACGGAGATCAGTGTAGCAAAGAGGCTGTCGCTCTCTGAGGGGTGAGGGCTGGAGTGAGACTTTTAAAGAGAGACCCTGGTGGAACTTAGTTCTTTCTGTCAGATGTGTTGTGATCCTAGTCACTTGAGCAGTCGGAAGACAATGAAACATTTTCACTCTGCTTTGCAGGACACCTACATCAACATCAGAGAAGAAGTTCCAGATAATGGCAGAGAAGGGAGTTACCATTTTGCCCTAAGTGGAAAGTCCTTCCAGGTTATAAGTCAACATTTCAGCAGCTTACTGCCAAAGGTCAGTCTTAAGAAAGCAATGACATTTCTGTGAGGATGATGAACATGTCACTTACCATCCCAAATAGTTTCAGCAGATTACTCGAACAGGGTGGTGGTGGTGCGGCACTCAGGAGGCAGAGACAGGTGGATCTCTGAGTTCGAGGCTAGCCTATTCTACAGAGTGAGTTTCACGACAGTCAGCAGTAGACAGAAAAACCATGTCTCAGAAAATAAACCAAAATAAAATAAATGTATAAGTAAGGAAATAAAATAAAGGAAAACACAACTAGTTATATATATATCTCAAGACAGAGAAATGTTTTTGCAAAGTTACTATTATTTCCTACTAGATTTGAAAATGGTAAATATGAGAAGTCAACTTTATGCTAACTTCTAGGACTAAAGTGGCAGCATGGAGGATTGACTTTGGGTGGCTCTCACTATCTTGTCATGGTGAGGGCATTTAACAGTTTAGTAGGAAGTCAACAGTGGGGCAGAAAGCCAGGCAAGGACAGGAGAGTGACCTTGCACTTGTGGTAGAGACTCCTCTTCTGAAGGGACCAAACTTAAAGCTCTTTTACAAAGAATAGATTTCTCATAGGGGCACGTAACTCATTTGCAAACCAATAGACTTTGACTGAACCCTGAGCTGAGATCACAGCCACAGGGAGCAAGGGACACACATCGATGGCGTACAGAAGAATTTCAAGTATGGAGCAGGGAACCAGGGCAAGATATCCCACCCGCAAATCATCCATGTTTCAGGGCTCATTAAGTTTGGGATACCCAGCTGAGCATCATAACTGTTCAAGTCCAGAGGCCCAGATCATCTCTATTTTGCCACCTTTCTGCTAGCTGGGAATAATTTTCTGGGAAACAGTTGGATTCTTGCCTTCTCCTGTGGCTGTGCTCTGTTTCTCTGTTGTGATTCTTCAGATTCCTTTGGTTCAATTTTGCACAAAGCTCAAGACTTTTCTGGCTCATATTTCCCAGGGGAGCTGGGTTAAATTCAATAGGGCATTGTTTTCACAAATACTTATCTTTTGTTTCCATTGAAGTTACTTGATAACAAAAGTCTCAATGTCCATCTTAAAATACAAAATAAGTAAATAAATAAAAAAAAATAAATAAATGTATGTATTTCCCTGGGAAATTTTTTTTTCTTATTCATGGACATTACCAGCTAATGTTCTACTTTCAATTGTATTGTGTGTGACTTGCCATGACAAAAAGTTTTTCCTTTTTTTTTTTTTTAGATACTGATCAACGGGACCATCTTTGCAAGAATGTCTCCAGGGCAAAAGTCAAGTCTAGTGGAAGAATTTCAGAAACTGGAGTAGGTTTTTTGCCTCTGATGAAGTGATGGGAACATGGCAGTCAAGGGGATGGAGAGGCATGGGGAACTGTGCAGTTAGCTCAGGAGCGATTCTTACCCTGGGCAGACCACAGTTAATAGGGAAAACTTACAAAAAGTAGTAGTATCAGTTCCATGCTTTTGAGTGGTACCAATTTAATTGTTCATACAGGACTGGAACACAGTGTTTTGGCAAAATACCCGACTCCAGTCATTGTTGCATTTAAAGTTGAGAACTGCCGTAAGAGAACACAGGGCCATGATAGGGCATGGTGGGAAATGAGACAGGAAATGTAAGCTGAGCCCAGCCACTGAAGGAGGAAGAATTTAGCTTATATCCTGATAAGCTATCACCACAATTATACAACAGAGAGGATCATCAAATCCCTCAATATTAAAATAGTCCCTTGCTAAACCAGCTTCTATTATATCATTTGGATGCTTAGACACTAAGAGTCTCCATTTACAGATGAGTGTCCAGCATTTGTCCGTTTGACAACTTATTTCCTGTTAATTGAAACCTCATGATGGACCATATCAATGTGACTCCCCCTCTAACTCTCTCTTCCTATGTGTTGTCTCTTCACATAGTTGTGGTCACTACCATTTCTGTGGAGGAAAAAAAATCCCTGTTCTCTAGTCAGTGAAATGCCGATGTGAGACAATGGGAAGCCCAGTACTGTGTGTGCAGGGTTTCCCCATCCATTGTGTGACCCATCCAGTCACACATTGCTTTGACTAGTCTCTAGCAGGGAGCATCCTTACAGTAAAAAGTTTAAATCTTTAAATATGAGTGGTTCCTTTTTTTTTAAACTAGAGAAATTAACTTTATGACCAAACTAGCTTTGACAATCCTCTACAATTCATGTTTCTTTTTTAGCTACTTTGTGGGCATGTGCGGTGATGGAGCCAATGACTGTGGGGTAAGTGACTATCAGTGTGTGGCCAGAATTTCTCAAAAATTCTTGCAATGGCTATCATTGTCATGGACATAGTAAACCGACACTAAGGACTTGGGAAGGTTTCGATCAAAGCCACAAAATATTCAATGGTTACTATGTGCTAAGGTAAAGCTTGGCTCTGGAGTTCCCTCTTCCTTGGGTAGGTATCCTAGTGACACCTCCTCTAGCGATACCTCCTTCTTAGATGGCAGATAGGTAAAGTCTGGTTGGCGATCACAGCTTACCTTTTGACCTGTAGAGGTGTACAGGTTTGCGTACATACACAACAAGCTGACTCTTTGCTTTCAGGCTTTGAAAATGGCTCACGTGGGCATCTCTCTGTCAGAGCAGGAGGCATCAGTGGCCTCACCTTTCACCTCCAAAACTCCCAACATAGAATGCGTGCCTCATCTCATCAAGTAAGTAGTCACTTACCCTAGTCTTGTTTTCGCTTTGGACTTTCGGGTGCAGATAACACTGTTCTGGGGGAGCTGAAGAGCTGTGTGCCAGGAGGAGGTGCTTTCTGGAAAATACATTCTCCTGCCTAGCGGACTTCAAAGGAGTTATAAATAACAGGGGGAGAGTGGAGAGCAGGGCTGTTTCCAGAAAAAGCCATCGGTTGGATCATTTTTAAAAGGGTTTTCACTGCTTTGAATTGCACTAGCAATCACTAGTTTAAAGGCTTTGTCCTGAGAGATTGGGAAAACCCACTAGGTTTCCTTCCTTTGTGGCTCCTTGCCTTTCCTTGAGGTACCCTTCTCATGCCCAGTTTTGAAAATCTTCATTAGTCTTTGGTACTCTCACTGCATTTGCCTTGGTCGTATGTTTATAATGCTGGTACATTTTGGCTTGAACGGTAGAAACAACATCGTGGACGATCTTTGTCATCACCACTAACGTGTTTATAATTTAAAATGCCCCTGATAGTCTATTATACTTAAAAAAAATAGTCTGCCGATGGAGACATGGTTGGTATTTCTTTCTGTAAATAACGAAACCAAGGGTCAGAGAGCAAGACTGATATGCCTGTGCTCAGAGACTACAGACAGCTGGAGATAAGGTGTTTTATCTACTATAATTTTTCCTGCCATATTGATGTAATGACTTGGCTAGCTTCCTTTGCTTAAGATATTTATCTATAAGCTTGAGTAGGGTTTGTTGACTGGGAACTTAGCGCGAGGATTTAAGGGAGATCAGCAAAGACAACTAACTCTTACGGAGAGTCCTATTTGTTAAAAGAGATGGGGTACTGTAGAAGGTCATAAGGTGGCTGGGGAAGAGAAATTGGCTGCTTTTGATTGTCTCGGGAAAACCTCACTTGAGGAGGTGAGAAACGGGAAGAAATTACCTTCTGGGCAGAGCCAATGACAGTAGTAGATCTGGTGTGAGGATCAGGTCTTGAACTCTTAGGAAGTTATTACACCAATCATGAGTAGATTCAAGTTCACCATGACCCCCATATGAAATAACAAGAAGTGGTAAATTCCTTGTTTTTTGCTGAAGTTTTTCAACAACAGCGCAAAGGAGTACACCCATTGTGTCCGGTCTATTTAAATTTGATGCTCTGGTAATTATTTTTACCCATTATTTTATAATGATAATAATAATAATAATAATAATAATAATAATAACTTTACACATTATTTTTAGTTCAGTTTTAGGAAAAGTTAGAATCACCAAGGTGAGGTTTGGATCAAATGTTTGCCAAATTCCAGAAGCACCCACTTGAAAGTGCTCCAGGACCTGATTTATTTCCTGTTGTACACAGATACAGACACTGAGACAGGGGAATGACCTTCCAAACCACATTATCATGTGCCCATGAGGTCTGAGACTGGTTCCCAGGTCTCCTAGCTGTGAGTTTAGGACCTGAAACAATCCCATGCATGATGGACGAAAGCAACTGTAAACCAAAGTCCACTGCCAACTCAAGACTGTGGACACTGGCCCAGAAGTGCTCTTTCTTGATCAGCCTGTCATTTAGCTGCCACTGGCTCGAGGCTGTCTCTGGTTTCAGACAAGTGATCACACAACCTATTTGTTTCTTTGTTGTTCTAAGACAAGATGAGAAAGCACAGAATAACACCCAATTTCTCTCCTCATTTCCCTCATTCCCCATTTTTCCCTTTCTCACGCAGGGAAGGCCGCGCTGCTCTCGTGACGTCCTTTTGTATGTTTAAGTACATGGCCCTGTACAGCATGATTCAGTATGTTGGTGTTCTGCTGCTCTACTGGGTATGACTTGGGGCTGAGCCTCCTGTAGTGAGAAGTAAAGCTCGTAGTCATTCGCTCCGTGAAAATGGGATGTGTGTGCACCAAGGAGCCTTCTAGAAGGGTCCTCAGCAGTTGGCAAAGTAAGCCAGGACTAGACAGGCATGCAGGTCAAGCGGTGGCTTCCTGACATAGAAAGCAGGTCATCGGGTGGTAATGGAGGAACAGAATTGAATTTCGTGTTTATTTTCACTGTCACTTTCGCCTGTGTGGACCATTACAGAGTGGATTCTAATACTGGACTGGACTGGTGCTTAATAACTGGCATTCCAGCTTCATTCTTTCAGTCTCTGTCACTGTGATAGAACATGGACCAAATGAAACTTAGGGGAGAAAAGGGTTTTTTTGGTGTATGGGTTACTCTCCGCCACTGAAGGGAGGAGTGTGAAACAGAAACCAGAGGAGGAACAGGCTTGCTTCCGCTGGCTTGCTCAGCTGTGTTACTGACATAACCTAGTCCCACCTGCCTGGGATGGTGCAGCCCACCATGGGCTGGCCCCTCCTCTACCAATTAACAATCAAGAAAACACCCCATTGGCTGGTGCACAGGCTGATCGGATGGAGGCAGTTTTTCAGCTGAGCTTCCCTTTCCCAAGTGTGCCAAGTTGGACACCAACATTAGCCATCCCAGCAGGCCACCCTAACTATTGATGCTTTACACTTTCAGGGTTGTAAATATCAAGCTACCCGCTTGGTTCACCTGAACATGAATGGGGAAGAAACATACAATAGCAGCACACACTGAGGTACCACATAGACACAGGGGCTGTAAATACCCACAGAAGCATAGGTAAAAGAAAACCAAATGGAGGAAAATAAACAGGCAGTACCAAGCTTGGCATATACCCCAACTTCAATTTAGTACCATTAATTTGGTGGTATGTTTGCACAAATTAGGTGTTTAACAACGAGAGCTTAACATTCCTGAAAGTTTAGCAATTGATTTTCAAGGGTAAAGAAGCTAGCACAGCTCTCATTCCTAACTACATAGATCTGAAAATCGGTGAATTATGTTATAAAAATATGTGTATCGGGTGGTGGCTCATATTATTTAACAGGATATAAAAGAGGATGAGACATCACTGTTGTTTGTGAATTTAATGTGTGCTCATGCTTCATAGTAATTCTGAGGAAGGGGGCCGTCCCTACAGACGTCTCAACCAGGCTCCTCTTCTCTTTGTGTCTGTTTTCTCCTAGGTTCAAGCTCTTGATCTCATTGCTTTAGATAGGTTTTCTGACTGTCTGATGAGGGGGCTAGAGGTGAAGCTGCTTGCAAGAATTTGATCCTGTTTCAGAATGCCTAATTTATTATTTTGGAATAGTTTATTATCCTCAAAAGTATAATTCAATCTGGCATGCTTTGATCTCCTGTCCACTCACGTTGTGAGCAGGGAGGCAACATCTCTGAACTCAGAGGCTTGGCCACTCTTTTGCAAGAACCGCGAGACAATTTATTAAAAACCTGTAACTCTCACCTAACAATGCCCACGATGCACATTGTGAATTTAGTCATTCTAACTTTCCATTAGTGAAAATGTGAGTCAGGCCACCAAACAGCTGGTATATGTGGCTACTGGGGTCACGTAGTTTATTGTGCTGGACCAAACCCACATTTTCTGTAAGTCAGCACAAAAGAGAAGAGATGGATCTGGCCAGCGTCCCCACAACACTGAGTAGCACTGATGCAGGCGACCTCACCTGGAAAACCCACACAGGATGCTCTTCCAGAGTGAGGGAACTTCACAGAATGGGGGACCTCCCCTCCCAACCACTACCACTTATCAACCCCAATGGGCTGGAGACAATGCCATGTCCCCAGTGAGCTTGCTTGAAAAATTAAAGTAGTAGGTCTACACCTATTGCAAGTCTTTTTAAATTTTATCTATAACTTTGCCATTCTTTTAAAAATCTGCTTTCATTTTTGTTTCCAGGAGACAAACAGCCTTTCAAACTACCAGTTTCTCTTCCAGGATCTTGCCATCACGACTCTTATTGGCGTAACAAGTAAGAACTTTAAAGCTTTCATTCTGCAGGGTCTTCCCCTGCTTCCTTCCCTCCACCCCAGGAAGGTTTGTCAGTCCTAAAGGCAGGAGCAGGACTAAGTGTGGCTTAGTCCCAGAGGCAGGGGGCGGGCCACAGAATGCTCGATTCTATTAAAAGAAAACATTAACAAAGGGGAAAACTAGCTTTTTTTGCCTTTTCCACAAAAGAGAGAGCTTCTATATCAATTAGACTCCAATTCGGCACCTTGGGAATAGGACCTGACTTCAGCTGGCTTTCAGGTGTAGGTGTCGGTGAGATGCACTCCGCTTGCCGAGCTGAATGGCTTGGATCTTTCTGACCCTCCGCGTCGCAGCCGCTCAGCGTGGAAAGTGGCACTTAAGGGCAATTGTGACATTGTAGGACTCCCACGTCCCACCTTTTTAATGAGCATGTCGATGGTCTCCTCCGTAGGGGAAAATTTCAATTCATGAATGCATTTTCAGGCTATTTTAGGTTTGCAGCAAAGTTGAGGCGAGTTTGTACCTTTCCCCTGAGCGTACACAACTGCGCGTTATCAACCCCACCTCTTCTGCAAGAGGAGCACATGGGCTGCGATTCCCCTCTGTGAATCAATTCACTGTGATTGCTCCAAAGTTCATAGTTTACACGGGGCTTTCCTCTTAGTCTCTCACTCTGAGATTGGACATGCTTCAGGTGACAGATAGCTAGCTATCTTTGCACACCAAACAGGATGTTCACCCTCAAATGTTTCATGCCTTATTTGTTCTCCCCTCTCCAAAGCTCCCGACAGCCACTGTAGTCTTTTAATGGTCTCTATACTTTTCCAGAAACTTCTGCGGTTGAAATTGCGTAGTCAGCAGGCCTTCAAGATCAGCATATTTTGGACAGTAATGCTGTATAGTCGAGGTTTCTATACACCTTAGAGAGCTTGACGTTCGCCTCTTTAGTGGACTGAAGGACATTTTCTGGTCTCTGGGTGACAGTATATTTCTTCCTTTGCCTACCAAGGGCATCTTGGTGCTTTCGAATTTAGAAAAATTAAGCATAAAACTGCTTTAAACATCTGTGTTCAGGGGTTTGTGTAAACATACATTTTTAATTCCGCTGCCCACTTTCGCTTGCAAGTTCAACAGTGATACCCCTTACGAGTCCTGCCCCCGCCCCGCCGCGCCCCAGGCACCAGTGTCTGGGAGGGTGCTCACGACTCACTCACTACAAAGGTATGGGTCTTTCGCTGACGCTCACACGTGCTGTGACCCGGTTTTCATGTCTTTCCTTTCACGATTTTAATAGTTTTGACAATTCATTTTCAAAACATGTTCAGAAACGCAAATGGACTTGCTCAGGTCGAGCAACTGCTAACCTCACTTCAGCCGCTACCCGCTGCTTGCGGCTGCCGAAGTTCCCGAAGTTTCCCTTGCCTTTCTGCTGCCGATAGCGATAGCAATAACCACTTCTCCTTGAGCACCGGACTCTCAGCACCACAGCGCTCTTTCCTCAAAAGGTTTCTTCCTTTCCCTTCAGTGATTCCACACTCGGCTGAAGTCGTCTACCTCTTGGGTGACACAGCTTCTGTCTCTTTCCTTTTTTTCCTTCTTAAACCATGTTCTCAGAGCAACTTGTCATCAGCCTGCATACTCGCTGTAGGGGACGCCTAGTCGCTTGACTTTAGAGGCATCTCTGTGTGATGAA
Source organism: Microtus oregoni (assembly GCF_018167655.1). NCBI lineage: Eukaryota > Metazoa > Chordata > Mammalia > Rodentia > Cricetidae > Microtus > Microtus oregoni. The sequence continues at coordinate 31,404,552 of NW_024543088.1, read as the reverse complement.
TCCCCAGTTTATAGCTACAGACGAGATGATTATCTGGAGTTTTGGGATGAAGTACCCAGCTTTGCATATTTAATAGGGCCCACACACATACTCAAGCCAAACTCTTATTTCTGCCAGACCTAATTATGTAAACTTACTGAGTAGTTTGTGCTAGTTAATGTTCCAGGCCTTTGGGCAGTCTATGAGATAGCATTACTACCTCCTTAGTTATTCAAATTTAGGACCTATAGTCATTCTGGATTTTTCCTTTTTCTCACCCTGTATGTCTAAAACTTATGACGCCCCTGTAGTGGTTTGAACAGTATTGGACCCCATAGCTTATATATTTGAACCCTTGGTGATTAGGGAGTGGTACTACTTGAGAGAGCTTAGGCTGTGTGACCCTGTTAGAGCAAGTGTATTGTTTGGGGTGGGTTTTGGGATTTCTAAAGCTCCAACCAGACGCAATGCCTTTTTCTCCTGCTGCCTTTGAATCTGGGTGTAGGTCTCTTAGCTATCTCTCCAGCACCATGTCTGGCTGTGTGGTGCCACGCTCCCCCTGCCAGGATGACAATGGATTAAACCTCTGAAACTGCAAGCTATTCCCAATCAAATTCTTTTCTTTCTTAGAGCTGCCGTGGTTGTGACGTCTCTTCACAGCCATAGAACTCTGACTAGGACAGTCCTAGTTAGATCTGTCTCCAAGTACACCCTAATTCCTTTCTTACCTCTGTCACCTCTTTTGTTGTGTGGCTATACCAGGTTTTTCTTTTAGGCCACCACCAGCTCCCAAATCATGACACAGAAACTTATCATTGGTTTTGAGTGCTCAGCCTCGCTTAGGCTCCTTTCTGGCTAGCTCTTTTACCTAAATTAACCTGTTTTTCTTTGTTTACCTTTTTTCTGTATATCTGACTTTCACTGCTTCTCATGTCTACTGGCTGACGGCGGCCTTACTTCTGGCCCTGGGCTGTTTTTAACCTCCTCCTCCTTCTCTCATTCCTCCACATAAGCCCAGATCTCTCCTCCTATTTATTCTCTCTCTGCCAGCCCTGTCTATCCTTTCTCTGCCTAGCTATTGACTGTTCAGTTCTTTATTAGACCAATCAGACAAAGTGAAACAAATGCAATACATCTTTAAATAATTAAACACACATCCTTATGTCCTTAAACAAATGCAGCACACACAAGAGTAATACACTGTTACACGGTTAAAGTAATATTCGACAGCATAAACAAATGTAACACATCTTTGCCTAGTTCAAATAGTATTTCACAACAGTGAACCAGGCCAGCATTGCCTCTGTCTATCTATCTATCTATCTATCTATCTATCTATCTATCTATCTATCTATCTTCCATCCATATATCTGCCTTTATCAGTGATCTGTCTTTCACTCCATTTCACTCCATTGCTGCCAACTCCATTTGCCCTTTTAAAAGTTACATGCTGCACAGCCACAGCTTGCCCTATAATACTTCTGCACAAGCTGTCTTTAGTTTCCATTTACCTTTCACACAACACAAAGAATTTTGTAAATATTATGACATTGTTCTCCTGCTTAAAAATGCTCCAGCGGGGTCTGGCAAGATGGGTCAGCAGGTACAGCTGCTTGCCATGCAAGCCGAGAGACTTTTGTCCCCAGCATCCACATGGAAATGGAAGGGGAGGATGAAACTGCTCCATAGAATTTTCTTCTGGTCACACTCATGCAGAGGCGCATGCCCACTGCAATAATAATAGTAGATAAGATGCCAACAAAAGTCTTTAGTAACTTCCCATCTCATGAAACCCAAATCTTACGTGACTAAGGTCCTGCCTATGTCAACACCACCTCTGATCATGTGAACACCTACTTGTGCCTTTCAGGCTGGTGGCTCAGCTTTTGGGCATTGTCAAGCGGTCACCACAGCAGCCTTGCATTTTCCCTGCCCTTTGGGTAACATAATCTCCTTTAGTGCCTCACACAACTTTGGCGTTTCCTCATTATTTGTGTTTCAGCTGAAATATCATTCCCTTTACCTGTGTTCAAGATAATTATTCTTTGCCATAAAAATATGCATTATTTTCACATTACTTTTACATAATTTGATATTATAATTTTACATTTATTTTGATTGATTTTTTAAAATATTTATTTATTTATTATGTATACAATATTCTGTCTGTGTGTATGCTTGCAGGCCAGAAGAGGGCACCAGACCTCATTACAGATGGCAGTGAGCCACCATGTGGTTGCTGGGAATTGAACTCAGGACCTTTGGAAGGGCAGGCAGTGCTCTTAACCACTGAGCCATCTCTCCAGCCCCTTTGATTGATTTTTTTTTACCTGCATTCTTCCGCTTTGAGTATGTGTTGTTTGAGACCAGGACGCTGTTTGTTTTGGTCACTACTGTGTTACCAGTACCTCCAGCGATGGCTAGTACAGGCAACAGCTTATTGGCATCTGCTAGGTCTTATGAAAGAATACTTTTGGACAGTATCTACAGCTGATAGACCTTTCCTTTTCCCAGAACCAGTGCTATTTGTGTGCCTTCATCCATCCCAAGTCTGCCATTCAGAAGGACACCAAATAGCCTGACTTTTCTTCCTTCAAAGTTCTTCATGTTTCTTTGGACACAGTTCTCATCTAATTTGTGGGTCTTCTCAACTGTTTAGTAAACATCTAGGGGATTTACTCTATCTTCTCTTAAATAACCTGATCATTTTTCTTTTTAAAAATATTAAGTATGTGTGTTCTTAAACTCTATTCTTTATGAAAACAAGCAAGGCTAGTTCATCTTTCCATTCAGGGCTAAGCACTTTAAATGCTCTCATGAATTTCTTCCTGTCTCTTTTTTATTAATAAAAACTGAGAATTTGAATTATGTTTTCTCTAGCATTGTACATATTGAATTTCTTTGAGACCAGGCAGTGCTATATAATCCAGTCTGCCTTCAAATTTGTGATTCTTCTGTCTCATACTCCAAGTCTGGGGAAGATAAGAGTGTATGCCTCCATGGCTGGTTTAATATTGTTTCATAATTTTTTTCCTTTCCTTTGGTAACTGTTTTTAAATTTCATTACATTTAAAAAAATATACCTATAAGATAAAATTTTTCATTTAAACATATTATCATGAAATACTAATTGCATTGAAAATTCTGTGCAACCTCCATCACTACTGTACCCAAACAGATACCTTACCCATGGAGCAAGCACTCCCAACTCTCTCTTCCAATCTGGGGTGATTTCTCTACTTTTTATTTGCACTAATTTGCATAATTCACATATTTTATATACATGAAGACATAATTTTTTCCTTTGTTTCTGTTTCTTTCACTTACATTTTGCATCATGGATCAGAACTTCATTCCGTATTGTAGATAAATATTATATTATTCAGTGAGTATATATTCTCTGAATATGTATGTATGTATGTATGTATTCACATTTTTTCTGTTACTCTGGTGATGAAGTTAGGTTGCTTCCTTCTCTTGTCTGTTGTGGACAGTGTTACAATGGATATTTGCATAAATAACCTGTTTGAGCTTTTTTCAGTTTTATAAGTAATAAAATGGAATTTCTCTATTATATGACTGCTACATATTTAACTCTTCAAGCAAACACTAAACCATTTTCCTAGAGACTGTACCATTTTAAAATTTTCGCTAGCAATGAAAGAGAGTTCTAATTTTTAAGCAGCCTCAACAATAACTAAGTATTTAATTTTGAAAAAAAATAATTTTATCTATAGTTCAGTGATCTTTTATTTTTTGAAAATTTTATATATGATTACTATATTTACATAATTTATGTCCCTCTTTTCCTTGTCTCAACTCTTCTATGCTACCTGCACTCCTCAAATTCATGATATCTACTTATTATTGTTACATATATAAATTCAGCCTGACCTATCATGATTTGATTTGAATTTCTCAGCTTGACTACAAAAGGATAAAATGGTTTCTCCTATTATACATACTGTCTTTTGACCTTAAAAATTTAAAGTATATTTTATTTAGACATAGAGAGAATGTGTGTGTGTGTGTGTGTGTGTGTATGTGTGTGTGTGTGTACACACGTGTGCACATGGTACACACACAGAAGCCAGAGGACAGCTTGTGAGAGTCAGTATTTCCCTTCACCATCTGGGTCCCAGTAATTGAACTGAGGTTTTCTGAGTTCAGCAAGTCCTTTACCTGCTGAACCATTTTTCCATTCCTCACTATTTTTATATTTTCTTTCGTGAACTAAGGTTTTGACAAGTAGCCCAGGATGTCCTCAACTTGAAGACTCAGGAGTCTTTCTCTATTCCCTCTTCTTTTCTCTCTTGAGACAGGGACTGCAACCCGAAGCTTACTTTCTGACTAGGCCTACTTGTGATCTGCTCTACTCTGCCTCTCTGTGCTAGATTTATAGCCACGCCCAGCTGTTTATATGAGTGCTAAGGATTTGAACCCACACCATCTTATTTTAACATCTAGTTCTCTTACACATCGAAGTAGCTCCTTACTCCTGTAATGATTCTTTTAACATCATTTATTGTATTTCCTGTAGCATCATGTTTTTTGACTTAATAATTTCTTTAGTTTTGCTGACAGTCTATTTCATGTAACTATTGTTTTCCTTATTTTTGTTCACATTTTTAAAAAAATAGTTCTTTTTTTTAAATAACAATGTTTTCATGTGTTTTTATCTTATGTGTATGGCTGTTGCCCCCATAAATATCTGTGCACCTTGCGTGTGCAGTGCCTTCAGATGCCAGAAGAGGGTATCTGATCCCCAGGAGCTAGAGTTACATGTGGTTGTGAGCCACCATGTGGCTGGTGGGTATTGAACTTGACAAGGATAGGCAATGCTCTTAACCACCGAGCCATCTTTCCAGAACCTTCAAACCTTCAATTAGGTTTTAACAATATTTGCAACAACTATTAGAAAGTCTTTGAATATAAAATTTAATGTGTGTGATTAATTTTTTTTTTTGGATTTTGATTTTTTGAGACAGGGTTTCTCTGTGGTTTTGGAGCATGTCCTGGATCTAGCTCTTGTAGACCAGGCTGGTCTCGAACTCACAGAGATCCTCCTGCCTCTGCCTCCCAAGTGCTGGGATTAAAGGTGTGCACCACCACCGCCCAGCCAGTGTGTGTGATTCTTCAGTGGTGATTTCTTTTAGTTCATTTTGTTCTGAGTCTTATTGTGTATGTAGTAACTTTGGGTACAAAATTAACCTCCTTTTCTAGGTTTGATAGTTTTGTTTTGCTATTGGTTGAAAGCTATAGTCATCAATTTATTACTGAGCTTTTCAAATTGCATTTGCAATGTCATATCTCTGCAATGAGTAGCCACTGATCTGTTTCCTTAGCTTATGTTTTGACAGAGTCATCCTTAAACTCTAGCAAAACTTTAGAATTGACAGAGACTTCTTGATGCCTTGATGCCTGAACAGTCATCCAAAGTTCTTCTGTACCATTGGGTCATCCATCTTCAGCCTACAGGCCCATAGTATCAAGCAGACTTTTCCATGAAGCAGGAAACTTCAAAGACAGTTCTGCCTCTATTAGCAGTTTGTCAGTCACTTTCTTCTGTGTCCTGCAGAATGTCTGGCACACTCTTTCATAAAACAGGAACCTGAAGGTCCATCTCACCTTTAGGCAAATTCAGCAGTCATTTCTCTGTGGGTTCTGCATGAACAGTTCATCAAGCATCCAGGCAACAGCAGTTTCTTGCCCAAATGGTTAACCAGCTCCATAAGGAGCCTCTTTGATGCCAATCTTCCTCTTGAAATAAACTGATGCTGCCAGGAGCAGATGTGTCTTACTGTCATGAAAAGTCCTAAGTTCTTAAAACATTTTACATACCATATTCTGTAGTCTTTGAAGGTTTGGATATTCTCTATTTGAAATATATATCTATATTCTAACTAACATGACTACAAGGTTGACTATTATAGATGATTATCTATTAACCTGTATTTCTTAGTTATGCATTACATTTTTAAATGAGCTGGACAAACATAATACTTCAATCAAGATCAGAAATACATGTACATGTAACAAAATTGACCTTAAATTTGTATCAATAAACTAAGATCTATATCAATGCAAAGTATTTATCTCTATATCATATCCCCCTTTAAATGTAAACAAATATTTATAAACAATATTTGGGAATATGGGCATAGTTCTTCTCCAAACTGATTCCTGCTTTTTATTGGGCAAAGTAATTTTTGGGGGTATTCAAAGCGACCTTTCAGAAGGTCTTGGTCCATCAAACCACATTAGTCTAGAAGCAATTTCACAGGTTCTCATCTTCTGTGGAAACAAAAGAAGAATCTCTTTTTCAAAGCAACTTATCCTTAGATCCATATTTTAAAATCAAGATACCTTTAAGATATATATTGTGGTTATTTATCTCCTTCACAGTCAAAAAAAGTCAAAGAAAACACAGTAATATATATAATCCTGACTCTGTGTATCTTCCATCTTTACATGGCTTATTTTTTTGCCCCTTTTAATCCATGACTGTCTGCATTCTATTTATTTAAAGACTTTGTTTTTTAAACCATTTACTTCTCTTCATAACTCTCTATACTCTTTTTATTTTTCTCTTCCAAGCTTACGTACATTTATCCAACACTGTGACCCATTTAGAGATCTCTTTTATCTGGATTTGTCTTTATTGCATATCTGTTATTATTTTCTGACCAGAGCACTTCTTAAAATGCTAAGTGCTTCTTAAGAATCTAAGCTGTGGCATTGCTAAGGCATATATGGCACTGACTGCTTGTCCCGCCCAGTCCAGCATGGTGGAGCTGTTTGCTGCCTCTGAGAGCCAAATACATTGCCCCATTTTTAGGCACACAGCTGCTCTATGTTGCCATCAAGCAAACTGTAGCATTTAAATTCTCGGTCTCCTGAAAGAACCAGAGGTTGCACAGGCAGCATGGGCCAGAAAGCTGCAGTTTCAAAACAGCTTGGCTTTTTCTGCTAGTGCTGAATCAGAAAAACCTCTCTTAAAGGAACCATGCCTCTGCTTGCTTCTAGCAAACAGAGCCCACCCAAGAAAATGCCACTACCAAACCATGCTTAACTCTGTTCTTTTGTGTCTAGGATTCCTTTTGAAGCTCTCTCAGATTTTTACGTGGATTTTAGTTGGCTACGTGAGCATCCATTTGTGTCCCTGTCCCATTGTAGCCATCTGCTACCTTCCCCTTGCACAATTTTTCTGGCTCCTCTTTGGCAAAAATCCTAGCAATATTTTTAGTGGGGGGGGACTGGGTTGTGATACAGAGGTCCTGTTTAGGACTGAGCACTCTATAGTCTCGTATTCTCTGCTTTGATCAGTTATAGGTGTCAGTGTTAATCACCATCTGCTGCAAGTAGAAGCTTCTCAGATCAAGGGTTGACAGGTGCATTAATCATACCACTCTTACCATTAAGAATGCAACACTTCCACCCACTGATACAGCGTGCCTGATCTAATGGGAGCTCACCAAAGCCAGCTGGACTGGGACTGAACGAGCATGTGATTAAACCGGACTCTCTGAATGTGGCTGACAATGGGGGCTGACTGAGAAGCCAATGATAATGGCACTGGGATTTGTTTCTACTGCATGTACTGGCTTTTTGGGATCCTAGTCTGTTTGGATGCACACCTTTTTAGACCTGGATGGAGGGGGGGAGGGCCTTGGACTTCCCACAGGGCAGGGTACCCTGCCCTCTCTTAGGACTAGAGGGTGAGGGTGAGTGGGGGAACAGGAGGGAAATGGGAGGAGGGGAGGAAGTAGAAATTTTGAATGATATTATTTATAAATCAATAAAAATTAAAAAAAGAAGTCAGGATGACCCTCAAATGGGCAATGTGAGTGGGAGAGGGGAAAACCAAAAAATGAAAAATGTGAACTGTTATATTTCCTAATGCTATTTTTATGTAAGTTATTAACCTGCTGAAAATATCAAGTTCCCATCTGTACAGTAAGGAAAATTATTATTTTACAGACATGCATATAAAGATCATAAGAGAGAGAAAAAAAGAATGCAACGCTTTCCTGCTCTCACACATGCAAACTCTGGATTTCTTTTGTAGTGAATCTGAATGGTGCCAATCCCAAGCTAGTGCCTTTCAGGCCTGCAGGGCGGCTGATCTCCCCACCTCTGCTGCTCTCAGTTATCCTCAACATCCTTCTCAGTTTGGCTATGCACATTGTGGGCTTCGTCCTCGTGCAGAAACAGCCGTGGTACCTCATGGAGATGCACAGGTATCAGCGTGGCCTCAAATCCAGCTACTTGAAGCCTGATTTCGGTCAAACATCATCTGGCCCGCCTGAAGGGAGGCAACTGGTCTTCATCGGACAGTGATTTCAGTGCCTTTAAGTCCTTTCAGAAAGTTTTCAATAATCATCTGTCTTTTTTGTCACACATCTTTGGCTGCGTTGTTTAATAATGAGGGTGGCAAGGGATTATATAACTTTCCTGTTTGCCCCAGTTTAAGGAGCCCAGTTTAAGCCATGTCTGGTGAAATGATCAAAATCTCTCCCAAGCCTCATATATTTATCCAACACTGTGACCCATTTAGAGATCTTTTTTATCTGGATTTGTGTTTATTGCATATCTGTAATTATTTTCTGACCAGAAGTGCTTCTTAAAATGCTAAGCACTTCTTAAGAATCTAAGCTGCGGCATTGCTAGGGTATATATGGGGCTGCCTGCTTGCCCTGTCCAGTCCAGCATGGCAGAGCTGTTTCAAAACTGTCCCTGTTCAATGATTAATATGTGTCACTTTATGTATTACTAAGGGAAAAATCACAATTTACTTATCTTCCCCTACTCCCATATCCTTAACATATATGATGGATGCACAGCTTACTGAACAAGTAGACAGTTGAACCTGCCTATGTATCAATTTCCCTATTCAAACATACAAAATTATGTACCTGTCTGTCTTTATTTTTCCTTTATTTTTGTATCTTCTTTTCCACACTGGAGACAACTATGAAATACTGGCTATCTGTTTGCATGGTGACCCACAGATGCAAATATGTTTTGAGGATTCCATTGGCTCTTTTGGTTTCCTTTGTAGTGCCTGCCCAACGAGAAATGAGAGCATCTTAGCTATAACCACGTCTCCACATGTTCCCGAGAAAACCAGAAGTAACAGCACCTTTGCTAGTTTTGAGAATACTACTATATGGTTTCTGGGAACAATCAACTGTATCATCGTGGCCCTTGTGTTCTCTAAGGGCAAACCGTTCAGGCAGCCCACCTATACAAACTGTGAGTAACACTGCGTGGAAACAGGGGGATTGTTGGTTCGACCATCGCTGATCATTAGCACAGGCATGCTCAGGTCACTCATGAATCAACGACACAGCTGAGTCTCAGCTAGAGTTCCAGTCCAGAACTCCGAAAAATGCAGCGGCCTCATTCCCCTGCCTCTCTCCATCAAAGGACAGCTTTCTCTTCTCAGTCCAGTGCTCCACCGGAAGTTGTCTTTAGTGATTTCTCTTGGGATAAGTCTAAGTTGGGAAGATCAATGTAAAGACTAGTCTTTATTTGTCACTGTCTGTTGGGATTCCTCCTGGGGACATGAGAAGGGTCACAGCCCTCAACGGGAACAGCATCATGTGGTAGCAGAATGGGAGTAGGTCCGACCTGGGGAACCTGCCTCATCACACAGCATTGCGAACCCTCTTAACTGGAGTAGTTTGGGGCAGAGAGGTTGTTGAGTAGAAGTGTGTGCCCAAGTTAGTTTTGGAGACATATATTTATATAATTGATACTAATTGTTACAGTTCGGGAGCACAAGTTGAAGGATCCATACCCTCCTACAAAATTGTACCAAGAAAATGATTCTATCTCTTCCCTCATTGGAACGAAGAAGCAGTTGAATGTTCACCTTTATATAATCACAATTTAAAATTTCATGTATTTATGGCATTCCTGGTTTTCCAGAAATGGATTTGAGGCAGATGACTTGTATTTAAGGCAGTTAGTTGAATGTCTTTAAAGCACTCATCGAAAGGGCATTTTATCATTGCTAGTCTCTATATATTTACCACCTGTATTAATTGGAACATAACATACATATAAAAAAGATCCCTCATCAAGGACATGCATAGAAATTATGGAGGTGAGACCCACTGCATAGAAATGAGTGCTTTCCTTCGTGATGCTGTATTTGGATGCAGAAGTCAAGTAAATGTAATCAGCATTAACCTAGAATCTATCAGTCAACAGACGTAATGCTTCAAACAGCAACTTCTCAAAATGATAGCTTGTGTTCTTGTTTCCTCAGATATATTTGTCCTTGTGCTGATTTTACAGATGGGCCTATGTCTTTTCATTCTATTTGCGGATATTCCAGACTTGCATAGGCGTTTGGACGTAAGTGTCTTCTCTGGAATTATGGTGTCGTGTATTTTTGTCACCGGCTTTTGAAAGCGGGTCACTGTTGGAACTGACATGGGCTACCGACACCGGCTATGTACTCTGGAACTGGCAGAGTTTTAAAATAATGATCAACTGTATTTAGTTTTAATTTAAGCTAATAAGGAAATAAAATTTCATCAAGTGTTGATTCGAAGACTTAAGACAGCCTTCTAAAGAATCTGTGCCACCTTTCATTGAAAACAAAACCCTTGAAAGACTGGTAAAAAAAATCTACATATATATTTTCCTTTTCAAATGCCATTTAAAGAGATTTTGCCCGCAACCATCTTTAGGTTCATTTTCAAATTTGTACTCAATTCTCAAATCATGTTTTTCTCTATGCTAGTAGTTATATCTGAAAAGGTGTTTCTCAAAGAAACTTGCTCCTCTATTTTAAGCGCTCTCTTACATTTAAAAAAAAATGTAACTGAGACAACTTTGAAATCCTACAAGACACCATATTCTTACCTACTCATGCTAGGAAAAGCACATATAAACCTGTTACAGATAGGTTGGCCCTCTGCAATGATAAAGGAGGGGATGTTTTTGTTTGGGAAGGGCTTGTGTGGAGCCCCTGACAGTGGTGTTACAAAAGATACTGAAAAGAGACATTGTTCAGTTTAAAACCAAGCCCTCTTATCACATAAATATGGGTCTAGTCTCGAAAATGTGGAATAGTCAGCCAAGGAAAATTATGACATTCTATGCTATCCTTCCATCTTTTAAAATTTATGTATTGTAAATGGGTTTTGCTTCAAATTTATGAAGTTTTTATGAATTGAATCATGTTGCTTCACAACCCAGATTTTTTAAAAGCAAGAAATACATTCACATGGTTTAAATTTTATTTAAATGTAAATACAGTAAAACATCCTTTCTAACCTAGCTTCTGTCTGAAGGCAACATATGGTATCAGGGTTTTTTTTCATATTTTCACACTTTATTTTTTACATCTGCAGAGAAGTACATGTATTTCTTACGTGTGCGAATCTTCTCCCACATTTTTACACAATGGTAACAAACAAACTCATTTGTCAGCATTCTGAGATGTTGATATCAAATTGGAATGTGTCATGCAAGAAATTCACTGTAGAAGGTATCTGTGGAGGAAAGGGTAGCAGGCAGGGAAGGTAAAGAGAGGTGTCACACAACCTTGAAGGTCAAAGCCATGAAGTGGAGAGGGAGGGGAAGCAAGAGGGCTCCAGAGAAGAGTTTCGGTCCATAGCGACTGAAGGATTAAGTCAAGATTGTCCATCGGGAATGGCCGGCATCTTGCAGGAGTGAGTCTCATGAGAATCCATGCTGTCCTCTTTGACAGGTCTTACTAGCCCATGGGAAGGACAGCAATGGAATCAAAATTGTGGTAGATTTGAAGTATGGGGTTTGGGGCTGCAAATATTTATCTTCCCAACAGCGGGAGATCTGAGTGGAACATTTTCATAGCTGTGTGTATTTATCTTCCCATCAGCAGGAGAGCTGGGGGGAATATTTCCATGGCTGCTACAACAACACACACAGCCCTGTGCCTTATTGTTTTCATGTAACGGTGTATTTAGGTAATTGTGTCATACTAGCTCATAAGCCTTCTCTGTTACTTTTAGTAATAACATAATATTTTGTTACATAGGTATGCACATCATATTTCATGATATAGATTGTGCATCCTTATGTGCAGTCCCGTATTAATTAAGATGTAACTGTTTCTATGCTGGTACCTTACAAAGACACAGCAAAAGAACCATGTACATATCTTTTTAGTCATGTACAAGAATATGTCAGGAGTAAATTCCTAGAAGTGGATTTCAAATAATAATTTTGAAAACATTGTTCTCCCTAAGATTGCATTAGCTTTTACTCCCATCAGCATATGAGACACTGTACATGGCATGTAATACACAGCAGTGTATACTTGGCTAATCCACGCACCCCATTTATCCATCCATCCATCCACCCATCCTCCCACCCACCCACTCACCTAACCACCCTCCCTCCCTCCCTCCCTCCCTCCATCCATCCACCCACACTCCTTCCACCCACACACCCATCCTCCCACCCATCCATTCAAACATTTATTCATCCATCCACCCACCCTCCCACACACCCACCCTTCCACCTACCCATCTAGCCCCCCACCCACCCACCCTCCCACTGATCCATCCAAACATCTATCCACCCACCCACCCACACACCCATCCTTCCACCCACCCACCTACCTACCCTCCCGTCTATCCATCCATCCAAACATCATCCATCCATTCATCCACCCACCCACTTAACTACCCTCCCATCTATTCATCCATCCAAACATCATCCATCCATCCATCCATCCATCCACCCATCCAAATATCCATCCATCCTTCCATCCATTCATCCACCCACCCATCTATCCACCCACTCACCCTCCTACCCATCCATCCAAACATCCATCCATCCAAACATTCATCCATCCACACTTAAGTATCATGAATTGTGTTTGAAGAGGGCTTGGAAGAAGGCAGAGGAAATTTGCAGAACTTGATTTTAGCCCTGCGGTCCTTGGGCAAGTACCCTTGTAAGGACATGGGCTGTGAAGCTATTGACACAGCCTTGAGAGAGCAGCCCTAACCCAGCACTCTAAAGCAGAACTTCAGTGAAGAGAAACATTGCACTAGAGGACAGAAGGCCACACTGTCCACAGTAGGGGTTCCACACATGCATCCTCAGAGATGCCTGGGAATAAAGTCACATTCCTGCATTCCTTCTTCAAAACAACAAAAGCAAGTGGATAAAGAGAACTTACTGTTATTTGTTTTCATTGCAAAGTGACCAAAATTAGAAAATGTAGAAATTTTAGATAAAAGAGAGAGACTAGGAGAGAAAGAAAAGAAAGAAAGAAAAAACCAGTCACAACCTTCAAATGGTTTTGAACATCAGTCTTCCACACGTACAGGTTTTTATGTATATGTGTATGTAAAAGTATATGTTTGCAATAGGTACTATATACACATGCCATTTATAGTCTAGATTTATTTAATTTGTATGTATGTCAGTGCGTGACTTTATTTAAGTACATGAGGCTGTCACAGAGGCCAGAAGCAGGTGTCGGTTCACCTGGAGCCTGGGTTACAGGTGTTGTGAGCTGCTTGATGATGTGGGTGTTAGGAACTGAACCATTGGGCCACTGAAGAAACACAATTGCTCTTAACCCCCAAACTCTGCTTTTGTGTGTGTGTGTGTGTGTGTGTGTGTGTGTGTGTTTATGTTTCCACTGTGATCTATATACAAATTCCCAGTGAGAGCATGGACACTTTTCTTGCATATGTGTTCTGAAACTAACTGTCCTTCGTCATCTTCTGCCAGCTGCTCTGCACTCCTATCCTGTGGAGAGTCTACATTCTTGTCATGATCAGCTCCAACTTTGTTGTGTCCCTTGCTGTGGAGGTAAGTGCCCCTGGGGTTTTTGCGGTGTGTGTGAGTGGGAACCAGTCCATTAGGAGCTTGAGAATGGAGCGACGTTAATGTGCAAAGTCCGGCACTGTGGTGGTCCTTCCTTTACTCTATGAGCAAAGGCATGGCACAGTGTGTAGTTGCATTCTCTGATAGAAAAACAAACATTTTGCCTTCTTCATCTGCAAAGTGTGGTAGGGAGGACACAATCATGATCTTAAAGGTTCCATTCATTCTTAAAATTCCCCAATACTGGCACAAACAGAATTTACATTTAAAATTGAGATATGATTTGTGCATTAAAAACCTCACCATTTTAAAGTGAACAGTTAAATGTTTTCAGGAGAGTAGCTGAGTGTCCAGTCTTCAACACTACCTACTTCCAGAAGCCTTCCATCCTCTCAAAGGAAAGCGTGCCACCCTTTAGCAACCCCTCTTCCTTGACAACCACAAACACACTGTCCATCTCTCTAGACTTTCCTATTTGGGACATTTTAGGTGATTAAATCATTTTGTACACAGCTTTGTTTTTTGTTTTGTCTTTGGTGCTGAAGATTGGACCCAGGGTAAGGACTTGTACCTGCTAGGTAAGGACTCTACCACTAAACCACTCCCACAACTCCTTTTTTTGTTTGTTTGTTTTTTAAAGACAGAGTCTTACAATGTAACCGAGGTTGGTTTTGAACTCCCAGTCATCCTGCCTTTACCTATGGAGTGTTGGAATTTCAGGCGCACAACATTTTGCTTCAGAGGCATGTGCCTTTTTGTATCCAGCTTCTTCTTTTTTTCTTTTTTATTGAGAAAAGGAAAAAAAAACAAGTTTCCGCCTCCTCCCAGCCTCCCATTTCCCTCCCCCTCCTCCCACCCTTCTCCTCCTCCTCCCACCCTTCTCCCCCTCCCCCTACTCCTCTCCCCCTCCCTCTCCAGTCCAAAGAGCAGTCACGGTTCCCTGCCCCGTGGAAAGTCCAAGGTCCGCCCCACTCCGTCCATATCTAGGAAGGTGAACATCCAAACTGGCTAGGCTCCCACAAAGCCTGCACATTAAGTAGGATCAAAACCCCATGCCATTGTCCTTGGCTTCTCATCAGCCCTCATTGTTCGCCATGTTCAGAGAGTCCGATTTTATCCCATGCTTTTTCAGTCACAGTCCAGCTGGCCTTGGTGAGCTCCCAATAGATCAGCCCCACTGTCTCAGTGGGTGGGTGCACCCCTCGTGGTCCCGACTTCTTTGCTCATGTTCTCCCTCCTTCTGCTCCTCATTGGGACCTTGGGAGCTCAGTCCAGTGCTCCAGTGTGGGTCTCTGTCTCTATCTCCATCCATTGCCAGATGAAGGTTCTATGGTGATATGCAAGATATTCGTCAGTATTGCTATAGGATAGGGTCATTTCAGGTTCCCTCTCCTCAGCTGCCCAAGGAACTAACTGGGGACCTCGGCTTGGGCATCTGGGAGCCACTCTAGGTTCAAGTCTCTTGCCAACCCTAAGGTGGCTCCCTTAACTAAGAATTGTGGTTCCGTGCTCCCCTATCCAACCTTCCTTTATCCCAATCCTCCTTTTTCCCCAAGTTCCCCCCATTCTCCCCTTCTCCCTTTTCTCTCCCCATCTCCCCTTACCCCCATTGCACCCCACCCCCAAGATCCCAATTTTCTCCCTGGCAATTTTGTCTATTTCCCATAGCCAAGAGGATAACTATATGTTTTTCCTTGGGTTCACCTTCTTACTTAGCTTCTTTAGGTTCACCAATTGTAGACTCTGTGACCCTTATTTATGGCTAGAAACCAATTATGAGTGAGTACATCCCATATTCATCTTTTTGGGTCTGGGTTACCTCACTCAGTATAGTGTTTTCTATTTCCATCCATTTGCATGCAAAATTCGAGAAGTCATTGTATCCAGCTTCTTGCATTTAACAATTTGTATTGTTTTCACCTGTGATGGGAAATGAGTCTCACAGCGAGCTCTTCCAGATTTCCTTCTACAGTCCCCTCATGCTCCATTTCCTTAGTGAAATGAGCTTGTGCCCATTTTTACCTCTGACTGTTTCACCCTCTCTTCTCTCAGTGACATTAGACATAATCTACCTTCTTCAAAGCCTGGCATTGGAAGGTAGTACCTAATGAAGCCATCCGTGGAGAAATGTTGGGTTCTGTCACCATTTTTGCTTGGAATTGTAGAACTGGGTAGTCAGTATGGGCGTGACTTCCTTACAACCTGACGTCCCACCTAGGGCTGCAAGGACAGAATCTCCGAGAACATTCTATTACTTGTAGAGCAAAGAATGACACAGTGGACAGTAGAAGAACAGAGCCCTGCATCAGGGCACTGAAGCCTCTCTCTGGAGGTTAAATCCGGTTATGCCAAGGCAGAACGGGCACCACGCTCCTCAGGCAGGCTTGTTAAAATGATAAAATGGAAGCACCAATTATCAAGCTCTCCCTTCACGGGGTCTGGCTTAGGAGGTGAGAGACCCTGTTCATCCAACAGGTTACCAGAGGATTCTACCGTGATGGGTTTGGGCAGCACACTTTGACAGAACTATGCCAAGCTATACATTCTCCAAAACAGTCAGAATAATGTCAGTGTCCTCAGATTGAATTGCAGAAGGGGGTTCCCCATCATTCAAAGCAGTGGTCCTCAACCTTCCTAATATTGTGGCTCTTTAATATGGTTCCTCATGTTATGGTAAACCCACCATGTAAAATTATTTTGTTGCTACTTCATAAACTGTAATTTTGCTACGGTTATGAATCATAATATAAGTATCTGATATGTGACCTCAAAGGGTTCAAAACTCATAGGTTGAGAAACACTGATTTAAAGGACACGCTCATGCACATGCCTGGCTGACTGCTCTCTTTATTTGGAACATGTTTCTCCCTATCTGCATGCTGACACTCTGTTCCATTCTTGACAGTACAATCACGGGATGGCCCTCTTCATGAATCTTTCCTGATCCCTGGGTCTTCCAGGCAGTTAACAAAGCTCACTAAGTGCAGTTTAAACAGCAAAGGCATTTACTGATTCAGGGACCAGCCTTGAGGTGGACTCTTCAGGACTCTCTCATGCCAGAGGTCTGCACTTTTCAGAACCATCAATGTGTTCTTTCATGGCTTCTTACTCAGGCCTCCAGCTCAGTTGTGAGACACACCCATTTATGGGTAGGAAGAAAGTACTCATAAGTTTTTATTTCCTCAGTTATGAATGTATTACTAGGAAACACAAATTTCCCTATAGTACATCAGCAGACTTCTTCATTAGTTAGGACTTTCTCATTGTTATTCTGAGTAAAAAAGCATTCTGGGTAATGGAATCCATGCTCAGACAGGTTGGCTTAGACTGGTTGCTTGTCCTTTTTTTTTCTCTTCAGGTTGGGTGGACAAGAAAGAGCAATAGTTTTCAAGTGTCCAAGTTTGTCATAGTGTCCTAGCAGGAAGCCCTTCTCCAGTTATATTTTCATTTAAGTGTCCAGGATCAGGCAATTATTCTGGTGTGAATCCTAGCTTCAGCTTTTCACTGATGCTTGATTTTGAGCAAATTATTCTGTTTCATTCAGTTTGGTTCCTCCTCTATAAAATGCTACGAGTAATTATACCTTACTTTATATACATACGGACTGAAATGTGAGCGGTGAAAAGCACATAGTAAGTGTTCAGTAGACATAAACCTATCTGGGCATAATGATGCTGCCTGTCTGTGATCCTAGAACTTGGGAAATTTAGGTAGCATGATCTAGAGTTTGAGGCTAGCCTGGGTTATTTGAGGAGATTCAATCTCAGAAGTTCAAACCTAAATAAACCAAGCAAAAGTAAAAAAGAAACAATGGTGTAGGAGGTTCTTCTGTTCATGTGTTGCTTTCATTGGTTAATGAATAAAGAAACTGCTTTGGGCCTGATAGGGCAGAACTTAGGTAAGTGAAGAAGACAGAACTGAATGCTGGGAAGAAGGGCCGAGAGAGAGAGAGATGCCATGGATCTTCTGCCTGAGACGGATGCTGGTTAGAATCTTGCCAGTAAGCCATAGTCATATGGCAATAAACAGATTAATAGAAATGGGTTACACTGAGATGTAAGAATTAGCCAATAAGAAACTAGAGCTAATGGGCCAAGCAGTGTTCTAATTAATACAGTTTCTGTGTGGTTATTTTGGGGGCTAAGCTAGTCAGGCAGCAGGGATAAACAAGGGGCCTCACTCCTTTTTTAACCAAACAAGGCCCACCAAACACATACAAAAGCAAATACAATAACAACCACAGCAAAAACCACTGTAAGCCACAAGCCATCTTCATCTCTGGTGACACAACATTCTTTACTTTGTTTTTTATCACTCATTCAATCATGCTTTTATACATTTGTTCTTTCCACAACAGTTCATTGACCCCTGTGACACATCCCAGGGTGTTTTACCAGGAGAAAGATAGCAGAGGGATAGGACTCACAATCCTTTGGCAGTAAGCAGACATGCTATTTCTGTGTTGATGCCTTCTCTTGCTATTAAGCTCCACAGGCAAGCACTTGTGTTAGTAGCTATTGCATTTAATACTGCAATCATTGCATTTAAAATTCTAGTAGGGACTGTGCAATAGCCGTTTAAATTGAATGTTAGCAATGACCTTGTTTATGCCCAGCAGTTGGGATGGGTAACTGAGTCTCATTCGAGTGAAGCATCTTCTTTGGTTTTCATGAGTGAAAGATGAAGCTACACACACGCATGTTTACTATGGGCTGCCAACAACTTCTAAATTAAAAAATTAAACACCTTAGACCCTTTCCTATGACATCCTGTTGTTCACCAAGCCCTTTCTCTACAGTCAGCAGGTACTTAGAGACAGAGTAGAATTACTGAGTCTTCAATAGAGGACTATCACAGTTGGAAATAATAGATGCTATGTTTTCCTGCCTCATGTGGTGAATGAACCTAAGAGAGTAGGTAAAGACTGTCATGGGCTCAGCAAGATGTCTTTCCTTTAGGAGATTCTATATGTATGCCAGAAAAAGTAAAGAAATGCTGGATGAACCGAGCCAAATGCATTTTGGGAGCCTGATGGGGAATCATTGTCAACCAATTATCTTTAAGAGGTGGGACCAAGTTAGGGTGTGGTTTTATGGGACCTGGAGAAAAATGGCAGCTAGCCACCCAGGTGTGCTCTCTCTGTGTGGTTCCCTCGGAGAACAGCTGAGCTTGGTCTTCTCGTTCCTGTTTCGTGAGTTTTCCCCTTATAATAAATAAAAATAAAATTGCTTTATATTTTAGCTAGCCTGGTTAGTTCCCAAATCCACCTAACTTCAATAGGAGCCAGCTTGTGTCATACATAGTCCAAACAGTTTTCTCAAGGGTAGGCATGATGCCTGGCTTCCTTTGCAGCATTTGAAGTGTTGTCTGCTTTGCTGAGGTTTGACTCTAACGCTCATCTTAGAGTAGCCTGGAACAAATGAGTTCAAGTGAGATCTTACTATTTGAATCTCACTTCCTGTCTGCTCAGGAGCATGAGAGCTGATATGAATGGCTTTAACAATGCCCATCTTTTTTTTTTATTACTCTGCATGCATGTGCATGTACTTAAGAACTGGGTAGTCAGTTGGGAAAGGGTACAGAGAATTCTTTTTAAAGAAATAGATTTGCATCAAAACTTTGTTTTTGCTTCTAGCCATGCATTTAGTTTATAAGGCAGACTCAAAAGGCAGATCACGCAGCAATGAATGCTTCAGTTGTTCTTCGGAGAGTGGCATGGGAGTGTAAGGAGCACACTAGAAGGAGAAAAGTTCCACACAGCATGGAGATCCCCATCTCATCTCTCCTTTAAGCTGTCTGAAAAAATGCTTAGGTTCCTTGCACCTGTTTTATTTTAAAACTTGGAGTTGGTACCAGTGCCCCCGCTTCACCCAGCTCCAGGAAGGCTGTAGTGCTCCTGTTATGGGAAAGCCCACTAACAAGTTGGCCAGATGCGGATGATGGCTCTCTGGGTATTAATTCCTTCTAAGAGGCCTGCCAGTGTTCCCAGGAAAAGATTCTGGCAGGCTGTGATTCCTATCTTTACTATAGACAACAAGGCTAAAGTAACAGAGAAGGGCAGATTTTAGGAAGCCTGCATCTTCCATAGTTCCTCAGTACACAAAAGATACCCTGAATGGACATGAGAATCAGTTCCAATTTTGTCACTTTGTTCTCCTTTTCTTTTATGAAAATATCTAAGATGTTCAACTTTTGGACAATATATGACAAAATGGAACACACACCCACATACATACTCACGCACACACATTTGAGCACACACATGTGAACCAACCTCTTCTGTGATTTTCCTTATGACTATTTTCGCTTAAGGTTCATGCTAACTCATGGAATGAAGCGGCAGTTCAAAGTTCAATGAATTTTTTGCATGTGTGTGTGTGTGTGTGTGTGTGTGTGGTTTGCCCGAATGTGTGTCTGTGCACCATGTGCATATCCAAGGAGGACAGAAGAGGACTTCAGGTCTCCAGCAACTGGAGCTACAGATGGCTGTGATGGGCCATGTGGTGCTAGGAGTTGAACTCTGGTCCTCTATAAGAGCTGCCAGCAGCTAGCACTCTTAATTGCTGAGCTATCTCTTCAGTCCTAAACATTTTTTTTTGAGACATATCACTTTTATAATAGTAAAGTGAAGGTGAAGGCAAGTTAAGCAGGGCCTCAGCACACAACCATTAGTAAAAAGGTCATTGGGGGTGGTGGTAAAGGGTGATAGCCCTGCCCTGCCCTACCCTGCCCTGCATAGCAAGGAGAGTTGTATAATCCTTACAGCATTTATAAGGAAGGGGTTATTATTTCTAACCCAACCGGTTTAGGCTAATAGACTTTCTTCTTCACTGCTGGGAATTAGAGACAGATCTCAGACTAATGGCCTGGCCGTAGTAATGACCTGACAGTTATGGAATGAACCAATATTTCTCCAATCCCAAGACTGAGGCCTCTATTTAACCCTCATTGGCCTGTGCTCACCACAGCCAGCAATGCCTGACTGAGGTGTATCAAAGACACATCGTACATCTTTCCATACACTTGGTTCTAGGAGATGCTAAAACTTTATAAAATGTCATTTTATAAGGCATGAAGTTGGATGTGGTATCGTGTGAAATATAGAATTTGAACAATTTTAAATTTAGTATAGATGTGATATTCCCAAGCACTATCTTTGAGGTAGGTTGCTTCCAGCATAATGCTCAGCTTTTTGAAAATTCCTTCTTCCGGCTGAGTTCCTTAAGTGGAAAAGTTTGAGAATATGGCTACAAAACTTCTGAAGATTTGCTTAGGTCCCAGACTTTTGTAAGCAAACACGGAAGGAGCGTCTGATTATGATCTATGGAATTAGGTAACTTAAATCACAAGACTGTTTATCTTTTATCTTGCAGGAGACCATTATTGAAAACCGAGCATTGTGGCTAGCAGTCAAGAGATGTTTCGGTTATCAGTCTAAAAGCCAGTATCGAATATGGCAGAGGAATTTGGCAAATGACTCAAGCTGGCCCCCACTAAACCAAATCTCCTACGCAGACATGCAGGGGGTGTCCTACAGCAACCCAGTGTTTGAGAGCAATGAAGAACAACTTTGAAGAAGAGCAACATCTAAACAGCTGCCAAAATGAAGATAAAATGGACCCGTTTCAGAGATGTTAAAGCAATTTGACTCTTAAAACTGTCAGCTGGAGTTGGTTGGGGGATAAGCTGCCAATAGTTTGTGACAAATTAAAGTCCATCTGCTTCAATGGAGTCTACAGAGAATAGTTTCCCCAGAAGATGTCTCTCTTCCTGGCTTCTGAAGCATTGGTGGTACCTAGTGAACCAAGAATGGAGCAAGGGTTGCAATGGGTCAAAAGACTGGCAGCTATCAGAAGGATAATGTATCTTCTTAGAATAACTCTTTCTGAAAATAAATGAATCTAGTGAAGGTCATACAGTGTGTATTCATGGAGCTGTAACATGGCAAGGATCAGTTCCCGATTGTCTCTTGATGGACAGCTAATGCAAAAGAAGCATCGTCTAATCTCCCTTCCCTGGGTCTGCATCCACAGCCTTCCTTCTCCCTTTGGTCTTCCTCTGCATATCTGCCACAATGACACCCCCTCCCTCATCTCAGGGCCTTCACACACTAGAGCTTTTCTCTTGCTTCATGACTCCGGGACAGCTGTCCCCAGGGTGGTGATCACTCCAGAGTGACAACTCTACCATTGCAGCACAGGGATTCTATGTTCACCAGAGCAGGGACAGGAAAAGTGCAGACAGCCGGGGGAGGGGGCGTGGTGGTGTCACTGTTTCACCCTCAAAACAACAGCTGTCTCCATGTCTCCTCCTACCCATGAGCAGATATTTGGCCCAGGAGCTGGGCACTGCAGTCTCTTGTATCCAGGGTTAAGTAAGACCGGTAGCTAAGGAGTCCACTGCTTAGAAGATCCTCTGGGTGAGGCCGTTTCTATTTTGTAGAGTTTTGTGCTAGAGTCCCCCTACTTTCAAGATCCACAATGACATACTTGTCTCACTGTGTTCTAGGGACATGGCACTCGGGTATCCAAGAGCATAAGTATGGATTGCTCCTCTGACTGTATGAATGCACCCATGGGTTAGGAGCCTCTCATCTTATACTCTGTGCTGCTGTTTTCAGAATGCTCCTTTTTTATGTGTTCTCCAGTATCTGCTGTCACTGTTCTTACACAACCTGTGTTTTCCTGGCTTAAGACTGACCTTCTTCTAGAAGACAAAACTTCCTCCTATTTTACCACTACAGATAACTGGATTATATGGGGTTGACTCAGCATAGAAAACACCCAGGTTTCTCTTAGGTCTGTGGGCAACACTGAACTTCAGGACAACACCCACACATAGAATTTTTTAATTTAAAAATTAGTTTTTGTTCCTTTCCCCTTCCTTCAACTCCCCACCCCACCATCTCTACCTCTGGACCCATCCAACTTCTTATTCTCTCTCTCTCTCTCTCTCTCTCTCTCTCTCTCTCTCTCTCTCTCTCTCTCTCTGTGTGTGTGTGTGTGTGTGTGTGTGTGTGTGTGTGTGTGTCTCAAAAGAAAAGATCAAAATGAATGCCAAAGAGTCAAGGAAAAAATAAGCCCAAACAAAAGCATGGTGGTCTGGAGATACACACCTTTAGTCTTATTAGGGATACAGAGGCAGAGAGAACTCTGTGTGTTCAAGGTCAGCCTGGTGTTGTAGGGGGTCACTTGTCTATTTCCCAACTGCTCAGCACTAAGGCCCCAAATAACCACACAGAAACTGTGTTAATGAAACCACTTATTGGCCCATTAGCTCTAGCTCCTTATTAACTAACTCTTACATCTTAATTTAACCCATTTCTATTCATCTGTGTATTGTCACGAGACTATGGCTTACCGTGTAAAGTTTCGACGTCTATCTCCAGTGGGGCTACATGGCTTCTCCTGACCTCTGCCTTCTTCCTCCCAGCATTCAGTTTAGTTTTCCCCACCTAGCTCTACTCTGCTTTATCAGGACAAGCCAGTTTCTTTATTAACCAATGGTATTCACAGCATACAGAGGGGAATCCAACATCAGCCTGGTATACACAGCACACACAGATTTTTTTTTTTAAGTAAAACAAAATCTTTATTATAAGCATGAAATCCTGAATGAGTATTGTAAGTAGGGGTAAGCATTCTGACCCAGAAAGTATTTACTATTTATCAGTAGCACCTCAAAGCATTCCTCTCCTCACTGAGCTCTTGTAAGAGTTTGGGGCTCCGTAACTGAATTTAGGGGACATGCTGTCTCCTAGCCAGAGGACACCTCACTCCTTCTACTTTTATTTTTTAAAAATATTTTACTTTATTACTTTTAAAAAATACAAATCCAAATTCCCACTCCCACCCCTCCTCCCATTCCCTCCACACACCCTCCCATCCCACCCCCTCCAATCCTAAGAGAGGGCAAGGCACCTTGCCCTGTGGAAAGTCCATGGCCCTCCCCACTAAATCTAGGCTGAGTAAGATATTCATCCAAAGAGAATAGGATCCCAGAAAGCCAGTACCTGCAGTAGAGACAAATCGCAGTGCCACTGTCATTGGCCCCTGAGTCTGTCCTAACTGTCACCCACATTCAGAGGGACTAGTTTGATCCCATGCTCATTCATTCCCAGTCCAGTTGGAGTTGGTGAGCTCCCGTTGGTTCAGGAAAACTGTCTCAGTGGGTGAAATCCTCATGGTCTTGACCTCCTTGTTCATATTCTCCCTCCTTCCACTCTCCTAATTTTCAAATAGGGTGTGTAGAGAAGTCCCTGTCCCAAGGCTACAGAGTCATTACCCTCCTTGACACAGAAGGAAATATTTTCTTTTGCTTTTCCACCGATATGGCAGTTCTGACTGTCTTTATACAATTGTCAGCTTTTCTCCTGTTCCAAAAGAGAAGGTTTGGGGTGAGTGCCTCTGCATGTAATATAATCAGGAAGAAGACAACACAGACAGTTCATGCTTAGATGATTCCTCGGTCGGGGCATTCCCTCCCACTAACTGATTAAGTTCCTACAGTTCTGGGACTTCACAAGGAAGGGCTTACCCTCCCCACTAAACAAGAGATGAGAGAAGACCCAGGCCTTGAACAGGTCTCCTAAATAAGCCACACATTGCCGTTAAGCATCTCCCAATTGTAAGACCCTAGAAAGGCAGTGTGATCAGCGTGACCTCACCATCAGGCACAAAACGGGCTTCTTCTTTGTAGGCTGAAGCAAGTCTTCAATGAATGCCAGGTGTACTGCCAGACCAAGACTAGAGGTATATATATAATAAAAGCAGAAAAATAAGTACTTGTTAGTGTTTCTGAACTCTGAGTTGCTCTTGCTTTGGTCCTAAGAGGTTCCATTGAAAACAATGTATAATGGGCAGCATGGAGCTGCCTGAGAGGCTTGTCCTCTACTGGCTACCCTCTCTTAAAAGCCACTGCCAAGGGACTCAATCGGAAGACTAAGAGGATGGTAGGCTCAGTTTGGGGAGAGTAGAACCCCCAAACTAGGGATCTACAATCAAGTGTTTGAAGAGTTATCATCCAAGGGAAAAACAGGACAGCTGAGCAGGCAGATGAAGAAGAAGGGATAAAGAACACACAGGGACATCTTCAGGCTAACAGAGACTATATCTAGCACACAGCCTGAGTGCCAAAACATCAGAAATGTAAGGAAGTTTTCCAAGAGTGAAAAGAGAAGGAAGTCACGTGTCTTAGTTAGGGGTCCTATTGATATGAAAAGATGTCATGACCATGGCAACTCTTACAAAAGAACACACTTAATTTGGACTAGCTAACAGTTTCAGAGTGTTAGAATTGTCTTCATGGAGGCATGCAGGACATGGAGACATGGTGCTGGAGAAGGAACTGAGAGTTCTACATCTTGATTCGCTGACAATGAGAAGTGAACTGTCACTCTGGGCATGGCTTGAGCATATGAGACCTCAAGTCCCACCTCCACAGTGACACACTTCTTCCAACAAGGTGACACCTTTTCCAACAAAGCCACACCTGGTAATAGTGCCATTCCCAATCCATCTATGGGGGGCAATTACATTCAAATTACCACATCAAGTATCAGCTCTGACTCAGCTAGCTGCAAGACCTCTCTCAGGCTTGGCATCCTCCACGTCTCTTCCTTAGGCTGTGTTGTGGATTAAGAAGGCAGAGTAGGATGTGTGTTGAAGGGAAAGGGGTAAAAAAATAAACATGGTGAGTGTTCTGATATGAATGTGGCTCTTCCTGGCACTGATGCACTTTTCAGACCAAGACATGGAGGAGAAAATAATTTGGCCAAATGATATAAATCCTCTGAGGGATCCCCTATGCCTGCAGAGGAGCACATAGCCTGGGTTCTCCCGTCTACACACAGAGAGGATCCACTTTTTCCATGAGTGCTGGCAGCAGTGTGCATGTGCACACTTGCTCATGTGGTCATGGGAAAGTGATAACTTATGCATAACTTTTTCAGTATGCGCCATAATAAATAACCTGTGAGGGAGATGCAAGTAAAACCTATAACCATGGTTTGCTAACCCCCCCCCCTCTCTCTCTCTCCAGTCTTTCACTCTTCTTAACAAATAGATATGGTCCATACCAACAGTATCTAATCCATATAACATATCCCAAAGTTCCAGGCAGTTATAACATCCAGAGGGGATTGATTACTTCCTACTTTATATACAAGATGTGTAGTTTGCAATATTTATCCTCTTGTTTAAATGTCATTACCATCCTTGGAGAAAAAGTCTGGCAAAATCTACTATCTTCCTCCTTTGGGTGAGGTGTCAGACACTCTCAGAGTTCAATAATATAGCCAAGGACACACAACCAGGGGTAGAGAGCTGGACTCTGGCAGCTCTTCTATCAGGGGCTTCCCCTGCCGTGTGGTTCTTTAATGCTATTTTCTTCTAGATGAAGAGCTTGGAGCACTGCAAAGCAAGTGCCATGGCAACTCTTCAATGCAGTTGCTGCCATGAGGATAATTTCCTCCAGGAAGGGTTTTTAGTTTCTCCTAGAAGTTCAGCAGAACTCCACCATCAATCAGAGGAAAGGTCAGCTCCCACAGCTGAGAGGAAAGTCATAACCGCTGCCCTGTGAGCATGTTTCATGTGGTCAGAGGAAGCCTTGGTTTCTGACTTCGGCCTCCACCAGCGGAAACAGACATTTCTGCTGGAATTTGTTCAACCTCTCCTTTGCAGAGCTTGTCAGGGTCGTCTAGAGTCTCCTTTGGCTTTGAACTATGCTCAATTTGTGTGTGTGTGTATGCGCGTGCGCGCGTGCGCACACACACACACACACACACACACACACACACAAAAGCCATGCCTGGAAGTTGCCTCCATGCAATGTTCCGTCTGCTTTTGGTTTCCACTACACTTGTCCAAATGACCTTCTAGATGGGATCAAAAGAAAAATTTTCTTTAAAACTAAACAAATGTGCAAATAGCAAGAAGAGAATGCACCTCTGCAAATGTTGCTGTCACGGCCTTTGGAGTAAGCCTCCATGCCTTCCCCAATACATCAAGCTTGCTTATCCCTGTGATGGTTTAAAAGATAAGAAACGCTCATAGTACCAGGAATTTAAATATGTGTGGTCCCTAGTTGGTGATGACATTTGGGTAGGCTTAGGAGGTGTGGCCTTGCTGGGCTTTGAGACTTTAAAGACTTATTCTGTTTCTAGTTTGTTCTCTGTTTCCTGCTTTAGAGTCACGCTGTGAGGGCTTAGCATCCAGTTCTAACTGCCATGCCTGCTGTGTGCAGCCATGCTTCCCTGCCATGGAAGCCCCATTCCTCTGGCATCTTAAACCCAAAGAAAGTCTTCCTTCTACAAGTTCCCTTGGTCATGGCGTTCTCACTACCGCAACCGAAGAGCAGCTGACACATTGTCCAAGGAAGAGTGTGTGAGGAAGAGGGTGTTTGCCTTCCTTTCTGTCTTGAACTCTCTTATCCAACATCCCTCAGATCAAGAGCTGTTCCTGCTGCTCATTTCAGCCACATTCCTCTCCTCCAGAGAAACCTTTCTTGGCCGTTTGATATGACGGTGCCTCCTTCGGTTTGTTTTCCGTCCCATGCTTATATAGCTTGTAGGTGACTGAGATGGGAAGACACTTCAGTAGCACTTCATTAGAAAATCAATCAGTGGAGTCTAAAATCCAGGTCTTATGGCTTCTAAGTCAAGATTCTTTATCATCTCCATCAGTAGTCAGAGTCTGTTGATCACATTAGCTGACCCACTGGCAAGGAGAACACACAGCATTGCCGAGCTTTCTCCATACTTGAATACAAAGCTCTAGAGAAGCCATCCAGACTGTAGCTCTGTTTCCATGTTGTTTCCCGCTCCCTCCCTCCCTCCCTCCCTCCCTCCCTCCCTTCCTCCCTCCCTTCCTCTCTCCCTCCTTCTCTCCCTCCCTCCTTTCCTTTCTCCCCTCTAACCCTTCCTTCCTTCCTTCCTTCCTTCCTTCCTTCCTTCCTTCCTCTCTCTCTCCTTGTGGTGTTGGGTCCATGGAATGTCTGATGACTGTGTTGTGATAAAGAGCACACACATATTGATTAGGGACAGTGTTGGACCTGAAGTTGTGGCTAAGAGTGGCCATATGGCAGAGAGCCTTACTCCTGCAGCGTGTGGTATGCATGCAACTGTGGGGACGTCTTTTATCCTGCTACCAACCCAAACTGCACCATGGAGTTTTTAGATGCGCACCAAAACAGGTACAGGTACACTATGAAGAGCGCCACCTATTCCTCCTGCACAGAGGCCCTAAATTCCATGCCCTCTCTTGGTAGTGCCCTGTGTGCAGAAATTCTCTACCAGGGCTTCAGTCACTTCCTGACTACAAGAGCATCTAAACTGACTTCCTGACCAACAGCTCTTCTCTTTCTCCTTCATATTTGTGTCAGTTCTACTGTCTAAATCTGATGATGCTATGTCCATGATAGAAATGCTTAGTGATCTGAACTATCTACCGTATAAAGTGCATGTTGCTCACTAAGGAATTCAAGGTCCTTTGCTCTGCCCGGCTATGGTCTCATTTCAGACTTCTCTCCTTCTTGAATGTCCTGTTGTAGTAAACTCAATTTTCTTTTCTAGAATCAGGGCTCACTTCCTCACCTTAACACCCTGACTCATACTCTATCCAAAAAACCAGCAATTT
This sequence comes from Microtus oregoni, assembly GCF_018167655.1. Classification (NCBI taxonomy): domain Eukaryota; kingdom Metazoa; phylum Chordata; class Mammalia; order Rodentia; family Cricetidae; genus Microtus; species Microtus oregoni. Next base: position 31,376,095 of record NW_024543088.1, on the reverse strand, counting down.
TAATTCTCATTTCAGCACATCCGAATCCCACCTATTTCTTCATATCTGATGAGAATGGCACGTGGAATGGGATGCCCTTGTGTCTGCAACACCCATCACGTCCGACATACACAACCATCATATACAGCTTTACATTTTAACCTTATATGTATGGTCTTACAGTGTCACAACTTCTGCTCCCTGCACCCAACCTCAACTTTGACTAGAAGGTATATTCTTTGAGAATAGGGAGCAAGCCTGCTTGATGTCTTCTTCCTGCTCTGCCCCTAGTGTGGGGTCATGCTCAGTAAGCAGCTGTGAATGATTGAATAAAAAAGTATAATCTAGGATAGTCTGCCAATTGATTGTTTTCTCCTTTGTCTATGAACATCTGTTTTCCATCTAGTACAAAGAAACTGAACTCAAACAATAGCACTATGAATAAAATCAACCATCAAGGCAAAGCCCAGAGATTAGATGTTGTGTCTAACACACCGGGTTTTCCATTTACATTGTGAGAGTGTGGAAGTGTGGTAGAGAACTGGAAAGTTAGGTAACTACTACAGAGGTTATCTCAATACATGTAAGACATATGGTTTTTAATAAGGATGCAAGAACCTTCATAGGAAAATACTCAACCCAAGAAATAGTTTATTTCGAAGCCAAGCAAATTCCTATAAAGGAATTGAGGGCAAAGTTCAAGGGCACAAAGGCAGGCAATTTTACTCTGTTCTCTGATTTCACCTCACTTGGAAGAAATTTCAAAGATGTCTAAGGAATAGAAAGTAATGAATAAAAGACACATCACACACTGACATACATACATCATGCCACACACATACAACACACACTATATACATACATCCCATACACCACACCACATACACACTATATATACACATCCCGCATGCCACACTACACACAGAGTACACTACTACATACACACACCACACCACATACCTAACATACATACATACACCACACAAACACAGACACCATACATACAGACACCCCCATATACCACACACACACACTTGGGTGGGAGAGATACAGAGACAGAGAGAGAGAGAACTGGAGAAAGAGATTGAACGTAAGATTTATCTTAGGGTCTGTGGTCTGCTTATCAGAACGTAATAAAAGGCCAGGCTGTGGTGGTGGCGCACGCCTTTAATCCCAGCACTCGGGAGGCAGAGGCAGGCGGATCTCTGGGAGTTTGAGGCCAGCCTGGTCTACAAGAGCTAGTTCCAGGACAGGCACCAAAGCTACAGAGAAAGCCTGTCTTGAAAAAAAAACAAAACAGAATATAATAAAATCAGAGGGGACAGAATCTATTGCCCTCTATCACATGGTGCAGAGGGAGAAAGATGACAAAATAAACACACCGGGATCCCTATCAATCAGTCTCAGCATCAGGCAAAACTCACAGATGTCTGACCATAGAAGATGATCACCTCCAAGTGATGGCAATGACGTAATGGCTTCAACAGAAGTCGGGGGAGGGAAAGCATGCTGCCCCAAGGAGCACTGCATTCTGCATCCTGTGGAAGAGGTTCCTGTGACCTTCTCAATGACTCAGAAGGGGTTATAGAGCAGAGGTTTCTGGGGTCTTGTTTTGAACCACCATGCCAGGTTATGGGGCCACAGAATTATAAAATATAGTGCTAGGGAGAAAATGGCTACAAAATGTGAGTTCCATTAGAGCAGAAGTCTGCAGAAGAGAACCCAGAGAGTGATTTCTCCGAAGTAGCACTGAGCAGCCAGGCCATGCTCAGCCTGGACTTCTGAGTGACTGGCAGCACAGGAGGTGGTTCAGCAGCTGCTTGAAACATAAAGTTGAGCCAACTTCCTCTTGGTCTAGCCAAAGCCTCGCCCTGAGAATTGGTTAAAAATAACACAAAGAATTTGGGCACATGACATGATTAGTTGGAAAACAGTTTGATCTGATGATAGTTTTGCAGGCTTGAGGTCTCCCCCAGTGGATCCCGGAGTTCAACTGGGGCTACATACCATGAGGCCTTTGTGAGAACACCAGATCTCCATATGATCCTGAATTCATCTTCTCATCATGAGCAGGAAAATCCACGGGTGGTTGGGTTACAGTGGAAGGACCAGGGCAGCAGGATTCTGAGGGTGGGGGCGCCAGCACCCAACACGTCATTGCAAGTCATCTCCAAAACCTTGCTTTTGAAAAATGACATAGAGAATTCAAAGGATAGAAGTAATTTATGTGGGCCTGACTTTAAATTTCGTTAGGTTGTGTTTTGTTTTGGTTACTAGGAAGAGCTCTCTGTTGCCGTTTTCTTGGCACTGGGACATCCAGTGTCACGTCACTTACAGAAACAATCAAAGAAAAGAAAATGCAGCCCGATTTGTTTTCTTCCATCTCTCAGGCTATAGGGAGAGTTTTCAGGTCTTGTTCTGGTCCATCGAACAGCCGTTTCATCTGCTGTGTGAGTCAGTAAGAGAGCGAACAAAACAATGTGCAAGCGAAGAATGAATGAATCGATTAATCCATTACAGAAGTATATGGCTGAATGCACACAATTCTCCGTTATCGAAGTTTTCTTAGTTGTTTAAAGTTACTATTTTTTTAAAAAAAACTTAGTCTGGTTATTCTTATTTAAAATTAAATATAGTGATATGCCAGTTTTTATTTCAAGAAAAAACTACTACTTGCACCTCAGAAGAGTTGATTATTTTCTAGACTTCATTTTCAATTTCCCCTTTCATCACGTGAAGAACTATATGCTAAACTGGCCCTTCCCAGATCTTTCCAAATGCCCAGATGTCCTTCTGTGAGATGCAGAGGCCTGGACAAAGTGTCCAGACTGACTAGGCATAGTTTTAGGTAATGTTTACATGACTTCTTTGCTCTCACACTGCGGGCAAGCTCATTCATTCCACGGAGGAGTTGACGGGAACCCGTAAACTTTCTTTTGGAGCATGGTTCTCAAACTTGACCCAACATGAAAATCCCCAAGGAACTTGTTAGAAATAAATTCCTGGCCCAGTCTCAAACAGACAGTTGGAGTCTCTGCACTGGATCCCACAGGGCTGTGTCTTCATCAGGCTCCCCAGGTGATTCTGAGAACTCAAAGTCATGGACTTCAGGCTAAGAGAATAACTAAATGGTCGTCTTTAAATGTGCATCAGTCCCCCCCCCCCCACCCCGACACTCATTTAAAATTTCCCCTGCTGACTTGCCTTGCTTTGAAAGAACTTTGGGAGTATATTTCCTTTGGAAATGTTGTTCCACATCGTACCTTCTCTATATGATAAAGTAGGCCCAGGTGAGGAATCTCATTGATAATTTCTCTCCCAGAGATAAGTCTGTAGATCCCCACCCTTTGCTACACTCTGAGTATTACATTCTTGACCACAAGGTCTCCAGAGACTTCTCCTACCAAGTTCTGTGCACAGCCACGTGCCAATAGCAGGAACTTGGAGGGGGCCCAGTACTTGGCATTCATTCTTCAGGATATTTGAGAACTAACACAACAACCATCCCTGAAGATACTGGGATTAGCTCGCCCTTTAGAGAAGGGAGAGAAAGAACCTTCCCAGACAAGCCCCAGGCAGGACTGTTTTAAGGAAGTCTTCATCACACTGAGCAGGTTAGGTTCCTCACAACTGATTAGTAAGAAAACAGTTTGTGTTGGCACTGCAATGCTGAGGTTTATATTTTCAGGACAGACCTTGAGACAGATATTTTCAGTCTTTATAGCCACATAGCTCCTCCTAGTTATTTTCTTCCTGGGGGTGTGGCCTTGGAAAGTGCATTTGGACCCTGGCTCTCTTCATGGCAGCATCATCAATTTTACCCTCTGTTCTGCAACCTTCACTCCTCTCTGGTTGCTGGTGTCAGGGGATAGGAGCAGTATGAGCAGAAAGATGAGTTCAGTGCTAACCCAGGGAAGGGTGCTGACGGCATCAGGCATCTTTTGGACCACATCATACTTAGGCTGGTGACAAGTACAGTTAACATTTGTCCATCACTCTCATTGGCACTTGCTGTTCTCATTAGACAAGCCGCAGCCACAGAGCTAGCAGTTGGGGCAGGTTTATTCCTATGGCTCGTCATAGTGAAAGCCCTTCAGAATAAGTAAACAAAAACAGACACTGTGTTCCTGTGCAGTTGAATGCACAGAGCACGAGGAAATGTGGCAGGGTTAATAGTACTCAATACGTTTCTAGCCATGTAAAATAAAATACTGAATTTCTGTGTAACTGTTCTAACCACTTCCTTAGAAGGCAGGGTCAGGTTATATCCATCAGAGTTGAATGGGAATGTTTAAGTTAGGGAGAAAAGAAACTGGAGGCTTTAGAGTAGGAGACCAAGAGTTAAGGAAGAGAGTAGAATGATGGAAGGTGGGTTTCTTCCCCAAAGAGAGCAGATTAATGACGTCTACCTGGACAATGAGGACATTCTTTTCTGCAGTTAGAGTTCCCAGGATCATTTATCTGTAAGGATGTGTTCCCAGGAGAACCTGGAGAGAGAGTGGGAGATGTTACAAACAATAAAGTGATTGCAAGTTTTGATTCTGCATGATACCACCAGGGAGGCTTAGGATATGGATCCCTTTCGCTCTGTTCCAGTTCTTAGTAAAGGAGCAGGCCTTTGGACTCCTGCCTTCATCAGTCACTGGTCTGAAGCTGCTTAGGCAGAATATGTACATAGTAAATTCCTGGCCCTTGTTGGCACAGGAAAAGAGAACCAAGCTAAAGGACTCAAAGGTGCTTCTCTAACAAGTATTGCAGAACTGGGTCACCTGAAGAAGATCTGCCAGTGTTAGGCATCCAGGGCCTCGAAGAGGACCTGAGCAGACAAAAGCCAACATGTACCGTTGGCTTTGTCATTCTGCCACTGACCAAGACAAGAACAAGAGGACTACAGGTGGAAAATGAGATCGTCCATTCGTACAGTGTGTACTGACTGTCCACCACATCTGCCTCCCAGGGCTACGTTCTTATGTTTGAAGATGAATGGATTTCTCATTGTTATTAACTTGGGTCAGGTGCCACTAGGATAACTCTCAAAGCAAAGCTGGAAGCCTGCTGGACAGTGGAATAGGTCTGACTCTGGGTATATAAAGAACTTGGAGAACGGAATTGACTGTGTAAGAGGGCAAATCAATTAGTATTTACTTGGTGACTAGAGAGTCAGCGATTTTGAAATTCTGAACAGAAGTAATAAGACGAGAAGAACCACTTCAATGATGCATGGCAGATTAACAGTATCTGCAGAGCACAGAGCTGTATTTTATAGTGAAGACCAAGCATAGCATAGGATTAAACCCGAGTTGTGGGACTTGACTCTCTGGAGAGCCATAAAAAGATAAGTCAGCTTCCTGAACCATGTATTTGCCCCTTTGGAGGAAGCAGGAAGGGCAGCCATGCCTAGAATAGGTACAGAAATGAGAGCCCCAGAGAAAACACTGGTGGAAGAGGGAGGGAGTCTTCTCCTGTAGGGTCTGGAGTCATCAGTGAGTGGGTATATGAAGCACTCCTTTCTCCTAGCTCCTTCTGTTGTGATCAGCAGACCCTGGGCTTCCTTGTTTTCTATTAGAAGCTGCAGATAATTCAGTGATCAGCCACTTTCAAACACAAAAGCTCTGGGAAGAAATCTCCAGCCGGATTTTCCAGAAAGAAGAGAACTCGGAGGAGAAGGCTAAGCAAGTATAGTGTACACTCCAATACACACAGAGCAGTGGAAATTCAAGCCTGGATCTGACAAGAGATGAACTTGTCAAAGTTCCTTTACAATAAAAGTCACAGGATGAGCTCCATGGCACACAAAAAACACATAAGATTTGCACTCAGGTAACACTAGTTTATAGTGTAGCAACCTCAAATTCAGAACGTGGAAGAGATTTCTATTGGAGTTCTATTCATAGCAATCAAGATATGGAATCAACCTAGGTGCTCAGCAGGTGAGTTAATAAAACACATATATTACATCACAGAATATCATTCTGGCACATAAAGAATGGGATTCTAGCATTAGCTGACACATTGATAGACAGGAGGTTGTTAGATTAAACAAAATGAGGCAAGCATAGAGAGGCCAACAGCCTCTTACACAGGAAAGTTGACCTTAGAGAACTAGAGTAGAAAGTTATCAGAGTGGGGGAGAACTGTGAACAGACTCTAAAATGAAATTAAAAAAAATTAAAATAAAAAGAAATTGTCAGAGAATGAAAAGGTTCTCAGGGAGGGAGCTAGGTACAGACAGGTAGATGGACAGAGGAATAACTTCTAGTGTTGTCTAGACCAACAGGACAATGAGGGTTGACAAAAAGTTAATCATGTATTTCAAAGTATCTTCCAGAGAAGATTAATACAGAAAATGATGGACAGATGCCTGAAGGGATAGATAAGGCCAATTGCACTGTCTGATTTTTACATGAGTGTTGAAATGCCTCACGCTGCTCCATGAATATGTATGATGATGCATTAATTAAGAGTGAAAACACATTTTTGAGAAAGGTTTAGGTCCAGGAGTGCGTTGCCCGGAAACTGAGCTCAAGGGCCAGTCTGTGGCTTGCTCACCTCTGGGTCTCACTTTGAGATGAAGACAGGGCTTCGTGTGTGACCATTTTTCACACGGAGGTGAACTGAGCTAAGGGAAAGGGAAGAGGTTGTAATCTACTAAGGTTTGGCCAAGGGATGTTTTTGATGACCACACAAGATCTAATTCCTCAAGCAGACAGCCCAGATGTCCATCCTCTGGACATCTCCCTTTACAAATTCTAGAAGGACAAGAGGGAGGCCAGATCACGAGTTGTACTTTTTTTGTATGATTAACTACAAATTTCAGTTCATACCTTGAAACATATTACTGAACTTTAATATTATCTTTGCAGTTGTATTTTTCAAGTATTTATTTTTTCAAGTATTTTTTCTTTTCCTCCCTCTCTCCTTCCCTCTCTCATGTGTGTGTGTGTGTGTGTGTGTGTGCATGTGTGTGTGTGTGTGTGTGTGTGTGTGAGAGAGAGAGAGAGAGAGAGATAGATAGAGAGAGAAAGAGGGAGGGAGAGTGTGTGTGTATGTTTATGTGTGTGTGAAAGAGAGAGGAAGAGTGTGTGTGTGTGTGTGTGTGTGTGTGTGTGTGGAGAGAGAGAGGGAGAGTCTGTGTGTGTTTGTGTGTGTGGAGAGAGAGAGGGAGAGTCTCTGTGTGTGTGTATATATGTGTGTGTGGAGAGAGAGAGAGAGAGTCTGTGTGTGTGTATATGTGTGTGTGGAGAGAGAGAGGGAGAGTCTGTGTGTGTGTGTGTATATGTGTGTGTGTGTGTGTGTGTTTGTGTGGGTGGAGAGAGAGAGGGAGAGAGAGAGAGACAGAGAAAGAGTGTATGCAGAGGTCAGAGAGCAACACATGGAAATTTGCTCCCCACTTCCACCACGCGGGATCCAGGCGTTGAAGGCAAGTTGTTAGGCTTGGCAGCCACTGCCTTCACATGCTAAACCATCCCATTGGCCCATTTTTTTAAAGGTTTTTTTAAAAGGTAGATTATGAAAAGAAAATGTTCTATCAATGTGATGGTTTAGTAGCTTTCTAGGCTTCACCTTTGGAAGGAATTGCATTTTTATTAAAATGTAGTTTTTGGTTGCATCAGTTTTGCTGTTGATTACAATAGACATTTTTTTTTCTCATTTTATAAAATGCCTTGAGAGTAGTCGAAAAGAATAAATGACTTCCGTTCGCATACTGATGTTTATTTAAGAATTTCTATCAGCTGTCAGATCATATATACAAAATCCAATGAAAGATCACATTTACGTTGTCTACTTCTCGTGTAGTTATTGCTGCTACTCACTTTGTTACTCAGTTGAAACATTTGTCATATAAAAGAGAACAGTGGAAAGAATTATCATCTCTCAGAGTCACATAAGCTGTCTCCACACTGCCACCTGGTTTCCCGGGATCCCAGAGTTTGTCCTGTGCGCACACATTCAGCGCGCTGCCTTTCTCAGGCCCCAGCTTCCAGATGTTGATGTTTGACAGTCATTTGATGTACAACATCCTGAGCATCGGCAGCGGAGTGGCCAATGCTCATCTAACAACATTCTTTTTAAAAAATTGTTTTTATTGTACTATACAGTTTCCTCTGCTTCCCCCTTCCTCTCCTCTTCCCCTCTGTCCTCCCCTGTGACCCCCATACTCCCAATTTACTCAGGAAAGCTTGTCTTTTTCTCCTTCCTATGTAGATCCATGTATTTCTCTCTTAGAGTCTTCTTTTTCTCCTTCCTATGTAGATCCATGTATTTCTCTCTTAGAGTCATCTTTGTTGTCTAGGTTCTCTGAATTGTGGATTGTGGGCTGGTTTTTCTTTGTTTTATGTCTAAAAACCACTTATGAGTGAGTACATATTATATTTGTCTTTCTGGGTCTGGGTTACCTCACTCAATATGTTTTTTTCTACATCCATCCATTTGCCTGCAAATTTCAAGATGTCGTTGTTTTTTTTTATCACTGTGTAGTACTCCATTGTGCAAATGTACTACATTTCTTTATCCATTCTTTGGTTGAGAAGCCCTTAGGTTGTTTCCAGGTTCTGGCTATTACAAATAATGCTGCTATGGATGTAGTTGAGCACATGTCCTTGTGGTACGATTCAGCATCCTTCGGGTATATACCCGAAAATGATATTTCTTGAGGAAGGTTGTTTCCTAATTTTCTGAGAAATCGTCACACTGATTTCCAATGGGGTTTTCACAAGTTTGCACTCCCACCTGCAATGCAGACATGTTCCCTTTCTCCCACATCCTCTGCAGCATAAGCTGTCATCAGTGTTTTTGATTTTGACCATTCTGACAGTTATAAGATGGAATCTCAGCGTTGTTTCGATTTGCATTTCTCTAATGGCTATGGATGTTGAACATTTCCTTAAGTGTCTTTTAGTCATTTGAGATTTGTCTGTTGAGAGTTCTGTGTTTATGTCTATGCCCCATATTTTTATTGGATTATTTGTTCTTCTGATGTCAAGTTTCTTGAGTTCTTTGTATATTTTGGAGATCAGCCCTCTGTCCGATGTCGGGTTAGTGAAGGTCTTTTCCCATTCTGTAGGTTACCATTTTGTCTTGTTGACCATGTCCTTTGCTTTACAGAAGCTTCTTAGTTTCAGGAGGTCCCACTTATTAATTGCTGCTCTCAGTGTCTGTGCTACTGGGGTTATATTTAGGAAGTGGTCTCCTGTGCCAAGGTGTCTAACAATATTCTTTAAATGTGCCCTCCTCAGGTCTCTACAAATCCAGCTCTGACCATCTTATTTAAAAATGCTGTACCGTTGGCCCCTTGTCCCCCGCCACTCCTATGACCTTCCTCCCTCCCTAGAATGCTGTGTTCACACAGGCCTTTATTCATTTCATGGACATATGATTGCCTACTAAACTATGGACCCAATTTATCAATTTGCTCTATCTGTTGTTCCTTCACCACTGAATTTTCAACTTCACAGAGCCACAGATTTTTATCTTCATTTCATATATATATATATATATATATATACACATATATATATACATATTTATAAACATACATATGTGTGTGCAGGGGCTGTGCGCATGCCCAGTGCACATATGGAGGCCCGAGGACAATGTGTGGGAGTCTGCTCTCTCTCTTCTCTCTCTCTCCCTCTTTCCCCTCCTCTCTCTCTCTCTCTCTCTCTCTCTCTCTCTCTCTCTCTCTCTCTCCACCATGTGGGTTTGAGGACCAAGCTCAGATTCTAAGGCCAAGCAGCCAGCTCCTCTGATCTACTGAGTCACCTCACTGGCTTTTTAATCTTCCCTTTCTCCAACACTCCTCTCAACACTTTGAACAGTGAGGGAGAGAAAGCTTAGTATACATTTAGTATGCATTTTGGACAAATTTATGAAGAACCACGACATAGAGAAGACTCTGATGTAAGTAAAGTGTGCACATGTTACATACATGTGCTTTATTTTGGAGAAAGAAAGATCTACATATGACATATAATTCTCCAAGCTCTGTGTTCAACTGAACAAGCTACGGGACTAGACATGAGTCATGGAGCCCTCCTTCATTCTCAGCCCTGTCTGTAGTCATGGAGCCCTCCTTCGTTCTCAGCCCTGACTGTAGTCAAGCCCTCTGGCACAGCCCACTATCTCCTGACAATAGAATCCTGTTGTCTTATTTCTTGCCTGGGCTTTGAACTCATTAAGAAAACTATTGTCTGCTTTGTTTCTGATCTATCTTCAATCCTAACCCTGACTCATAAGCTCAGGCACTCTCTTTGACATAAGTTAACAGGGCAAGAAGTTGGCAGGCAATACAGCAAAGTCCTTTTGGAGGCTTGAGTGATGGCCCAGTGGTTAAGAGCACTTGCAGACTGTGCTTCCAAAGGACCTGAGTTCATATTCCTAGCACTCATGTTGGATGGTTTAAAATGCCTGTAACTATTCTCCAAGAGATCTGATGCCTTCTCTGGTACTCATAGGCAACTGCACACATTGGGGACACAAACAGAGAGAGAGAGAGAGAGAGAGAGAGAGAGAGAGAGAGAGAGAGAGAGAGAGAATTTAATGCCCCTTAAACCATTTTAAAATAGGTATAGCTGCTTTGGCTGTATGTTTTCCTGTGTACCATCTTTGTGCCTGATGCCAGTGGAGGCCAGAAGGGAGTGTTGGAGCACATGGAGCTGTAGCTAAAGACCATTGTGAACTGCCATGTCATTGTTGGGAATTAGACCTAGGACTTCTGGAAGAGCAGCCAATGCTTTCAACTGCTAAACCATCTCTCAGCCACTTGCAAACCTTTTAGGGAGTTAAAGGTCTCTTTCCCCTTCATGTCCCTTGATAATGTGGTTTTCTTTCTACCTGTCTATGACTTAATTTATTGTTTTTCTAACTTGAAGGTAAAAGAGAAGAATGGGAAAGGCCACAATTACACTTTCGCTATGAGCAGCCATATTTCAGTGCATTATAAACATGCCTCTATCCTGTTCTCTCTGTCCATAATATGTGAATGGCCATAGTAGTCCTGTTAGGATGGAAGAAGGGAGGAGTAAAGGACAGTTGGCTTTGCTCATGATCCAAGGGATGGGCATTTGAGTCTATGTTTTGGCCACGTACCATCATTCATATGCCTCCTTTACCTGTGTAATTGCTGCAAAAAGATCATAGGCCATTCAATGATACCATAACTTTCCCATACTCTGTCACCTGCTGCAGAGGCTCTTCGGTGTCTGATCCTCCTCCTACTGTCAGCCTCCAAGCCTTCCTCACTTCTGCCTTGCACGGTAGTCCATCCATTGTGGTATCATTTTGTTCTTTTCTGTATTGTGAATCTGTAGCAATCTGGGCTGATCTACCCCTTTGCTGCTCTCTGAGATTGACTAGATGGTCACCAAATCCCTGTCTCCTTCCTGTCATTCACCTGTTTCATATTTGTAGGCCACTTTGTAGAGAAGTGTGGTCATCTGTCCGAGATTAGGCCCATCTTTTGGAATAAGTATGGAGTACTTCTTTCAAGACTGGTTTATAAAAACCTTAGCTCACTGCCCCTGTCGTTCATGAGGGTGTAGCTCTAAGAATTTACCAGTTGAAGATTGTAGTGTCAAAGATGAAAAGCCTCGAAATGTTGGAAGCTGTTACTGCCTGTCTTAATTAAACCATTTTTCCCATGTAGGTAACTCAACAGTATTGATGAAGCAGATTCCAGTAAGGCTATGGTGGTAAGCAGAAACAAAAACAAAAGAGCCCTTAGACCTAGGTCAGACATCCAAATCTGTTTTTACCATTAGAGCAGTGATTCTCACCCAAACTAATGCTGGGCCCTTTAATACAGTTCCTCATATTATGGTGACCCCAACCATAGAATCATTTTGTTGCCACTTCATGACTATAACTTTGGTACTGTTATGAATTGGAACGAACATATCTAATATGCAAGATATCTGATATGCGACCTCTAAAGGGGTTGCAACCCATTGGTTGAGAACCACTGCTTTAAACTGTGAAGTGGGCATTGAGAAACTTGTCTCTGCCAAGGAGAGTGTAAGGCATGGTTCTAACCTGCTCTACCTTTCCTGCCCTCTTTATTGAGTAAGACTCGTGCACCAGAGCCGGAGATGCACTCTTTCCTTTTGGTCACACAGTCCATGTGCTTGAAGCACAATATCCTCACAGGCATTTTCACGGAAGGGAAGAAAGAAAGTGAAAGAGAAAGAAAGAAAGAAAGAAAGAAAGAAGAGGAAGGAAGAAAGAAGAGAAATAAAGAAAGAAAGAAAGAAAGAAAGAAAAGAGAAAGAAGGGAGGGATGAAGGGAAGGAAGGAAAGGAAGAGAGAGAGAAAGGAAGGAAGGAAGGAAGAAAGAAAGAAAGAAAGAAAGAAAGAAAACAACAAAAAAATTTCAATACCAGGACAATCGGCCCCTCCAGCTGCCGTTAGTTTTCTTTATTGTCATTATTTAGGATGCAGTCCTGGATCCACTTTAGACAAGCAATGACTCACTGGTATATTTCATTTTAGTCATATCACCCAGACACAAACCTGATATTACTTCAGCAGGAAACACGAGTGGGATTATGAGTAAAAGACCAAGAGTGGCCATGCATGCTTTTCACTGGGGCTTGATAAAATCCTCACATCTGAACTTGACGTTGGACTGCAGCTTTGGGACACTGTTAGGTTTCCGGACAAGGAACACCTCAGTCGCTATGCTGACATGAAAAGCTGTAACTCTGTGTTCGTTCTCATCAAGTGATGCCTCCCAGGGGTCAGGAATTACCTTGATCTGCCCTGAATGTTGAGGAGGACACATGAGTGCACTCAAGCAACAGGTGATGCTTTTTACCTTAGTCAACTTTCTCCCACAGCAAAGGGTCAAGGATTCCCTTCAGGGGACTAGAGGCAAGAAACCACAAGGAAAATGGCAAAAAATCTCTCTCTCTCTCTCTCTCTCTCTCTCTCTCTCTCTCTCTCTCTGTCTTTTTCTGTCTCTCTCTCTGTCTCTGTCTGTCTCTGTCTCTCTCTCCCCCCCCCTCTCTCTCTCTGTGTATGTGTGTGTGCTTAATTAAAAATTGACCAGTTAACTAACCCAAGAATGGGTCCATTTTCTTACTCCCTTTGAGAAAAACATCAAATTCAAAAGTGAATATTCAGGGGTGGAAAATTCAGGTTATATATCCTTAGTACTCAGTTCTCTTGCTTTCTCTCCCTCCCTTCCAGTTTTGTAAACTGTGGAATCAAGCTATTCCATAGTTCATTTTCCAAAGCACCTCTCCCTGATTAGCGCTATGATTGCGGCAGAGATGATTGCCTGTCTCTCCCTGGAGGAGGCAGAAGCTACACTTGCCCTTTCGCAAACATCATCACGAACCCTCCTATCATCCCTATAATTACCATTGACATTTTACATATCAGAAACCGGAAACTCAGATTATAAGTGATTTATCCAGTGTCATCAGCAGAGCAGGGATTAAAATTCCATTTCTTCCCCCTGATTCCAGGAGGGGTCCCACTCCCCCTTCCTCCAGTTTCCATGACCATGTTCACTGTGTTCACAGCTTCTCTAAATTCCAGAGCTTCCACAGCGCTCAGGAGACAAATGGGACTGGATTGCCTTGTCCCTTTTAGCACGGTGGCCATTCCTGTTCTTTGGTGGGGACTTTCAGGGGCTGCATGTGAAATTACTTTTTAGTACAACAGCTCCCCCCACACCCCATCATTCCTTCAGTCTGGAGGCACTGCACATGTAGCTCAGTAAATAAACACTAGGAAGAAAAAACACACATCAAGCAGATAAATTAGCAGACCAATCCCGTGGCTGTGGAGAGCCTTCCCTTTCTTCTTTGTTGCTCTAAGCGGCAAGGTGCCAGCGGGTTTTGTAAGCACCTGGGAGCAGCGATGACAAGCAGCGCCTGAATCACAGCCGTGCAGGTGGCTCCCGCAGTCCCCCACGCAGTAGTCGGAACGAAGCCACACACGCTGCTCTGGATGGAGAAGAGCAAGAATGGTCACCAGGCTTTGCTCAATGAGGGAGAGGAGAACGAGCTGGTGAGTCGCCCCTCCGCTCATGCCTTCTACAGGTGGGCCAGACTGTTTTTGCAGGGACAGTAGAGGAGAGAGTGTGGCGGCCATGGTGCTAGTTCTAGCACCCAGCAGGGCATGGGTCTGGTAACATGGTGGGGAACCTGCAGAAACCGAGCAAGTGGTAGCTCTGGATGACAGAGTCTGTGAGAAGTGAACTGTACAAAGTGTCCAAGATACTTGTTAGAGTCACGGGGGTATGTCCCCTCCCTGGTGCTCACTGAGGTTTCTCCCCCTGGCCACCTGGGTCACTATGGCATTGGACAAACTGGTGAAAACGGGAAATTTCTTTTCTTATTCTTCTCCTCTTGGTTTTTCTGCACAGCCTGGGCTTGGTGCTCTGGCGGAAGTCACCAAGTTACTGAGATCAAGGAAGACTCGAGGCACCGAGTGCTGAGAAGCGAGGCTGAGTCTGAGACTTCAGCACCTTCAATTTTCCTCTTTCTTTTCTGCTTGCTTTTTTCCCTTTTGCCCCTCATTCTAAACTTATATAAATCGTAAAAAAAAATAGCCACTAAAAATTTGAAAGCTCTATAGTGTCCGTTTGATGCTGGGCAGTTCATATTTATGATTTCACTCAGTCCTTACAAGGCAGTACCGAAGGAGCTAATCCTATTACTTAGAAAAGAAATCTGAGACCAAGGAGATTAGGTAACTCATCCAAGGTCATTAGACTGGAAATCCAGCCCGTTCCTTGACTCTTTATACTCTGGCCTGTCCGCACTCCAGCAGTGTCCCTGATAGGGGCAATGAGAGGAGGCCTTGAGAAAATGACAGACCAAAGAGACAGCAGACTGAACAGAGGCCGAAATGAACCCAGAATCATGGCTTATATATCAGAAGCGGTCAGGTTCCCACCTGGTCTCTTCAGCCCTTCAGAAATCATTACCTGTAACTCTACTGTTCTTATTCATTAATCTTATTTATCACATTGGTAACTAATTAATCAATTATACTTATTTATTAGTAAGTAATTACATCTACAGCTACGCTGTGCAGTAAGATGGCTACTTTGTGTTTTTCTTTCAAGTGCGACAGAGGCCCTGATCCAAACAGAAAGGTCCTCTATGTGTAAAAGACATGTTAGACAGAGAATTTAGCTAAAATACGCTGTCAATAATTTCTGTATTGGTTACATGTCAAAACGATATTTCAGGTAGATTGAGTTGGATAGAATCTATTATACAAGTTAATTCTATCAGCTTCCTCTCACTCCTTATTGGAGCTTCTGGGGAATTAGAAATGACAAAGGTAGCCCACTCGGAGGCATCGCTGTACCTCACTGGACTTGGCGATAGCATCCTGCTCTAGGATCTGATTCCCCGTTCACCACTGTATGGTCTGATGTTTTTCACATAGCTTTGCGTTGTGTTCACTGTTTCCTAACTGTGTGTTGCGTTTGGCATTTTAGTCCTCCCATTTACAGGGGCAATGAGAGGGCTGGGAGGGCTGGGAATGGGCCGGTGCTAGGGTTTTCTTTCTTTCTTTTTTACAGTTGATCAAGTACTTATAGAGTTGTCCACTAGAAACCTCTACTGGGATTACTATTGGGAATAATAGTGTTCTGATAACCTTACATTGTCAAGGCATTCTGGGAGGGAGGTTGGCCAGGGAGCCTCCTCAGCAAACCTTACTCTAGGGCAGGCAGCACAGAGGCAAGCTTTCTTCCAACCTGTGGGTCACTGGGTGAGGTGACCAGGAATCTGTGACTCAGCTGCAGAAAACCATTGTTTTGCAGTCCATTGCTCAGTGCTGTGGAACCTGTAGAGTTCAGAGAAGGAAAGTCGAAAACATTTGGAGTTCTTAGTCAAACAGTCAAAGAACTAGATCATATGCTGTGGAAATGAAATTTCTGAAGAAAAACAACCATTAGATTCATGTCAGCCTGGGTCTGGCTTAGTGTTTGCTTTGGGGGCTGCAGAACAGTGAAACTTACAGCATCTCCTCGCCTGCTCTCCCAGCCCTGAAGGTTCTCCAGGACCTGTGTGACTTCTGCTTCCTCACACCACTTTAAGTAGACAATCTGTGGCAAGCGGGCTAGAGAATCTGAGGTGAAAAGTAGACACTGTTAGAGCAAATAATAAATTGCTTCAGTCCATACCCAGGAAGAATCTTAAGCAGATGGAGAAGGCCTGGGAATTCTTCCAGGGAGGCCTGGGGTTATTCTGCTGAGCTCAGCATAACTAGACCGCCTCGCATTAGCTTGGAGAGCTGAGCTCCATCGTCATTCTCGACTCCCACTCTCAGGCCGGAGTCCTCCGAAGTAGAGCAACGGAACACCCACTGTCCTGTCACCGGTCCAGGTGATCTGACGCTCATTTTGCCAGCACAGTGCCTGGGAGGATAGACACACTAACTTTACAGGCCGTTGCTGGCCTTTTCAAACCCCAGCTCTAATTGGGTCTCTCCCCTTTATTTTCTTTGTCCTAAAGCTGTGCCTCTGCCAGGTGCGTCTTCCAACTCCACTATTCACAGGCGGACTTTTCTTCTCTCTTGTTAGTGTTCTGGAAGAACCCCCAGCTTCACTGACAGTCCTAAAAGCCTGCATAACACAGACATGCTAACTGTATCACAAGGCCCAATGGGATGCTCTTGGCCTCAGGATGACTGGGGTTTAAACTTGGGTTGTTAGGTCAGTTACTTAGCCGAGTCACTTGCCACTGCCACTTTGGTTTGAGAGATTCTAGGTGAAAAGGGCAGGAAGGCGGGCAACAGCGAATCCCAGAGTCTGGAACACAGTGCAGTTCCTTCTGAACCTTGATGAAGAGATCATTGTGTTTCTGTTTCCACACATAGGGACCCATGGGATCCTTCATGTGCATGTGTGTATGTACATTTGTGCATGCATGTGTGCATACATGTGTACATGTGTTTGTACCACGTGTGTGAATGTGCGCATAGATTCCTGAGTCTTCTATTGAACATCAATAAGAAAAGCAAGGACGGTCTCAGTGAATGACATGCATTGTTTTACTTTTTATGTATCAGAAAATTTATTTAATCTCTGTCCACAAAGGTGGATACATTTGTGAAGTGTATCTGAAGAATTAAGATATAAAAGCAAGAGTGTTATTAAAATTCTTGCCTGTAAACCTTACAAAAAACCCCAAACAAGATAAAGTTGTTCATCTCTGATTTTTTTTCACTTGGTTGTTAAAGTTGAACAATGAATTTAAAATAGTTTATAATTTTCTTTGTAAAAGTGACGTAAACTTAATGCTTATGTATAGCAGCTATAGGAAGGGAAAACAATGTATAAAAGACAGAAAACATCACTTTTGACAGACACTCACAATCCAAAAATAGTACAAGTCTTCCACATACCTTTGCTAAACCAACTCATATCCCACTGCCCCCATTGGATTGTTGTCAGTGAGAGTAAATACAGTAAACCAGGGAGCCCAGGCTTCTTATTTGTAATATGGGCCTATGTTGAGACAACAGTTATCTTGGGTAGATTTTAGATATGGGCAAGACCAGCAGGAAAGAGGTTTCATCTATCATTTTAGTCCAGTTACCAGCAAAGGCCCGGCGCTGGGTCACACACTACTCACCCTTCTGTTTCTCTACTGACTTGAAAGTGAGGTCTTCAACAAGTTTCCTATCCTGGAGTACAATCCAGGGGACTCTGTCATCTTCTGAAACTTGAAGTGTATCATCTCAGTCACAAACCCCCTCAGGTCAGGTACTGGACTGTGGTTTCAGCAGCTTTTAGGGACTAGATGCCGGGAATGAAGGCGCTGCTGGCTGCTTCTGTGCTCACATCACAGCCGGACTCACTGCCATCGTTGAGAAAATCATCCCCAGGTTGCTTCATCTCCTGTGATACAGACAGGTCTGGAGGCACACTGTGTGCACATTGGCCTCCCCTTCAGCATCCTCTGTTTATGAGAACTCACCATGCTTCTGAGCATGGTCTTCACTTAGGCCACATGAGGGTCGCCAGTATCACTTTCACTCACAAATGGTGCCCCGCGCTCTCCTTTCGTGCTGATAAGGACTGCTTGGCTGTCAAGATCACAAATGGGAACAACTCAAAAAAGGAAAATGACTGTTTGGCATGGAGGACAGAGAATAACAAGGATAACATTTCGCATAATGGCAATGATTGTCCCACAGACAGGAACTTCTCTAAGGCAGGGGATCCGGGCTGCTGTTAATCAAATGGTGTAGAAATCTTTCTAGACTTGGCTGGTTGTCTGAAACCAGAACCACTTGCCCTTTTACCAGGTAAGTTTTGTGAGGGTCAAGTCTAGAACATGGAAAATGCTATGACAAGAACGGGGTTCATTTACATTATATTTAGGAGATGCAAATGGGAAGATGCAGGCAGACAGGCTGTGTTAAATCTATTTCCCCTTTCTCGGATGAAAGCTTGGGAAATGGGAAATGCCTGAGTGCCACCGTCATAGAGACAAATGTATGAAGATTAGTTTCTATGAAAAATCAGACGCAAGTTTATAGTCCATTGCACTATGTTGTACATTTCTTACACCCATTAAAGGACACCCCCCATTCTCTCAAAAGACATCCAAAGGATCAACATTGAAAAGTGCATATTCAAATATGAAAGGTAGTTCTACTGGCTTCCTAGTGGTACCAGTTAATATCTTGAACAACTTGAATGAAAATAAGCTTATCAATCTCCATGTGATACATGACTGTGAAGGAGAGATAATATCAGGGATAGAAAGAAGATTAAAAGTTCCTTTAGGCTGGATTGTGGAACAGATACTGTAGATACACCTTAACAGGCCTCATTGGTTTTAAATGTCTAGTAATGTATATGGTGAGGCATGGCAGAGATATAGGCTTGGTTAGCTGTGTGTGAAACAGCAGGGGAAGTGTTTGATTTTTATTAAGAGTGAATTTTACCAGTTTATATAGCCATAAACAATTAGTTCCGGGAGATCTTGGAGCAGTTTGTTTGACAGAACAGTAAAAATAAAACTGGTTCTGCTGAGTCCATGCTTAAAGAGAAAACTTCCGAGAAGTTTTCTTCAGTGTTTGTCTTAGCTGGGGTTTCTATTGCTGAGAGTGGACACCATGACCACAGCAACTCTTACAAAGGAAAAAATTCAATTGAGGCTAACTTGTAGTTCAGAGCTTTAGTCCATTATCATTATGGTGGGTGGCATGCAGACAGACATGGTGCTAGAGAAGGAGCTGAGAGTTTTTCGCCTGGGTTTTCGTGGTGAAATACACTTTCAATAAAAGATTTAAGAATACATCGTTCTATACTTTCTGTTGTTTCAAGCAGCCAAGGTCAGTAAGTGGCACTAGAAAGCTAGTTGGCCTATGAGGGTATACACGGCCTGTGAAGGACTGAAACCCTCTGAAGCACACACACAGTGGACTCCCACTTGCCAAACATAGAATCGTTGTCTTTTTCATAGCAAGGAATTGGATCCAAAAACTTTCTGAGCCTCCTCCTTTGAACAGTGATGCTTTTATTTCCCACATGGCCTGTCAGAGAGCATCTCATTTTGTTCCCTGGCCTGAAGGCAGAGCAAACATTGGTTCTAGAAACTGTCCCTGCTAGTCTGTCAGCATGTTGTTATCCTACAGTCTACACTCATTTGTTTCACCAACAAGTGTCCCTGGTTGTCCCCTCACTTGCATGAAGAGCTCATAACTGCATGGTAGAATTAGTTGGCTATGGTGATGCCCATAACATAGTGACAGTATATTTATTTTTTAAGAGCTGGGTTTTGACTGGCATTGCTATTGACCAAAGTGTCTCTCTGACTCTATAAACAAAATTGTTCGCTCTATAGGCTGAACAATTTAACAATTGTTTCACATCACCAAAATTTAGCTTGTTGTTCTACAAATAGAATAATTTATAAATATAAATCATATTTATTTTAAATAACCAACAAAGCCAATTTCACTGACTATTATGAAAATTAAATGACAGATAAGTAAATAATCAAGAAATATTTGCAAAAGCAAATGTGACTCAAGACCTTCTCTTCTAGGTGTGGTGGCTCAACTTATAATTGCAGAAAAGAGGAACCATGAGGGTCACTCAAAGTTCTGATCCAGTGTCCTGTCCACGTAGTAAGTTCCAGGCCAGAGAGGGAAAATCTCTGTCTCAGATCTTTAAAAATAAGTAAACATACAAATCTAAATAAAACAAAGACTTCCTCTTCCTACAAAAAGTTCTGTTCATTGAAGGAATGCAAGATATAATGTGCAAAGATATGCCTAGGCTGGTATTCGGAGATAGTATAAATTACCACATGTTGCCAAATTGAGATAAAAAGGCTTGCGAATGAAGATCACACCAACGTGGTCCACTTAATGTGCATAATATTGCCTTGACATTGAAGAGAAATTTGATGTCCTGGCATGGGTAGAGAAGAGAGTAGAGTTTTAGGAATCTCTCTCCATGGAAATTTAAGGGGATGTGATGTGGTGTGTCCAAATAGACGAGACACATGGGGAATTGTTAATAAACAGAAAGGTGGTGCTGGGCTTGGTGCTTACAAGGAAAAGATAGCATCTTATGAATTCTGCCCTCTCAGAAGGAAACTGATCTCCTCGGCCTTGATTAAAGAGACTAAAGCAGGATGTTTGCACAGAGAAATGTTCTAAGGCAGTCAGAACATTCTCGCTCATAAAATAGCCAGACACGTCATAGTAAAGAAAACCACAAGGAAAACACAAACAGAAGCAAAAGCAAACTCAACTGTCACTGCTCTTTCCAGAAGGCAACTGCAGTAGGGAGAAGGTATTTGCTATGTCTTGGATGAGTAGCTAACTCTGTACCATGACACTGTAAGGCAGAGGGAATGTGCTGTAAACTGTAAAATAAAGCCTTCGTTCCTGAGCACTTCGTCCATGTACTGCTGTGCCGACAGCTGTGCATATCCAACCGAGAATTTCAGATGGCCATAGCCATGAACGGGAGACAAGAATAAAGGAGTCGTGGAAACTAGTCAGTTGCTATTCCAGACACAGTGAAAAATTCAGCAGCAGGAATGTCCTGACACTCAAATATTCCTTCCCTCGGGAATCTCACCCATGGCGGATCCTCCTCTGTTGGCAAGAGTAGGAGCTACCTGTGTGAGAACAAAGAAGGACTGTGAGAAGTGCTTTTTCCAAGCCTGTACCTCATCAGATGTCTACTTTATGCCTGTGGAAAGTGGGGCTCAGTTAAGTAACAGAAGATATACGAGATCGCACTGCGTAAGCCTCAGAGGCAGGATGCTCTATTACTTTGCTTTCTCCTTACACAAGCTGTATTTCTATCCCCTACCCTGTATGTGGGTGAGTTCATGATTTAGTATGTAGTTACTACATTCAGCTAATCTTTGAATTAATTTGGTCTTCCCTCAAGCCCTTTCCTCCAGTTTCATAGACCATAAAGGCAAGCAGTGTTATTCGGGGCCTGTCTTTGACTTTCACTTTGACAACTTGTTCTCTTTGGGGAAAGTAAAAGATCTACTTAAGCCAGTGGATCAATCACCTTTAGAAATAACATTTTGTTCTGCATGTTGCCTGTGGCCAAATTATTCTATAGTGAGTTCAGAAGAACTAGCCGCTAATCTGCGGAAATATTGTTGAAGTGTGTAGCAGCCGTGACGATATTAACTCAACACATACTGAGTGCTCAAAACGCCGCAGGGACCAGGGCGCATGCTTTCTGGGTTGTCTTATTACTATCTCAGTGCACCTGCAGAAGATGGTTATTGATTATTCCCATTTATGAAGGAGGAAAGGGAGGCACCAGGACATGTGCCATGGGTTTCCGAAGTCGTACAGCTGCCTAAGTAATGGAGTTGATTTGAATTTGATTGTCTCGTGACACATGCTCAGCCTTTAACTGAGACCAAACTGTTTCTGTTGTGTTCTATAAGTGGCTCCATTTTTTTACGTGAGAAGTCCAAGTTTCAGCCAATTTAAGACATAGTTAGCAAGTGGTAGAGAAAGGAATAGAAGAAAAGAGCTTCTAGAAGGCACTGGGATGTGGCATAAAGAACCAGGGCTATCTTGTCAGACCTGCATAGAGCCTTGGCTCTGAACTATGACATTATATGCAACAGCCTCTGTAGAAACAGCATGCATGTTCTTTGTTGTTGCTCCTGATCCTAGGTTCTGTGTCCTGGATTTAGAGAGAAAACAGTCAGAGATGAGGGCTACCTCCTGGTGTCTGAAATTCAGAACTCTAGTCAGAATCAAGAAACCAAAGAATGGCGGTGTTTAGAGAGAAAAACTCTCAAACTGAGTCACCCGACATCTTGCCACTACGTGGTGGCAGGTCTGGTTTCTGGCCTCCTGAAAGGTAGATTGATCCCATTGCCAGCCCTAACTGGCGTGCAGCAACCAGAAATTGAGCCACCTCTCCTTTGCCTGAAGCTCTTACAAACCTCTGTTCTCAAGGAGTCTCCTGTACCTCTCTTACATCCCTCCCTTTGTCATGACCACTCCCCCAGGGGTGTGTTACTAGTGTTATCCAGAGTAGAGAGATGGGACAGACTTCAGGAAATCAAAGCCCGAAATCACATGGGTAACAGGTGGCAAGACTCAGTGTCTGCAAGGAACTGTGTGGAAAGAACAACTTTATCTTCCCATCCCCTTCCCTATATCTTCATTTAAATGATCTCTGGTTATTTTCCTCCCTCCCATTTCTAAACTCCATCTCTTAGTGGACGTTACTGGTGTTGGATGATACAAATTGTTAGGGAAAAAAAAATCGAGTGACCCTGTTTGGAGAAAGAGTCATCAAAATTAAATTATACTTGAGATTAATTAGCATAAAGGAAATGTATTATGATAAGCTGTCATCAGAAAGTACTGGTTAGCCAAGGGGAGCATTAGAACAAAGGAAACAAAGGAATGCCAGGTAAAGCAGCAATGCTTTCAGTAAGACCTCAAATCCTACTTGGGACCTCATGCCCTGGGGAAAGCTGAGAAGCGGTTTACGAGGGACTCTCACCAAGGTCTAGGAGGCTCATTTGTAAAGGAAGCAAAAATATCGCTTCTCTTCCTCTTTGCTCAGGAAAACACCTACTTCAGAATATTACTTAGATATTTATAAGCTCCTTTCTTCCTTTCCATTCTCCCTGCATTTCCTCTCTTTCTCCCTCCTTCAGTTTTCTTCTTTTCCTCCCATCCTGATACTAAAGAATGAGTTCAGGACTTTCTTTATGTTGGACAAGCTTTCTGCCATTGAGCCATATCTCTGGACCTTTTGTGACTTTTATTTTGAGACAAGGCGTCACTGAGTTTCCCAGTTTAGCCTTGAATTCATTTTGTACCCCAGGCAGGCTTTGAACTAGAAATTTGCCTCAGACTCCCAAGTAGTTGGGTGGGCATTTTGGTAATAAGATATTCTCAGCTTCAGAAATAAGTCTTACAAGTATCTGTCTTAGTGAGGGGTTCTGTTGCTATGAATGCACACCATGACCACAACTCTTATAAAGGAAAACACTTAATTGGGGCTGGCTTACAGCTCAGGAGTTCAGTCCTTCGTCATCACGGCAGGAGGCACGACAGCACACAGGTAGATATGGTGCTGGAGAGGCATCTGAGAGTTCTACATCGTGGCAGGCAGCAGGAAGAGAGAGACACTGGGTCTGGTTTGAGCATCTGAAACCTCAAAGCCCACCCCCAGTGACACACTTTTCCAACAAAGCCACACCTACTCCAGTAAGGCCACACCTACTTCAACAAGGCAACACCTCCCATGGCCTTCTCATTCAAACCATCATTGCATCTTTACCTATCTTGGCAGTTCTCTAGTAGGGATATGATTTTACCTCTACTTTCATGGATGCCAGTTCCTGCCTAAGATTATGTCAGCAAACTTTCTACTTCAAATAGAAATATTATTTATTTGTTATTTTGGAGACAGGGCTTCAGTATATAGCCCGGCTGACACGGATCTTGCTATATAGTCCAAAGTGTCCTAAAAACGCACTAAGGGTTAGGAGGCAGAGCCACTAAGGTATGCACCACCAAGTCCAGGCTTTTCATTTATTGGAGCTTTAAATTTGAGGTCCTTTTTCCCCCTTTCTCACATATTTCCATTAAAACCATTAAAGTTCCTTTCATTTGCTTGGGACATAGTGTCTTGTAAGCAAACCCACCCCACTTCTCTTTCTCTTACACATTTTATTGGCAGGGATAAACACAGTGATGTCAATGAAGTATGGCACTCAAGCATACAGCTCAGCAGCTGCTGTCAATCACTCCTGCTCAATCCTGACTTGTACTGGAGTCATATACTGCTTTTTCAGGACTTGATTTACTCACCGTGTTGTCTGGAATGTATCCACATTGGTATAAGTATTAGACATTACTTTTAAAAACTGCTTTGTGGTATACCATTGGATGACAGCACAAAATTTACTATGCTTCTTCTATTGCTAGACCTTCCTTGGCTTTCATAAATACAGCTGGTCTGAGAACTTTTATTTAAGAATCTTTCTTTCTCTCTCTCCCTCCCTTCCTGTCTCTCTCACTCTGTTTCTCTCTGTCTCTGTCTCTCTCTCTCTCTTTCTCTCTCTCTCTCTCCTTCTTTCCTTCCTTTCTTTTTACTTTTTTCTTTTGTCTTTTTTTTTTTTGAGACATAGTCTCACTGTGTACCCCTGACTGGCCTGGAGCTCAGTCTGTAGACCAGTCTGGCCTTGAACTCACAGAGATCCACCTGCCTCTGTCTCCCTGAGTGCTGGGATTGAAGGTGTGCGCTACCACCGCTCAGCTCAAGATTTGTAAAGATGCTCCAATGTGGGTCTCTGTCTCTGTCTCTTTTCATCGCCTGATGAAAGTTAATATTCAGGAGGATGCCTATATGTTTTTCTTTGGGTTCTCCTTCTTATTTAGCTTCTCTAGGATCACTAATTATAGGCTCAATGTCCTTTATTTATGGCTAGAAACCAAATATGAGTGAGTACACTACTGAGAATTCAAGAACAATGGCAATGGGTTTCTGATCCTACTGCACGTACTGGCTTTGGGGGAGCCTAGGCAGTTTGGATGCTCACCTTACTAGACCTGGATGGAGGTGGGCGGTCCTTGGACTTCCCACAGGTCAGGGAACCCTGATTGCTCTTCGAGCTGATGAGGGAGGGGGACCTGATCGGGGGAGGGGGAGGGAAATGGGAGGCGGTGGCGGGGAGGAGGCAGAAATCCTTAATAAATAAATAAATTAAAAAAATAAAACCCTAATAAACCCCCTCAAAAGATTTGTAAAGATGAACAGATATTCATCTTTCTTGTATAAAATGCCAAGAGTTGAGTACTCATGTCTGTAGCAACACTGCTTTTAAACATGTTTACAGCAATTCACACTTCTACTGACTTTAGTTGAATGCTGGTGAACTTTACTAATTTTACCCAGTCTTTGCCACCTGAAGTACTCAATACTTCTAATTTTAGCTGATCTGTCTTCTATTGTGGCATCAGTGTAACTCCAAAGTCCTCCAACATGGTGTGTGAGACCTCTGGCTTGTTTCTCTTTGGTCTGGTCTCGGCTGTACTAGCCTGTGACACATCATTTGGCTTTCGTTCCCAATTCTTTAACAAAGTCCCAAGCTTCCTCTTGAAGGTTGTACAACATTTTCTGGCTTCCTGAAGTTGTCTATTCAAGTCTTTCCCCCATTTTTCAGTTTTATTTCTTTTTTTCCCAGTTTTATCTCTTTTTGATTGATTTGTAGCTATTTTGTGGATTCCAAATACACATTCCCTTTACTATATAGGAAATAAACAATCAAGCCTCCTAAGTGGCTAATCTATCTTCTCCAGAGACCCTTTGAAAAACAGCTGCCTTTAGCATCAATGAAATCAAATATGTTTTTCTTGTTTTAAGAATTACTAGTCTACCTAAAGTTTTCTCAAGTCATCTTTAAGGTGATTTGTTTTCACATTTAAATGCAAGTGGATTTTTGTGTATGACACTTAGATAAAAGGGAATCTCATTTTCCTGAGCATCCTTCCCTTAGCTCCGTCCTGCCCAGACAAGTACCCAAAGCCCCTGACTGCAGTGGTTGCTTCTTTGGAAAGACAGTGATGGTGTTTCAGGTCCTTTCTTCACTCTGTTCTGTCATTCATCGTCCTTTTTTTCTGTATCATGCATTTTAGGAAAACTGAGTTTTCCTAATTACCCGGCTTTGTAGGCAGTTTCCAATTCTGGTGCTGTCAGTCCTACATGCTTCCGTTTTGTTCTGAATTTATTTCTTGACTACCCTAGGTTCTTGATATTTCCCTGGAAGATTTAGAATCATGTAACCAATGACCAGAAAAGCACTTGGTGAGCCTTTAAGTGTGAATGTAGTACCATTTTCCAAAATTCTTGCACCTTCCCATTTATTTAGATCTTACTTTCTCAGCAGTAATATGGAGTTCTCAGTTCAAAGGCTTAGCACATCTTTCTCAGATTTAGTACAATGCAATCCAATTTTTCTTGATATTATTTGTACTTGATTAATTTTCAAATTTATATGAATATATATAAGTCCATATGTGTTATCTATATTTACCTACCATCCTACAACTTTAATGGATTCACTTATTAATAGTTAAAATCACTCAGAAGACAGAGATATGTAGATCTCTATGAGTTTGAGACCAGTCTGGTCTACAGAACAAGTTCCAGGTCAGCTAAGGTTACACAGAGCAACCCTGTCTCAAAAAACAACCCACCAACCAAACAAAAAAAAATAGTTACTCTCTATCTGTCCTTAAACAAATTACTTGTATGGAACTATGTACATCTCTCTTTTTCCCTGCCTCTCATACGAACCTTTTCATTCTTGCCCCTGAATGTTAACACTGAGAACCACACTGGCTTTCAAATCACTGCATTCTTAAGACAAATACTGTTGAGCAATAATGTTACCTTTTCATTATGCCCAAGCATTGGTTATATAACATATTTTACAATAATTTGATACAGTGACAAAAATCATAACTTAAGCTTTCAACATGCTTCAATTGTCTGGCAATTCTGGCCTTGTTATGACAAGTTAGGAACATACACTTTAAACTTTCCTTTTATTTGTTCTTTGTGGATTTCACATCATGCATCTCCATCCCATTCATTCCCCATCCCGTCATATCTGCCCTCTGCCCTTGAAACCTCCTACCCCAAAATAATATAAAATTTAAGAGAAAAAGAAGAAAAAAGGAAAAGGAAAAATCAATCTTGTCATGGAAATGGAAGTTGTGGTGTGACCAGTGAATCACACAGTAAACTTTATTCATATATCTTTACTTGCAAGTGTTCATTGTAAAGAGTCCTTGGTCAGGTTTGAGGCCTCTGGTTTCTTCTACACTATCGATACTGGATCTTCACTGGAACTCTTCTTGGTTATCCTATTGTTACCCTGTGTCGTGGCATTCCTGCAGCTATGGGTTTGCAGGACCAGTCCCTTCACATGCTCCAGCAGATCACAGATGGGGTGGATGTTGGCGTGGACCAACTCATAATCCTGGTTCTGGGCCTGGGTAGTTGCAGGGTTGGTCAGCCTGCCAGCTCTCACTTGTCCTCAACACCAGGGCCATTTCTCCTGCATTGCCCTGTCTAGTTCATCTTGCAGTGATGAACAAGGGGAGGAACCAGTTTTCCTGCTTTTATGCCCTCAGGATTGGTTCTCTCACACCTACACCTTCAGGGTCAGCTCTACCATGTTGCCCCGGCATGGTATAGGGGCCACTCTCCTGAGTGCTGCAGCTGGTGAGGGGCAGGGCCAGCTCTCCCACCTGCCTCAGGCATTGATGGGGGATATTTCTCCCTCACCCATGCTGCTGCGTGACAGATAAGTAATGGGAACAGCTCTCCTATGTTCACAACTTCAGGGTTGGCTCACCCAAGCCCCTGCCAACTAGGTTGGCTTTATTGTATTGCCCAGGTAAGGTTCAGGTCCTGCTGTAGGAACATTCTTATATCCCCCATTTATAAAGGAGTTTATACAAGAGCAGTTTTACTTCAACTTTAAATACCAAAAGGATTCTAAAGACATTTTGGCTTAAAGAATAATTTAATGACTGATTTTATTTTCTTTGTTTAGAGTTGTTGTGTTGCTGTTGAATTTATCATGAAATGTCTTCTCTTCTCTCATATTTCCTTCTTTAAATACCTGTGGAAAAAAATACATTTTGTTTGACATTAATATAGCCATTCAGCTTTTCTTCACTAGCATTTCCATGCTCTGGCCTTTTTCTTGTTTTCCCTCTTAACTTTCCTATTTATATTTAAAGTGTGTCTCTTATAAACAGCATGCAGTGCATTATAGGTTAATTTGATCCAAATATGTCAGTTCATATTATTATATTACGTGATATGCAGTCTGCGAGTTACTTCCAAACAGTCAGTGTCAAGGGCCAAGTATGTGTAATGCAGAAGCATAATAGTATTGGACTATTCATCCAGCTCCTAGCTGGAAAGAGCGCACTCGTAGACACAACTTTCACTCATAGTATTAAGACCATTTACATTTAATGTAATTTCTGATACAGTTGGGTGAAACTTTATGCTACTGCTATGTGGTTCTGTTCATTCTGCATGTCTTCTTTTCATTCAACACTGTATTATAGGGGGTCCTGGGTTTCTACATTGATACAATTCACTCTGTTTTTAATGGCTTCATTATAGAACACTGTTCGGATGTTTCAAAACTCACTGAACCATTGGCTGAATCTTCATTCCCTCAATAGTGTTGCTATTGCAGACAACGCAGCGCTGAGCATCTTGTGCCCGTTACTTCCCATTTTGTGTGTTGTTTCATTAGGGCATTCTTCCAACCGAAGAATTATTGATTAAAAGTAGAAACATCTTTATAATTCTTGATAGAATTGGTATCTTTGCCTTCCCCGAGGAGTTGTTTCCATTGAAGAGGTTATCAGTAGTCTGAGGCTCTACTGGTTTCACTGCGGCCTTGCTAGGCTTTTATTTCCCCTGTTTAATAGAAAATGCTATACAGAAAAACCTAAGTAGGCAACAGAATTGTGATGATGAGTGTCATTGCTGTGTGAAAGTGGACAGAAAATGGGTTTATGAGTGAGCTTCTTCCAGCTATGAGCTGGACTAATATTCGAATATTAATAGGCTTCTGCTTTGCACACCCTTGGCCCTCGACACTGTTTGTAATCACAGAGTGCATATCACAATGTGAGAACTGGCATATTTATGTTATTTGGACCTAATTAACTTATTATACACAGATAAGACCAAGAGTTATAGAAGCAGAATGAGCGCAGAGAGAGGAAGGGATCTTGGAAATGTTCGTAAATTAGGGGAATTGTATGTTTCTAAATGAAATCAGAGCCCCTTGCCAATAGTATCAAACTAGGAATATACTACCCAGCAACCAGCACTTTTCCCCGCACGAAGTGTAGCAGTGAAAGGAGCTTGCCAGTCTCATGCTCACCATGCAGAACATACAAGCAGACACTGCCATGGCTGAGCTCAGCAGCCCCATGCTGCATGTCTTCCTCATTCTGCAAAAACTGCACTGGGATCTCCTAGAGGTGAATGAGTTGCTGGAGGTCATGCAACCCATAATAAGCAGAGCAGTGACTCAAACTTATATCTTGTTTCTTAAACTTGTGACCTTTCTACTCTAAGGATTGCTTTCAACATCCCTTATTAGACTCTTTATTCACCACTGAGTTATTAGAGAAAACTAATAAAAATGTCATATTGAAGATGAATACCTTTCCAAAGAATTAAGCAAAGAGATTTGTTATATTAAGCATTATCTAAACTGTGCAGACATTAGCTAACATTTACAGCTCTGAGATTTGGACATGGGTGTTTAGAATTGTTGAGAAACAAAGACAGAGATTCCCAGGTCAGCTTAAAGCCATGGTATAGCACATAGGCCACACATTTATCTCTGTGGTAGTGAGTTTTCATATCTGTGCCAAAATACCTGAGGTGAACAAGCTGCAGGAGGAAAGACTGATTTTGGCTCATGGTTTCAGAGATGGGAGACTGCTCATTGATTTCCCAGCCACCCATGCCCAAATAATCCCACAGAAACTATATGAATTACAACACTGCTTGGCCAATAACTTGGGTATATTTCTAGCTAGCTCTTACATATTGAATTAACCCATTTCTATTAATTTCTGTATTGCCACAAGGCTGTGGCCTAACGGTAAGTGTTCTGGGCACCTTTCTCCTTTGGCAGCTACATGGTGTCTTCTTGACTCCACCTACTCTCTCTATATATCTCTGTTCGGTTTTTCTGCCTGGCTTTACTCTGATAAGCCATTAGCCCGAACAGCTTTATTCATCAACCAATAAAAGAAACACATATACAGAAGGGCATCCCACATCAGTGGTCCAGGGTTGATTGGTTCCATTGCTTTTAAGTCTGTGACTGTGATAAGGCAGGAACACGGTGAAAAAGTCAGCACGAAGCTGCTCATCTCATGGCATCCAGGAAAGTCAGAAAACTCTCTGTCTCTCTCTGTCTCTGTCTCTGTCTCTGTCTCTGTCTCTCTCTCTCTCTCTCTCTCATATATCATTCAATATCACAACTTCTACTGACCCACTTCCTCCAACTAGGCTCTACTTTCCAATAGCCCTTTTGTCTAAGAACTCACCAATTGATTAATCAATGGATGAAGCTTATATAAACATGACCCAATCATCTCTCAGAAGTGCTCCCGAAAGCAAAGTCATCAACACATGAGCATTCCCTGTAGGGTGACACACCATAACCAAACTGTAATAATCAGCATCCCTCAGGTATTTCAAAGTGCCCTAAAAGTTTGTGTTTTTTTTTAATGTGTGAAACAAGGCTATGTGAACCCTCATTGAAGATGGTAGAAACTAAATTTTAATTTTAGACAACAAAATCTATTTCACCTTAAAACAAATCTCAAATTCACTTAATTTATGACAAATATTAGCTAACCTATTGCTAAAGGTACAAATATCTCAGTTTCTTATTCTAAGAATAAGTAAGAGCCCTAGCATATCTTGCAGACAGCACAACATTGTCAGTAAAAGCTTCATGACTGGCTTGGTGTTTATGGTGTTTCTGTTTTGATAGCATGCATTGTTCCTTCCTTTATCAAAGGTGCGGGAATGTAAGGGTGACAGCATAGAGCCTTCTCCTCTCTCTTTTTTTCTTTCTCTCTTTCTCCCTTTCCTTCCTTCCCCTCCTCCCCCTTTCTCTTTCTCTCTCTCTCTCTTTTTTTGAGATAGGGTTTTTCTGTGTATCTCTGAATGTCCTGGAACTTGCTCTGTAGACCATGCTGGCCTCAGACTCAGAGATCTGCTTGTCTCTGCCTCCCAAGTGTTGGGATAAAAGGCTTGTGTCACCACCACATGGTGACATCTCCATTTTCAATGAGCTGTGTAGCTGTTGC
Organism: Microtus oregoni; assembly: GCF_018167655.1. Lineage (NCBI taxonomy): Eukaryota > Metazoa > Chordata > Mammalia > Rodentia > Cricetidae > Microtus > Microtus oregoni. Next base: position 31,344,739 of record NW_024543088.1, on the reverse strand, counting down.
CTTCAGCGATGGGGCCTTGCTGTCAGGTTGTGGAGAGTAACCTATAATTTTGGCAACAGTCCAGGTTACTTACAATGGATTCACATGGGGCCCCTTTAGGCAACAACCCAATTAGACATAATCTAATCCCACCACTGGATGCTTCATTTAGTGGCAGGAGATAGCCAGTTTGGTCTCTGCATTCCCAATAAATATTTGGCTATATCATTTGCATTACCTTCACATATGTATATATTTTATGAAGTTTCTACTGTATTAGGTTTGCATACTACTCCTCAAATGACCCTTAATATTAGCTTTCTCTCCCTGGGTTGCCTCCCACAAATTCCCCTACCCTCTCTCTCCTGCCTCGATTCTCCCATTCCAGCTTCCCACCCATATCTATTATCTATTGTATTTCCCTTTCCTAATGAGATCATCTGTTCCCTCTAGTCCAGTATTTCTAATGCTGTGACACATTAATAAAGTTTTTTTTTGTTGTGGTGACCCCCATGATAAAATTATTTAAATGTTACATCATAACTGTAATTTTGCTACTATTATTAATTGTAATGTAAATATCTGATATACAGGATATCTGATATGTGACCAATGAGAAGAGATTATTCAATCCACGGCAGTCTTGCAACCTACAAATTGAGAGTTGCTGCTCTAGTCCTTTGCTCTGTAACCTATCCCCTGTTGGTCTAATGAATTATAGTTTGATTATCATTGACTTTACAGCTAATATAGTCATATAAGAGAATATATGCCATATTTGTATGAGTCTGGGATACATCACTAAGAATAATTTTTTTTAGTTTAATATATTTGTTTGCAAATTTCACAATGTCAGTTTTTTCTTAATGGTGAGTGATACACTCCATTGTATAAATATATCACATTTTCTTCATCTATTCATTTGTTAAAGGACATCTAGGTTGTTCCTAATTTCTGGCTTTTATGAATAGAGCAGTAATGACCATGGTTGAGCAAGTGTCTCTGTGATAGGATGAAACATCCATTGGGTAAATGCCTCAAACTGGTATAGCTGGATGTTAAGATAGATTGAGTTTATCATTTTCCTGAGGAAGTACTATACTAATTTCCATTGTGGCTGAACAAGTTTACACTTCCACCAGTAATGGCGGAGGGTTCCCCTTGTTCCATATTCTGGTCAGCAAGAGTTATCACTAGTGTTTTTGATCTAAGCCATTCTGACAGGTGTTAGATGAAAGGTGTAAGATCTCAGAGTTTTTTTGATTTGCATTTCCCCGATGATTAAGACTACTGAACATTTCTTTAAGTGTTTCCCAGCCATTTGAGTTTCCTCTATCGAGAATTCTCTGCTTAGATCTGTACCCCATTTTCAATTGGGTTATTTGTTTTCATGATATCTGGTTTCTTGAGTTCTTTATATATTATGGATATTAGCCTTCTACCACGTGTGTAGTTGCTGAAAATCTTTTCCCATTCTGTAGGCTGCTTCTTTGTCTGATGATGGTGTCCTTTGCTTTGCAGAAGCTTTTCAGTGTCATGAGTAACTGACCAATAACCATTTTTTTCTGAAGACCCACTCCACAAGATGGAACCCATTCCCAAACTGTTTGGGCAACCAAGAACTGAGACTAGATAACCCAGGGATAAAACTAAACAATACTTTGTTAAAAAAGAAAAAAATAACTTTAGTCATCAAATGACTCCTAATGATAACTCTGCTACCCTCATAAATCAGTGCCTTGTTTAGCCATCAGAGAAACGGCCTCCTGCAGCAGAGAGGAATAAATAAAGAGATGTACAGCCAGAAATTATGCAGAACCTGAGAGACATTGGAACATTTAGCCCTAAATGGGATGTCTCCATCAAATCCTTTCCCTCAGAGCTCAGGGAACCCTGTGGAATAGGAGGTTGAAAGAGTGTAAGGGGGTGGAGAACACCAAGGAAACAGGACCTTCTAAATCAACATAAGCAAAGCTCATATGAACTCACAGAGACTTCAGGAGAATGCACAGGGCCGACAGGGGTCTGCAGCAGGTCCTCGGAATAAATATTGTGGCTTCCAGTTTAGTGTTTTCAGGGGACTCCTGAGTGTGCAAATGAGTGGGCCTCATTCTTGTGCCATCTCTTGGGGTCTTTTCCCTTTGTAGTTTGCCTTTTACAACTTCAGTGTAAGGTTTTGTTTCATCTTTTTATATTTTATTTTCTTATATTAAAAATGAATGAAGGAAAGAATGAAAACCTATTCACTAGGGCAAGTTAACAACTGAAATATTACTTATTCCTGCTGGGGGATGGAAAATCAGTTTTCTCCAATAGAATGACAAAGGGTCATTTCTCCAACAAAGTGACATCAGCCACTCCAGGACAGGCCTCATGTTCAGGATTAGTTCACCAATGTATAATAGAATCCGAGGGTTTGTGTGTGTGTGTGTGCTTGTGTGCTTTTACTTGGTAACAGGTAGTTTTTTGGGGGGTGGTGATGGTTTTACTTTGTTTCCTTGGTTTTGTTGTTGTATTGGGTTTTTGGTTTTGGGAAAAGAACTTAGAGCTCAGTGGTTAGGGAAGGGGAGAGAATCTGGAAGGACTTGGGGGAGGTGAAGAATATGATCAAAATATATTCATAATTAAATGGTTTCAAATACAAAAAAAACATAATTTTAAAAAGAGTAAGTAAGTGCAATCGATCCTTCAAGAGCCTTTCATGGCTGCAACTAGTCCTTTAATTTACATTTTGCTGGATTAGACACCAGTTCATTTATTCATACTTTCAATCATATTCAGTTATTTTTAAAACCAAATGTGAATACAGATAGAGGTGGATATGTGTGACTCATGTTTGTCGCAATCACTTTCTTTAATATTATCAATTCCCTTAACACCTAGAGGAAATAAATCTGCTTCAAAACTTGAGGCATGTTATAAACACTTGAGGTTCCGCCTATGAATGCAGAGAAGCAGGGAAATCTTCCCTTTTCCTTCCATCTCATGTTTAATTTCACTTGGCAGGGCAGTAGGAGGGCTTATGCATCTCTTTCCTTTTATTATGTCAGCTGCCAGCTGCAGTCAACCTGATTCTACCAATTGGTGCCAGATTTCTCTCAACCAAGAACCCTGCATCGCAAAGCCTGTATTCCTTGAATCAAAATGATGTTTATGTGACTACTGAAACATGGAATGCTCTATTTATTATTCAGGAGGTGTTTGGCTACCATACCCAGAGTCTCCGGAGAGCCCTGTGCCTCGTCACAGCCATCCTGACTCTTGGCGCCCTTCAGCTGATGTTCTACTGGAGGCCTGAGTGGTGGGTGTGGACCAGTTGCATCCCGTGCCCTTTGCAAGAAGCAGACACAGTTTTGCTGAGAACGACAGTGCGTACTTTTCTGTTATCCATTTCAAATGCCATGATCATCACAGAAGGATGGATACTGCCTGTCCACACTTACACACGGATGTTATGAAGTTGGCATTGTAGACTATTGATTCCCAGAGCCTGAGTAGGGATAGAGGAGATAGAGGGGAAATCATTAGTAGGTTCAAGGCTACAGTTGAATAGGGGATACCTGCTAATGTCCTGTAGCATTGCAGGATAATGTGGCTGAGAGCAAAATTTAAAAACAGCGGCTGGAGAGGATTTTGAATGTTCCCAGAAGAAAGAAATGGTAAATTTCTGAAGTAGTAAAGAGGCCAGTTACTCTGGTCTTGTCTAATCATATATACAGTATATAAATGCTTAAAATTCATTACGTACCCCATTGTTGTGGGAGTGTTCCTGAGGAGACATGAATAACTGTCTATTCATTAACAACAGACCAAAAGAATAATTTCTCCCAAGTCCAGTTTAGTGATATTACATCTCTCTCTCTCTCTCTCTCTCTCTCTCTCTCTCTCTCTCTCTCACACACACACACACACACACACACACACACACTACTTAAAGGACTGTGGGTGACCCACAAGTAGCTGCAACACTGAAAAGCCCACCCCTTTCTTAGAGCTCCTTGCTTTATCTGAAAACAACTAGGTAGGTTGGAGAGTCTTCTCTTTCAGCCAATTGTTAGGGCTTCTGCAGCTAGTGGGTGGGGCCTCAGAAATCATGTAAGTTTCAGGAACTTTTTCAGATTTGTGAGTTTTGTTTATTTCCTGAGTTTTAAAGGAGAGAATGTTTCAGTTTAGAGGAAATGGCTACAAAGACTTATAAATACATGCCAATACCTTACCCATAAATACATGCAAGTACCTTCTCTCCATTTAAAAAATTAAATATAACTTTAAAAAAAAGTACTATGCTCATCTTCAACCCTGCATCTGTAGTCTAGCAATGACTAGTCAATATCCCAGAGATCCAGAACAGATCTCATCCGTTCAAACAGTTTACCCAGGCCAGAACAAGAGAAAGAAAGACGATCTCTGCAAGTTTCTTGTTATTTATCTCTTGCCCCGTCCAGGAATGTTAACACTTTCTTCACTTCAGCCTGGGTAAAATCTCTCATATTTTAGGTTGAAGCATGTTGCTCATTGCCAATGGCTGTCATTGTCACAACTGTCAGAGGCTACAGAACGTAGGAATGCTCAATTTTCAACAATGCATGCTTTGGAGTATACTAGGTAATGTAAGCGTGTGGATATCTTTCAAAAGTAGCTGGAGCCTGGCGTGGTGGTGCACACCTGTGGTCCCAGGCTGTGGGAAACTGGGGCAGGCTAACCAAGAGGTTAAGGTCAGTCTAGACATGCAAATCCCAGTCTCAAAAAAAGTAAATAAAATAATAAAAAGAAATATAATCATCTCAGAAAATTTCTAGACATAATACTTCCTTACGAAGTTTTCTCCCCCCATATCCAGTGTTTCTTAAAATCCTGTGTGTAGCAGAAGCCTCTGGAAGGCTCACTGAAACACAGACTGCCGGCTCCACTCCCTGAGTTCCTCAATCCACCAAGTCTAGACTGTGCCTGAGAATCTGCCTTCTGACTGAGGCCTGAGACCGCTCTCTTGTTTGTTGACCTTTTAAGGATGGATTCCGAAGGTACATAAGGAAAAGAGTCTTCCGCCTCCACTTATCCGCACTGAAGTCCTCTAGAAGCAAGAACCCAGAAGAACCTCTGGTGTCGGACCGCCACTCGGTCATAAACGGAGCTGTAATGAAGCCAGAATTACAAGTAAGCGATCCAATGTGTGGGCTGTCCTGGCACATTTGTGGAAACAGACTAGAGTGTGCGCTTGCTGGTTAAAGCTCTGACTATAATATGCTTGGGCTGGACTGATAGCTAGGTGTGCGACCCACAAGGGAACCTGAGGCCGCACCATTCCCCGTTGATCCGCTTTCCTTTGTGAATGACGCCTGACCCTTTCACGTTTGTGGTTGCAGCTACAATGCATCCAAGTGCAGAAAATCAGGTACGTGTGGGATTTCTCGGAGAAGCGCTTTCGGAAAGTTGGGTAAGTATAGCCTTTTCTCACCACCACCTTAGGAAGCAGCCGAAGACCACTGACTCACTGGAGGCTGTAAACTGATGTGTGGTTCCTATCCCAACTATTTCCTAGGTTGTTAGAAGACAGTAACTCCTGCTTCGATATCCACCACACATTTGGATTGGGTCTGACCAGTGAAGAGCAAGAGGTCAGGTAGGCTTAAGGATGCTTACTGAGCCTCACCCTGCTGGCATGAAGTAGCAAATGAACACTCATTGGTGTGCTGCTGGCACAGTGCTTTGCCAGCTTGATGTCATTTGCTGGCATCAGAAAGACATTCTAAATTCTCTTCTTAGGCAAACATATTCAAAAGACACAGAAAGAACAAGCCACTCAAGTAAAATACCGCCCGTCTCCTCAGGCTTGTAGAATAGGCTTTATAATATTCTTGAGTTCTTTTCATAAACATTGGTTTCTTAATCTTCCTGCATTGACTGAGAGCCAAAAAGATGCTATCCGGATCATACTTTGCTGTGAACCAACAGCTGTGGAAATGAACATTTTACTGTTTACTTGGCTGCATCATTCCGCGTTGTCTATGCTGTACCTAGACTAACCCTGGACTCATGACAGGAGTGAAGGGCTCTAACAGGCCTGCCCACGGCAAACATGGGCCTGCAGTCCCTCCCCTCCCTCTCCCTTATAAACCATAGATTGTATCCCCTAAGCTAGTCATCAAGTTCTGTTCCCGCAATTGAACACTTTCTTATGCCAGAGTCATTCCGAAGGCTGATCACCGAGGTCCGGCTATCAAAGTATTGAAGTCCAGCAATCAAATGCCCCCTTTGGTTCACCTAATTAATACACCCAGTCAAAACACACCACCGCTTTCCTAGCCCATTCTAACACAGGCCTCTCCTTTTCCTCTTCTTAAAGATTACACCTGCAAGGTTATTTGCTGCTCTTTTTCTGCCTGAGTCAGAAAGCAGCCACTTTAATTTTTCTTCCCCACTTAACTAAGGATCTCTGTGTAAAAATAGGAGTTTAGACATAGTTTGTGCCATAATCCAGGGTCCAGGAGGGAGCACCCTGCTTTGTGTGGGTCCCTGTATTACTACAAGGACTTCGAAGTTGTCGGGCACAAGACACCCGAAGACCAAGTTCTCAGCATGAAGGAGATTTATTTTCCCCAGAGGGACAAAGGGGGGCGGGGGATAAGAGACAAAGATAGGAGACAGAGAATGAGGGAGAAGGGGAAGGGAATGAGGTGGTGGGTGGGGATGTTTGCCCTAGAGGGACAAAGGACTGCCTCTGGACAGAGAAGAGAAAGATGTGGCACATAGGAAAATCGTAGTTTACCAAGGTAAAGGGGAAACCCCGTGTTAGGATGAGGTGTTTAATTTTAATTAGGCATGTTAATTAGGGTAGTCAAAAGAAGGCTTTTGATTGCTGGACATCAATACTTTGATAGCTGGACCTTGGTGATCAGTCTCAGAAGGAGAAAGTGGCCAAATAAGGGAGGAGACCTTGTTAACCAGCTTTAGGAAGGTACTCTAACAGTTTTACAAGGCAGAGGGAATGGAGGAAGGGCAAAGCCTGCCAGAGCCATGTTTGCTCAGGCCAGCTCACACCCCTTCAAGGAGCTCAACAGATACATGCAGCAGAAACAACTAAATGATGGTGTTTCTTGAGTTATTGTCAGTGTGTCCCTGATATGTCAAGTATTTTGCAAGAGAGGAGTGATCTAAAGAAAAAGACATAGTTATTGATGGGCAGGGAGTGGAATCATGAGGCTGGTGTCTGTATGCTGCCAGAGAGGAGGGGACGCCACTTAATTTACTAACCAGAGGGAAAAGTCCCTGCTTCCCTAGGCTCTCGTTTGAAATATCCGATGCTGGTGAGCTCCAAAGGAAACAGCTGAGCCCTTCTGATAATCTGGAGTTCCTCAAACACTTCCAGGGACACTATTTGCTAGACATCATTGTGATCCACCAGAAACATCAATTGTCAAACTAAGAGGAAACATGTTGGTTGAATCAGGGCTTCTGGGCTGTACTCCCACAGCGCTGAGAGTTCCGTGGGAGCAAGACAGCACAGATGAGACAAAGAACGCTGGAATTTGGGCAAGTTCCGCACACTAGTTCTTCCTTACATTTAGATTTTCATATATCTTATGGGCATATGTGTGGTAACGTAAACCTACTGAGCATGTGTAGCGTTCGGAGACAGGTTTGCAGGAGGTGGTCCTGTCCTACCTTGTGAGTCACAGGAAGCTGGCTCAGGTTCAAAGGCTGGAGGGAGCCTTTACTCACTGAGCCAGCCTGCTTGTTTGCCCACTACCATAATTCTTATACAATTCTAGGAAACATGAAGTGTTGGTTTCAGTTTTTCCTTTGTAGACATACTACGAGAAGCGAAGCAGGTGTCTATAACCCGAACATTATTGCAAAATGTGTTAGAAATGAATGTTCAATACGCTGAGATACAGAGACTTTTCAAAGTCATTAAAATGAAACTTAGTTACTAATACTTAGTACAAGATGTTTAGAGGATTGATCTAGAACATTTAAGAGTTCTTAATGATAGACGCCAACATATTCCGGAAAAGAAACCATTTCCACAAGAAAGATTCCCCATCGGTATAGCTAGCTCACATTTGTCCTTATTTATCAAGTGCCAGGCTTTAATAAATATCATACATAATTAAATTTAAATCTGGTCCACACATAAGGAACTTGACAATCTAATAAGCAAGACAGAGTATAGTATCCCAAATATGAAGAATCGAGAAATAATCTCATAAGCAGAGGCATATTTTATCTTGTAGGCATGCCAGACTGAAGGACAAAAGGAGCGGGTGGATGTGGCACATTTCCCCCTCATTCCTTAGAGTAAGCTGGCGGGGGCGGGGGGCTCTCCAGAGAAATTAAAAGGGACTGATTGATTGTACAGCATGAGAATTCAATAACTGAATCTGAGCTTGCTTGCGTTAAAAACCAAGAGCTCACTGCATGTGACGAGGGAAGGAGGGCAGGCAAAAATCTGACAAAATGACACGTTACAGCATCTAAATGCACACACTTCCCCGTGGGGATCCTAGCGGCCTGGCAAAGAGACGGGATGTAGGATGTTCATCATTCTCACTTTTCGGCAGCAAAAGCTTATCAGGCCACCAGGAGAGTGGATTTTACCCAGCAGACAAATTGCAAAAGGCATCAAAAAGTGTGTAAGTAAATGGTCTGGAGAACTGGCTTGTTCTGGTCCTCACTTTCTCACCAGCTGAACTCAGCTCTGCATCATCGTAGCCATCCTGGACAGGCTCACGGACGGCTACGTGATTCATTTCACAAGAAGGGATGCTATGAAAACACCGCATCTATCTGATCCTCGCTAGGCTTTCTTACTAGAACAGAGTTAGGGTATCTTTTCACCTTCATTGCCCATCCTGCTCCTGCCCCTTTGTTTAGGCTACTGAAAACAGAAAAGCAACCTGGAAGATGGAGGAGGGAAGAAAAGAGAAATCAGAACCACCATGGGATTTTGCTATGGTACTCCTCAGGTCTGGATGGGCACAAAGCTGGAAAGAGAAACAAGTTACTCTTATGCCTTTGAAAGTTGCATTCTGAGAGAATGGTCACACACACTTCAGCCTCCAAAGCATCTTTCTAGGAAGGAGTAAGTGACAGCTGGTCGGAGAATGGAAGAAAAGTCTTACTCATCCCCTAGAAGCTAAAAACATGATCCCAACCCCTAACATTCAACTAGAAGTTAGGAAGTTATCTTAAAAGACTATCTATATTTTATTTAGAATATAACTTGATAAAACCAAGTAAATTGAGGTCAATGGTCTCTTTTCAATAAGTTGGAATTTTCAGGCCCACAGTTTTGTGGGTCTGGGTCTGTTCTGAGTATAAAACTGTCTAGCTCCAGTTCAGAAGCGTGTGGAGACAGCAGTGTGTGTTAGTCCTGATGAGCCTTGTAGGCGGCATGACGGAGATGATGCCTACATTTCACTGTACCTTCACCACAACTTTCTGGTTCTTTCCCTTCTGGGCCTTTCTATATGGAGTGCTCAGGCATTCTCCATGAGCAGAGACTCTTTGGAGCACTTCACTAGCTTGTACTGAGAGCCAAATTCCTTCATGAGCTGTTTCCCCCTGATTTTACGGAAGATTGTAATTTAGGAAATGCAAGAAATAGATAGACAGCAGAGGAGATCGGGATGAAAAGCTAAGCAACTGTTAGTATACGTCATTTACAGACATGGCGTTTCTTTATATCACTGCTTCATTAAGAAACTTGGAGATTTATTCTAGTGAACAATCTCTAATGGCATAGGCAAAGTGTTTTATGATGGGGAATTTCTAGGACCAACCCACTTGTACTATGTAGTTATGCTCAAATGCCAGGCACCAAATGTCATACCCTGGGCATCTTAGACCTCTGTTTCTTTGGAAAGCAGGAATTTTGAGGGAGGGAGTGACGGACCAGCAGACTCCCCCAGGAGCTTTCCCGATTTGCTTTCCTACAGAATTGAGTCATGCTGGACTCTTCTGCTTGGCCTTGACTACTTGGGAAACTGGAGGAATCTCTCCTGCCAGAGATACCCTCGCAGGCCAGCAGGCTATCCAAATGGAAAGAGTGGGCAAAAGCTGAGGGCTTTTGTGAAGGTTGAGAAGGGCACCAGGGATTGAAGCACACTTCTGCTTCATTGCTAAAGACCCCAACTCTAGTCGTCTGGGCTCCAGGGCCTCATACAAATCTTGTTAGCAATTCTTTGAGAGATATATTGATATATTCATTTGGTTTATTCCTCAAAGGAAAATACTCCTAACCATTCACAGTTGGTATTTCAGAACCATACATTTTACAAGATCTGAATATCTCAGAACCGGAGGAAATCCCTTTTGAACCCAGACTCACAAACCCAAACTCACAGGGAGAATGACATCCCCTTCCAGAGTTCTCAGCTGTGGACCTGGTCATATCCACCCTCTGAGAAGGGGCCATCTGCCATCACAGCAGTTTCTCCCCTAATGGATAGTGACGGATGTTAGCAAAACCTACTCAGCTACTATTTGCAAAGGCCACACAGAATGATCTCAGTCTCTTTTCTCTGCCACCTCATCAGACCTTCAGTGGTGGCATATAGCTTTGACCTTTCCCTGTGTGACTTGGCATCAAGCCTAATCTTGTTTCTGGTTGCCTCACCGCTGGTCAACATCCCTGAGAATTCTCTGTGGCTGGCTCTGAGATTGATATGGGTACACAATCTCTAAACATATGAGAATTTCCTTTGGCAAAGGATAGTAGACAAGGCAGAAGAGCAAAGAGCAGACAGGCTGTGATTCCATCACGGTTCCAGATGAGCCCCAAAGCATCAATCATGGGCAAGGCTTGATTTACACTATCCCATCCTTCGTGTTTCCATGACCTAAGCTCCTCCCTCAATGGCAATTTCAGGAACTATATCACCAGACAGGGAGGGACCAGGGGTGTTGAATCCTCAGCTTGCATTCTTAGTTGGACTTCTGTAGTATCAATATGTCCTTAGTTGTCCATCAGGATTAAATTTGGAATCTTGTCAGGGGAGAGAGTACTCCAGACATAAGGCCCCATGATTTTCGCTAACTCCAAACTTTTTGGAAATATATTCTCTGTCTAGCCCCAGATCCTAGAAAAACAGAACCGCAAAAGCTCTCTTTCTGCCTTTAAAAACAGCTGAAGCAATTTGAGGAAGAAACATGTAAATACATGGTTTAATTCAATGAGGTAAGTGATGCTACTGAAAAGGAAAATGTTGTTGAAGGAGAGAAAAAAATTAATTATGTCAGACAGAATCTTATTTCAAAGACAGCTGCCATTTATCTGGGATTTGCCATGTCCTCGATACACTTTTGACAATTGCTTTGCATATTTATCTTACTAAGAGATTGATCAGAATTTTATTAGTCAATTTTATCATATCCATTTCTCAGATGAGGGAACCAAGGTTTTGCCCCACCTCCAATTTGGCTATCTATTAATTTAAGCAGATAATTCATGACTGAGTTGTATGTTGTTAGACTCAACTTTATCCCTGCAGGATCTATTAAGCATCCCTTCCAAAGTTATGTTTCTATAATGTCAGAAACCGCCAATTATCACATTGGAAGAAGAAGGCATGGACTGTGGAGACAGATATCTCAGTTGGGAAAGCACTTACTTGCCTTGGAGGAATGAGGACTTGGGTGTGATCTCTAGAACCCAAGTGAAAAGAGCTAAACAATGTTGGTGCTTATTGGTAACCCCACTGCTAGGAAGGGCTAGAGACATGAACTGAGGCTTTCTTACCAACCAGCTTAGCCTACATGACGTGTTCCATGAGAGACCTTGTCTAATAGAACAGGTGACCAGCCTCTGTGGAAGGATAGTAAAGGCTTTCCTACATGCCCCCCCCCACACACATGTGAATGTGCTCATGCCCCTTGCCATACCTGTACACATGATCACACATATGTTCAAAGAAGGCCTATGTTCAGGTACTGATATGTGCTATAAAGAAAAGTAAGGTAGGTTAAAGAAATTAAGGAAAGTTAGGTAGGTCCTGCCCCTCCAACCACTCCCGGGTGCTAGGGAGCAAACCCAGGGTCTTGCATGTATTAGGCAAATGCTCTACCATGACGCCACACCCCCAGGCCCTGGGGTGGGGGCGGGGACTGTCTTCCATAGGATTGTTATGGAAGGCCTCAAGAAGGAGAAATACTTTTTAGAGCCCTGAATGAAGCAAGTCACACAAAGATGCAAGGTCTAGGTAGAAGGACGGGCAAGGGCAGAGGCTCGCTGGGTGTGGAGGGAGGTGTGGTCACTCTCACCATTTTGAGCTACTTGGCTTGATTGTCAGGTTTGGCTTTTAAAGGTTGAGTAGCATTTACAAAGAGACAACTGTGGGCGAGCACACCGCACATGGGAGGGGGTCGGGTAGGGAAAGGTGGACGGACTAAGCCTTGGGTCTGAGAGGTTCTGACAGTTGACCAATAACTGATTGTTGTCACAGATTCAAGGTGGCTTGAGTTCAAGTCTTTTGAGGTTCCAGAATGAGATTTAGGGCTCATAAATTCACACAGCAATGTTGCTCCTCTTCCACTCTTCTTCTTCATCCCCTGAGTCTCAGCACACCCATCGTGGAGTTAGCAGACTTTAGAGTAAGTCATCTCTGCCCGTGGCAAGCAATAATTAAAGCTGGTGTAACATGCCTTAAAAGTCAAGTGAACTTCAACTCAGTCAGTCTGTCATCCGATAGCAAGGCCAAAGGCCCCTCACCTAGGCTTTCCCCGCTGGTCCCTGCAGAGGTGGAGTTGTGAACTTGATGCCCATGGAGGGCATGGTTAGGTGGAGCTTCCTTTTCTGGTCCTCAGAACTTGGGACAGCTACTTAATTTGCTCCAACTTCAGTTTTCTTTATAAACAGTGATCATATGAAACTTAAAAGTTCCTGGTCATAATTAATATTAGCGGGATGAGCCTTTGACTGAAGACCCACAGTGTCTTTTCCTATTGGCAAGATTGGCCCTTTAGAACTCTATAGAACACTATAAGGATCATATGAATCTTTTGCAAACACTTGAAAAGTCACACAGCATAACCCAAACATGAGGGCTTCTCTTTGCAGTGGACATGTGTCATGCACCTTGTGTGGGAAGCAGACACTTGCAAGTGACAATCTTAGAGCATCTTCCTGGGAATTTGTTCTTTTTTTCTGGTACATTGATGGGAACCTGCTCTGGGAGATTCCAGGATAAGACAGACAGCCATCACTGAAGTCTGAGGTAAATTGAATGACTGAGGAGTCTAGAAATGTCTTCAGACCTGTGTCTCTTTAGCTGCTCTTAGGATGTAATCAGATTATTTTTTTAAATGTCTTTCTAATTTCATTTTGACTGAGTTGTAGTAAAGACAGTTTTAAAGCAGGAAGAAACCAAATTTGTTCGTCATGTATCAACTTTCATTTTAAAGATATACTCATGGTTTAGAATAAGACTATAGATATCAAGGTACAAGATGCCTAAAGGACAGAGGTGGCTGATTTTGGGTCAGCTTGCCTGTGCTCACTTGTCACGGGCTTCTAGGCTGACACTAACAGATGTCAATCTCCCACAGAAGGTTAGTGTGTGGGCCCAACGCTATCGAGGTGGAGATCCAGCCCATATGGAAGCTGCTGGTTAAACAGGTAACTAGACACTTTTCTTCTTTTTGAAAAACAGAATATGCTTCTTAATTCCTTGGCCTCGGGGGGATTGTAAATAACACTTACATCCCTCAGTGGGAATGCTATCTGTGTTTTGTGATGCTGCTTCTTGACACTAACCTATATTTTTTTCTGTTTATTAAGGCTTCCTTTCAGTTTTGTTTAAGCTCAGCAAACACACACATACACACACACACATCAGGATTTATGACTGATCCTTTCCAACTGCATCTTATTTATTGCTCTATCTATCTATCTATCTATCTATCTATCTATCTATCTATCATCTATCTATCATCTAGTGTTTGGGGACATAGTCATGTGTGTGTGTGTGTGTGTGTGTGTGTGTGTGTGTGTGTGTAGGTCAGAGAACCACTTGCAGGATTCAGTTCTTCCTTTTCACCAAGTTGGTCTCAGGGATCAAACCCAGGTGACCAGGATTGGTAGCAAGTGCTTTTACCTACTAAACCATTTCATCAGCCCAACAACACTTAAATTGAAATACACTTCTCAGTGGGAGTCAGATTCCTGTTTTGTAATATATTGTTCCTTTTGTCGTCTTTAGTTTCTGTTGTGGTAGTGTTGTGGCATCCTAATCTGCTCAGGGTACGACAACACAATCACATAGACTGAGCAGAAGTTCAAGGGACACCTGCTGATTTGTGGATCAGCAGCCTCTCCTTGTGTCTTCTCATGAAGGATGCCTGATCTCTGCCTCTCAGGACCTATGTAACCGAAATTATCTCTCAAAGCCCCATCTCCCAGTACCACCACATTGGTGGTCAGTGCTTCAACAAGGGAAGATGTTTGGAGAGGCCATAAGTATGCAGTCTAACCACAGAGGCACGTTATTACAGCTATGATCCCTAAGAGTTTGAAATTCAGTCCTTACACATTCTTTTACTATTTTCAATTTCCTTGAGTGTGACTTATTATTATTATTTTTAAATAGTATGGTATGTTTTGACACTTTTCTTAGTACTTTTGTGTAAGCCAACTTTCAGTGGGACAATTTCCCCCTTCCACTCTCTGAGCTTGCTGTTCCTCTCTGACGACTTGTACCTGCCTCCATCTGGTCCCCACTGTTTTATTGGGTCAGAGCTGGGCCCATATTGGAGAGAACAATGCTTTGCCCATGGGCCCTTTGGTCTGTGAGGGGCTTAGTGCAAGTCACGGCTGTGCCCTGGACCCTGTTTTATCCCATTCCACCCCAAACTGGCTGTGTTTTCAGCCTCCACGCTGGAGCAGGAAGCATACTGATACCTCTCCTTCTCTCCACAGCTCTGGTTTCAATTCCTTGCCTCTTATGGGAGATTTTCTGTCCCTACTTCCTCTCGCATTGTGCTCCTACCTTGTGCTATCTACTTTTGATCCAGGCTACCACTCTCTGGCTCCACACAATGTCCCACAATTCTAACCTGTTTAAAAATATGATCATATGTATCTGTGTTATGCATGAAGTGTGAAGTGGAAATGAGCACATGGGAAACATAGGTCCGTGTACCAAGGGTTGCATGTGTGGAGGTCAGGGGACAACTTTTAGTTCACTCTTTCCTTTCACCTTTATGTGAATTTCAGGGATAGAATTCAGGTCCCACGGGCTTGCACTGTCAAATGTCTTTATCCACTGAGCCATCTTGCTAGCAAGCATATTTTGAGTCTTTTTCTAACCCTTGAAAACGGTCAGTTTTTTTTTTTTTTTGAGAATGGTCATCTCTGTCTAATATAAAATATCATCCACCATTGTTCTATTTCTGGAGCAAACACCAGGCTGTTATTATTCCCTCATTAGATCTTAGAGCGGTGCTTTATTCCCAGCCAAAGGGATTGGGAGGCACAGCTTTCTCATGCGCTTATTTCCACCCCACACGCACACAGCCTCCCCAGCTGTGGAAAAGCAGGCCACCTTCTGAGCTGCTCGCCAAATGCATTTGAAAACTGTGAAGTGTTTTTCAAAGTATTTTTGAAAATTTGATCCTTTTCAAAAGGACTCTGGTATTTCTTAGCACACATCAGTCAGAGCCTTAGCAAAATTAAAGGTGTGTCTGTGGGGGCGGGGTGTAAATTGCTTCACATTTAGTTTGCAAGGGTATTGAATAAGGGGGTTAAATTAGTGATGCTGCTGCTGCTTCTTCCGAAGAAATATTTAAACAACTTTCCACTGTATTCCTATAAATCCAGAATCATGTTATCATTAGTACATAATCTATAATTAGAGCATTTTATGCCAAGTGAACTCAAGAGCTATAATTTGTAAGAAAAGCAATTGAGATGGGGATAATATGAAACACCAAGAAACAAAAGCTTTTTAAATTTATAAATAATATCCAGAAGGCTTGAGAAACCCTTAATGTGTAGCTTTATTAACTTATTAAGTAGCTATCAGTTCATTGTTAGGAGCAAAGTGGAATTTTATTCAGTGTGTGAGATAATTACAGAAAGCAGTATTTGGAAAGCGTACCCCCGATGTTAGCCAGTATTTCATCTAATTTATAAGGATGATAAAGAGCCCTTCCTCGGGAAGGGAATCCACTTCATCCTAGCGGGCGCTCTCATGTTTGCTGTCTCTGTGTGTTGTGGAAGCTTACTTCAGTTCCTCCCTAAGAGCGGCCCTTCCTATTGGGATCGTTATATTTATCTATTTAGGGGTACTGAGGCTGAGGTTGGGATTGTTATATTTATCTATTTAGGGGTACTGAGGCTGAGGTTGGGATTGTTATATTTATCTATTTAGGGGTACTGAGGCTGAGGCTAGGATTGTTATATTTATCTATTTAGGGGTACTGAGGTTGGGATTGTTATATTTATCTATATAGGGGTACTGAGGCTGGGATTGTTATATTTATCTAGGGGTACTGAGGCTGATCCAGGGCTTTGGGTATGCTAAACAGACACTCTTCAGCTGAGCTTCACCCCAGCGTTCTACTGTAAGCATTATAGGAACCCATAAAACCTAAGTGGTAAATATGGGGGATAAAAGAACAAAAGGTGCTATGGAGACACCATGCCTGCTGATCAGCTTTGGAGTTGGTGACACCATCCCAGATGATGTTTGCTAAATCTTTGAGAAAGCCACTGAAAGGGAAAGTATGGATTCAGGACCTCCAAGGCCAAGTTCTCAGCACAAAGGAAATTTATTTGCCCGAGAGGGACAAAGGGCAGAGATATGGGACAAAGACAGAGGTAGAGGACAAGGGAGAAGAGAAAAGGGACAAGGAAGAAGGGAAAGGGCTCTTTGTCCTGGAAGGGACAAAGGACTGCCTCTGCAGAGAGCGGAGACAGACATGGTCCATAGGCAAATGGCTGTTTATAAAGGTAAAGGGGAAACCTTGTGTTAGAATGAGGTGTTTAATTTTAATTGGGCATGTTAATTAGGTGAGCCAAAGGGGGCTTTTGATTGCTGGACTTTTAAATACTTTGATAGTTGAACATTGGTAGTCACTCTCAGAAGGAGGAAACAGTCAAATAAGGAAATAGACCTCCACAGCTATCTTTAAGAATTTAATTTAATGGTTTTTTAGGAAGGCAGAGGGAATGGGGAGAAGGGCAAGGCCAGACAGAGCCATGCTCACCATGCCTGAGCTGATCGGAGGCCCTTTAGCCACTGCTGCTTAGGGTCCTTCTGAGGTCAAGGGGAAGAATACACTGATTGTACTGCCTCTAAAAGGATCTTACTACAGCCTGCAACAGAAAAAATGTGCTATCTTAAAATAGCCTGGATAAAAGAAGAATCTCCCATTTTCATAGCACAATTAATCTAAGTCTGCAGCATGGGAGAACATAAAAGATAAACCGATGATTTTACAATGAGACTGAATTATGTTTTTCCTCCATTATGGTGCTGTGTGACTCTATTCCTGGGCAGACATGAGCAAAACCTACTCAACTCAAACAACAAGCTGACAACAGGCCAAACTACTCACAACACTGATGTCCAACTTGGTGAACCAATTAGTTTGGTTCTTACAGGAACATGGGTGAGGGATTACTTACTAGTGCATAAAAACTTCAAAGGGAGATGCACCAACAAAAGTTCATCCAAGGATGGATGACATTTCATAAAATCTAGAAACCTGGAGTGAACTGCAGAACATGCAGGCAATACAATGGGTTAGAATTGTCTGGTACTGTGGCTGATCTGGGTTTCCTCCAAGCAGGTTGGTTCATTGAGTGATTGCTAAACAGCTCAGTTTATTCTCATCAATCTTCAGAGCTTATAAATTCTTGGGGAATGAGGGGTCTGGTGAATCCAGTAAGTTTCAGGAACTTCCTGAAGCTATCCTAATTGTTTACCTCCTGTCTTAAGGACACTTTCCTGTCAAATGGAGTATTTCCACCCCCCATCCACCCAAGAACGTCCTGTTGGTTCACTTTCTTGTAAAGATCCTCTCCTAAAACACCTGCTGTTTCATTTTTCCATTTACACCCTGTGTCTCCCTCCTAAATGGAGGATTTTAACCTGGAGAGTGCTTCACGACATATGCATAAATGGCAAATTGCTAGATTTTGTTACTGGCGAAGTATGTTTTAGGAAATAAGAAGAGGGAATGTTTTAGCATGACTCTGAGTACTTAGAGTAACTTCTACCATACCACTTTTTATGTGCTTGCCATTGCATTTGGTTGAGTTCTAAGGGAATTCTTAAATAGAAGAGGTTGTCATATGCTGTTAAAATGAAAGGACATTCTATAAAGTAATGATATACTTCTGATCGCTACCACATAAATGACTCCTGTGCTATTTTTATACCTGCAGGTTTTAAATCCATTCTATGTGTTCCAAGCCTTCACCCTTACTCTGTGGCTGTCTCAGGGTTACATAGAATACTCTGTGGCCATCATCATTTTGACCGTTATCTCTATTGTCTTAAGCGTGTATGACTTGAGACAGGTAAGCATTGAAATCATGGTTGGATTCCATTTGTATTTACCTTCTGGCTAAACAAACAAACAAACAAAAAGCCTATAGAATTTGCCCCTGAAGCATGGAGCAGCTCTGTCAAACACAAGCCATAAGGTAGCATTAGCTAATCTTACTATGGGGACACTTGGGGGACAGGGCATTGGGAGTATCAAGAAGATTCAAAAGTCTTTGCAAAGTCTGATCATCAGCTGGAGGCTTAACTGGACGGACTGTATTTAGGACTCTGAGGTTGTGTGTGAGTAGGTGTGAAGAATGCTGCATTGGATTAATGGCAGTCTTACTGCCAAGGCTGGAGGGGGCAGTGACTCAGCGCTCACATTAACCAAGACACTAGATACTACTTCGTATTTCTTTTTAGTATGACAACCAGAAGTCAGGCTGCTAGCTGTGAGGATAGGTATACTTGGAATTGAAATAGATGTTGCAGTGTAATTTTGTCAAAATGAAATAATTCTTCTTATCAGCAACATGAAAGATCATTGATTTTTCCAGATCCTCACCTGCACTCTGTGATAGATACTGGCATGTGGAAGTCTTCATGCACTAAGTGTTTAGTGTTTTAAAGTACACTCATTGATTGCTAGTGAAGGAAGGCGTATTTTATTTACCTGAGCATTCCATGTTTCTTTTATATTCAAGGGCCTCTTATACCCACCACACCTATGAAAAACTTTCATTTTTAGCTGATCTTTCCTACTCTATTTTGCCTTTTTCATACACTACTAACGATTATACAGAGGCAAACATATTTATCTTTTTCTTCTTGGTTTCTGGTTTCCTGATCTGCACATCTGCTGTGTCATAAAATTTTTCCCGGGGAGATGCAATGCCCACATCTACTCACCCCAGACAGGGATCCCACAAGAGACCAAAGTATGGCTACCACCAAAGTCCAACTTGTGTTGGGATTTCTCACAGGATTATGGGTGAGGAGTTACTTATGGAATCAGCAATTACTCAAAAGCAGCTGTATCGTCAAGGTCCACCCTAGCATGGGTGACAGCTCACAAGGCTGCAAACATGGAGCACCATGCACAGCCCACAGGCAGCTCCACAGGTTGGGCACTGCCTTTTGCTAGCGACTGGGTCTAAACCTCTTCCAGGCAGCTCTGCTGGTTTCTGCGTCTTCCAAGCAACTGGTTTGGTCTCAGGGTCTTTTGCAGCTCAGCTTTGCTCTGTCTGAGGGGGCATCTCAGCTTCTGTGACTTAACCGTGACAGAGAGGGGCCTAGAGAATCAGGTCAGTTTCAGGGACTTCCTGAAGTTATTTTTGTTTGCCTTCCTGCTTAAGGAACTTCCCTGGAAGAGGGAAAGTTTTAATCTTAGATGGAACTGCTGCACAAGAATATATAAAGTTAGGCATTTTTAATTTATTTTTTGGTATTTTGAACTGTGTATCAAGATTAAACATTTGGTGCTGGACAGATGGTTTAGTGACTAAGAGTGGTGATTACACTGGCAGAGGGTCCAGCAACCACTGGTGGTTTACAACCATCTGTCACTCCAGTTCAGGGAATCTGATGCCCTCTTTTGGCCCCCAGGAGCACGAGGTCACAAGTGGTGCGCACATGCACACACATACAAACACATGTGGGCAAAGCTATACACATAAAAATTAAATAAATTTTTAAAAAATTAAAAACGATAATTCATGTCTTCTTAACAGAATCCCTAATTTACTCTGCCTTAACACAGTTAGCCACATGGGAACATGAGTTTTAATGGCAGCGCGACAAAGGGTTTCAGAAGAATAGGAATTAGAAGGCAAACACTAATCCTCTTAGCAGCTGGTATTCCTTTACAAAACTTAACCGACCTAACTTGTCAAACGCCTTATGAAGCCACACCAAGTGAGCCTATTTCCTTCACAGCTTCAGCCACGAGCCTTCAACCATTAATGCCATTTATGATCTCATAATTCGCAATAGGTCTCTATATCCATCATATACATATGTTGGGCACAGTGTTTATAGAAGGAGACACATGCCATAGAATAGTTTCCTCCCACCTGAGAGGAGCTTGCTTGTCTCCACAAGGGGAACAGTGGCCAGGTTTCCTGGCTGCCAGTGTATTGCGTGCTATTGCACTGAGTGCTATTGCACTGAGTGCTATTGCACTGAGTGCTATTGCACTGCGTGCTATTGCACTGCATGCTATTGCACTGCATGCTATTGCACTGAGTGCATTTTCATAACCTGACCTGTGGACTTTGAGGTAACAGTAAGATCTGGAGGAATCGAGCCTAGCAGGAAGGAATATCTAAGTCATTGTGCTGAATTCATCATTTCTCTGAATTGAAGCTAAGAAGGATAATCTCCCTGCCTGATTACTCTACCCCAAATTATGCCACTTAGAGAAAGCTTACATTACCATGGCTAAGAAACACTTGAGCTGTAGTCCCTTGCTAAGAAGTTAGGAGAATCCAAGCCGGGGCTGAATGCAAAACCCAGACTGTGTTTACTTAGTGCACCTGCCTAGCATAGGACTGAGGATATCACTGTACCCTCTCTTCCCTGGCTCTGCCTTCAGCCTTGACCTAGCAGGGCCCTGAGGCACCTGAGTTAATGCACCACTTCCAATATCTCTGGAGAAAATCCAGTCACAGCAAACACAAAGATATCCGGCAGCAGATGTGGAATAATACCAGTATGCAAATGAGCTGTGGAAACTGATCCTGGTCCCCCTGAAGAGGGACTGTAGAAACCAGAGGGGCCCAATGAAAATCAGGCAATGAGCTTTGCAGCCATGGCGAGCATCACAGAGCTTGCCTTCTCCTGGCTGGCTGGTTGTCATAGAAACCCATGCTTATAGTTTCCAAGTACATTAGCTCAAAGAGAATGCTTACATTAGCCTATCCTTGTGTTGTTGGAGATGTAGAACACTCCAGGTCTATGAAAGACACTTTCGCTGAGGGTCTACTACATGACAGAGTCTGGGGACAGAGAGGGATGCACGGCTCCTTTCCCACCCTGGGAATTGGGTGTCTCACAGGGGGGGAAGGACAACAGGTAGCTGTAATGGAAGTTATCAGTATGCCAGCCGAGGTGTGCAGCCAGCAGCAGAGCTCTGCCTTCCTCCTGGATCTGGTCCTTGTCACGGGAGGTCATATTTACACAGAGCTTCATGGGAAGGATTAGAAAGAGCTTGCTAGCTGCAAGCTGGGCTGAACATTCTAGGGAATAGCCCCAGCAGAGGCATGGAAGCATGGCAGATTCCCCAGAACACTAAGTCTGATAAACAAATTCAGCTTCCCAGCACAATGAGGTTGGAGAATTACAGTCAAGCGCTATTAACTCCTACCTCCCCACTTCCAAATGGGCTGATTAGCATCCTCTCCAGCTGAAGTTATCATGGCATCGGCTCAGGGAGCTGGCTGAACAGAGGAACAAATGAAAGCAGTTTAGCAGGGAAAAACAGCTCCGAAAGGAAACAGGAGCTATTTTAAGCGTGAAGAGAACACACTTAAGAATATGCTTTGATTCAGGTGAACCTCTCTGACTGTCACCCTCAATGCTTCATAAGTGCGTGACTGTGGCAAAGTACTTGAGCATTTTCCACCCCAGGCCTTTGCCTCTGTGTTTCCATGTATGGTAGAGATAGCATTTTTGTTTATTTTTGTGTATATCTAGCTTTTCTAAAAGGTCTTCCACAGTCATTAGTATGTACCAACGATTCGATACAATGAGTGGTTATATACATATTCATTTGAGTCTTTTACAATATCTTATGGATTTTTTCGATGAAGCCTCGCAGGCTTGGAATAAGTCCATGGCATGTAAAACACACCAGCAGAACACCACTTGAAGGCTTGGAGGTAACTTCAGGCTATTACCAGCTGTTTACCGGAGAAGCTACTAGCGTCTCGGGGGACATGGCTGGCTGCTGCGGTAAGCCACGCCTCCATCTCAAGAATTTTGACCCAATCCAGGGTCCCTCACACAGAACCTTGGCTGACTCTCTCAGCTGCCTGTGTAAGACCGGGTATAAATGAATGCACCCGACAGCTAAGACCCAGGTAGTCTCTTTACGGTTATGAATATGTAACTAATAGCTGTAACACTTCTTCCGCACTATTGACCCAAATGAGTGAAATCTGGTTTTTCATGTGGAACTAAAGTAAATACTCTTCTTTCTCCCATGTAAATCTTAGTCTTGAATTCATTATGTTCTCTCTGGGGACAGGCACAGGGTTGTGCATGGTGCCTATCAGTCGGGAAAGATTTGTAACATTCAAAGTCGTTAACACAACAGATCAAAGTAGCTTAACTGTAAAAGAGCAAAGTGTTCTGTTCGGCTTAGTTTAGGCTGAATTGGAATAGCAACATCAGGAGCCAGACTTGCTTCTTCTTCGAGACATCCAGTTCTCTGACACCATTTGGAAAGCAGCAGAACCTTGCCCAGCAGTCGGTCCTTCCCCGTTTGCTGGTGCCCCCTTTCTCATGCTGATGTCACACCGTGTCAGTATAAAAAGTGTGTGAACCAAGTACCCTCTTGCCTCTGCCATCCTGTCCCCCATTATCCTAGGGACTGCTGCTACCTCTCCAGAGTTCCTTCCATTTCCTCTACCTTTTACAGTCATATCTCAATAAGTTATACCTCAGGAAGGTTTTCCAGGATCCGTCTCACTGCAGTTTTTTCAGCAGCTTAGTCCCTCGCAGGTCGCTAGCACTCATGTACCCTCAGCATAGCGACATGGCACAAAGGGTTTTTGTGAGATTTAATTAACTGAAAATTCAAAATACCACTCCAAAGGCTTACATTATCATCTCTCATTTCAGGTCAGCAAAATGGGCTAGACAGACTCGCTGACTCATTCGTACTAGCCTCAGGATTTCAAATCTAGAGGCATGACTCTGGTCTGTCAGCTCACCCAGTGTGAGCAAGCGTGAACAGGGTCTGCTCTTCCCAGTGGACGGTCGTTTACACAGCAAACTCAGACACTCTCATAATCTGGTCAGGCTTGTTTCTTCACCTTGGTGCTTCTCCCCGGGTCCTGGACTCCGTAGAAGTGTATCATTTTTACCCCTTGGAGTAAAGTTGTATTAAATGAGTCTGGAGAATTGTTCCTAAAATCATGTCAAGAGGCTGGGAGTGGGAGAAGGGGAGCTGAAGCTTCAAAAGCCAAAGTAGAAATTGGGTGTGGGTGACCATATGTGCAACCCCAGCACTCGGAGGCCAGAAAGATGTATAGATTATTTTGACTTGGAAGCCATCCTAGGCTACATAGTGAGTACCAGGCCAACCTGGGCTACATAGCAAAATACTGTCTCAAAGATCAAAAGGAGTAGATCAAGCGGAAGCTCAGTCGTTTGCCCAGGTCGTTTGTCTTCGCTGTACATAGGTGATTGTCAGAATACGGGCTATCTGCTGGTAAAGCCTTGTCTTTCTGTTGGCAGCAATCCGTGAAGCTACACGACCTTGTGGAGGATCACAACAAAGTCCAGGTCATCATCACCGTAAAGGGCAAAGGTGAGGGGCTCAGGCTACCGTTTCGGCACAGTCTTACAGCCTCTACAGTCTTAGGCAGGCTGTTTGTCCTCACTATCAAGCACAGAACTTCTCTCTGACTGAACCCGGGATGGCAAGCATGATGAGATGAATGAGACACCTAACTCATAAAATGGCAGGAGGCTAAGACCTCAAATGCCACCTAATATCTGCAGGACCCCGAGGGACTGACTGCCTTGTTCAGCTTGGAGCCCCAGGCCTGGCTTGCCTCGCCTCCTTCCAAAGTTTGGTCAAACAACTCCTACACATCGTCTTCTTCATAGACTTCAGTCTCCAATTCCCTCTGTCCTCCATATTTCAGACAATTGGATATTCATGTGAAAGCTAAAGGCTCCTTTATCATGTTCAGCTTGCTGTATCTCAAAGACCTTGCATCCTACGTTCCAAGCTGTCATCTGGAGTGTAGGCTTGGATGAAGCCTTTTTATGTGGACTGTCTGGACTCTTGGCATTGGCTCTGAGTTTAGCTTGGGGTAGGGTAGCCACGGTTATGTTTAAGGAATAGAGAATTGCAGTGAGAGCCGCAGAAGGTCTCTGGAAGGTTTACACGTAGCCCCAAAGCTACTCACAGAGTCCCAGTGCCCAGACAGAGCAAGTAGCAGCCAGAGAGTGCCTCCCGTTTGACTGAGGCTCTGAAGAATTTACTTTGCACAGAGCCTGGCTGGGTACCAGGTTCCAAACAGGAACTTGTTTTTTCATCTAGATCCCAAGCAACAATTTTCCAATCTAATTCTCTGGTGATTTTCAGTTGAGCAGAAAGGGGCTCTGGGCAGGTGAACAGGTGGGGTAGGTCCTATCCAACAGGAAAATAAGCAAATAAGAGTTCTTAGTTGTTTTAATTCTTAAGGAAAAACAGAAGAAGGCCAAGCCAGTCATGGACCTTTTGCTGTCCCCTAGGTCTGCAGGAGCTGGAGTCCCGTCTCCTGGTTCCAGGAGATATTCTCATTCTTCCAGGGAAAATCTCACTGCCCTGTGACGCTGTCCTGATCGATGGGAGTTGTGTGGTGAATGAAGGGATGCTCACAGGTAGGCTGCCGCCACCCAGCAACCTCTTCCTCACCCAACAGCTAGCCCAAATGTTAGCAAATCAGGTCAACTGTTCCTGTTTGGCTGGGACCAAGCCCTACACTAGGATATGAAGTAGGTAAAGGAAATCCATGTTGCCCTTTTATTCAAACAAAGACACAGAACACACAAGCAGTGTTGGTTAACAATAGGACTAAGCCACAAAACAGAAACCTAGAGGACACATTTTTTAACCTGTGGGAAGTTTGTTTTTGTTTTTGTTTTTTGCTGGTTGGTGGCCTGAAGTAGCGAGTGGAAGAAGGTGTGGGCACGAAAGCAGGTGGAAATGGAGTCTCATTGTAAATCTGAGAATACTTCTGTCTGCATGGAAACAAAGCACAGCCTAAAAGACCGTCAGGTCCCAGGCAGAGGAGGGAGGAGAGATCTGCCTAGCCCTGTGCTCTACAGGTGGAAAGTGCTTAGAGCTGGGTAAGCTCCCAGGAAATTTCTAGCAAGCCTTAGCACGGTCAGCAGCCCACTGCTCTGTTCCTCAGTCTCATAGACCCAATGGATCTCCCATCGCGACTCAGAGGGCTGGAGTGTTCACCTACAGGTTTTAAAGACTTCTTGTAATTGTGTGAGTAGGAAGATGCTATTTATACGATTGCCCTTTAGTTTAGGAAATCCTGCAGCACAGCGCATTTCAGCAAGAGACTATTTGGAAACCCAAAGCTAAAAGCTATTTGTCCTTTGTGCCGATAGATTGTTAAACTTTCCTGTTTCCATCTGGTACAAAGATGGGAAGAAGTTCACACAAACCTTGAACATGACCTGAGGGCAACAGAAACCCGTTGTCTGCTCCTCACATGCTCAACATCAGCAGATCTTAACATTTACAAACGGCTCTACTTAATTTTTAACGGGCACATGATGTGGTAAACCTAAATATGTTTGGTATAATTACAAACTATCTCTAATACATTGAAATCAACCTGCCTTGTGATGATGGTAATGAATGTTGCCATAGTATCCAGTGTGCAGACCTCGAGCTAAGAAAGATGTTGGCTGGCCTCTACCCTACGTGTTCCCGCAGCCTTAGTGTGCCTGTGTTCTGAACGCTTCTCTCACTGGGTAACAGAGAACATGACGTGGGGACATCAGAGGCAGGAAAGACAGCACGGCTCAGGCCTTCCATCTGTCCCTTATCCTTTCCCGATCCACAGGATTTGTCCTGAGTCTCAGAAAAAGCCAGAATGCACCAGAGAATTAAAACTGATCTAAAATGACCTTGAATGACAGCGGGCTTTTCCCAGGCTCACTTACGGCAAAAGTGAAGTCAGCAGCACCGATATCTACATATTCTGAGTGTGGAAAAATAAAATAAAATGATCCATTTCAGAGCCAGACTCAGTGAAATAGAAATACATATATGAAACTAACTGTATGTATCTTGTTAATCTCTTAGAAAACATGTAAATCCCAGCAAGCCCTAGCATATTTCATGTAGGAAATGGACCCCACTGGCACACATACCGTGAAAAGCATCCAGACAGAGCCACCATGTTAGAATCAGATTCCTGGCTGATATATGGTCATGTATCCACAATCGCAGCTCAGATCCATCTACTTTCCATTTTGCAAAGTAACTCTTTGCAGATATAGAAGTTTTATTTATGTAGAAATAATATGCAAATACTCCTAGTATCCTATAGTAACATATTTTATAAATAGCATTTATATCTCACTTCATCATGCTATTGGCTTGGTGTTTATTTTGATACAAGTCAGTGATCTTGGCTCGGTTACTCTTGACTTCATTGTAGCTACTCAAGGCCTACGAAACAGCAGGATGAGATGAAAGCTAGACTCAGGTCTTTCTGTGGCTGCAGTCTCCCCACTTCTGGAAGGCTGAATGAGGCTGGACACCCAGCTTTTATGATCTTACTGAGGGTTCTCATAACCTCCTAAGATGCAGGTCCCTTTTCTTAGGGACACATGGTGCATAAGTCCTCTTTGGATCCCCTTCCAATCTTTCAGGACTGCTACTTTAGGTAAAAATGCAGGAGAGGAAATGCATGGGGTAGGAGAAGGCCTTTCTTACTCTCTAGATGTCCCTAGAGTCTGTGATTGAGCTTAGACATGGTTTTCAGGACACAGAAAGAGCCTCAGAAGAGGTATGATCTACCCATTGCTAACAAGTGTGTGTGGCAAAATACCAATTCAGAAAGACCACAGAGGAAAACCCCTGTGTGTCCAACTTCCCTGTCTCCCGTGCCTCCTTCTCTGAGGAAATGGCCTCCTTCAGGTCCTTATTTTCCACCAAGGGGGAGGAGGCAAGACACAAAGGGGCATAAGATGAGGGACAATCCATTAATATTTACCATTTCTTAGTTTTAGCATGTGCTTTTTGTTTGTTTGTTTTAGTTTTCGTTTTTGAGACAGAGATTCTCTGTAGCTTTGGAGCCTGTCCTGGAACTCGCTCTGTAGACCAGGCTGGCCTCAGACTCAGAGATCTGCCTGCTTCTGCCTCCTGAGGGCTGGGATTAAAGGCGTGGGCCCCCACTGCCCGGCTCGTGTGTGCTGTTTTCTACCAACATTCTGCACACTGTTTCACTTACTCCACAGTCTTTTAGATGGGTGAATACGAGGCCAGGAGAGGAGCAATCGTTTGCTAGTATTCACACAGAAGAAAAGCAGTGCCTCCGAGACCCGGGTGCTTTTGCTGGACTGTTCATTCCCTGATTTCTCCAGCTATGAGCAGAAAATCTACCGGAGCTACAGCCATGAGCAGGGCCGGGAAGAATTTGGAGCAAATGGGAATCATGCAAGTCAGAAATAACACACATTCCTAACAACTGCTTCGTGAAAGAACAGCACCCAGCCAGCGCATCGCCTCCCCAGAGCGCATGCTTCTAGCCAGCACTAGATTCTCCTGGGGAAGCTCAGTGAGAGAGAGAGCACAGCCCTCTTCCTTCTTCCTGTTCATGAAAGAACTGATTGATTGGGAGCCTAAGTTTAGGACGGACGCAGTCACCTGAGATGGACACACAGGGGTTTTCCTCTGCGGTCTTTCTGAATTGATATTTTGCCACACACACTTGTTAGCAACGGGTAGATCATACCTCTTCTGAGGCTCTTTCTTTCATTTTTTATTCTTTTCTTCTCACCCCCCCCATTTGTCTTGCCGATGTATCTGTTTACTTGACACAAGCTCTGGAATGCTCATGATGTGCCAGGCACTGTGTTGGGATCAGCGAGATAAAAAAGAACGCTCCACTGACACACCATTTTCCGTCAAATGGTCCCAGGGCTGCAATGAACAGGAGGAGCCTGGCTTCTCAAGCATTGTCAGCATGAAGTGGCGTCCAGCTCCGTGGGGACATGGGAGAATCTCTCTTTGACAGATGCTGAGGATTCCAGGTCCCTTGCACCAACTCTATAATTGAGAGTACAAAATCAAAGCACTTTCTCCTGAAACATAAACCCCCTTGCACCCTAATCGTTTGCAGGTGAATCCATCTCTTTTTGGACTCCACCAGAAAAGCCAAAGCTTGAGAGTTTTAATAATATAGGAGCAATATTAATTCTGGGTAAATTTATCTGCCTGTAGTATCATTTCCATAACATTATCTCCAGGTGACTTTATTTGATCAGCGCCTGTCTGATTCCAATTTCCCTAGGGCATATAAATGAAAACTAGTTGCTAGTATCATATTAGGCAAAGCAATAATCTGGCTTAATCTTTCTTGTCACAAAGCAATCTGTAAGTACCTATGTATTACAGAGGCTGGCTTCCCAAACAATGTGGTACAATTATTTGAAGACTTGCCAAAGGTTCTGTTTTAGATGCAACTGATAATTCTACAGAGTGGAGGGGGCATCATCACCCTTTAAAGAAAATGGAACAAAGATAGTGCTCAGCTAAGGGGTTTGTTGAAGAATATGCAAGTCCGCAATAAAATGTTAGAGTTTCTCATGCCTTACTGTGTAAACATTGTCTGTGCTAGGAAAGATAGCTTTGAAAAAACAGTAATAGAAAAACCTAAGTATTCCTTTTATTTGACTCAGATGTACATGTAGCAGAAAACACATTTTGAAACCTATTATATGATGTAGAGGAAAATGAGGAGTATAGAAAGTTCTTTATGCCAAAATTCTTGCCCTCATAGAGAAAAATATAAATATAATCAATATAACGCCAATTTTAAATTAGAAAGATAACGTAATTATTTTGCTAATCAAACATTTAACAAGAGACTGCTTAAACTTTAAATCTGGGACCTAGGAAGTTATCCACATTTTTTTTTTTTACTGTGAAATGAAGTTTTACCTTGCATTCTTTGAACTTCCAACATTCTGTCCTACAGAATGTCACCTTGCTTGAGAAGGGGACAGAAAACTGTGACAGCCAAGGCCAGGAAGTGCCCAGAGGTTGACTGCAAGGTCAGAAAGGGCCCTGCTCAGCTGCAGCTTATATGAGGATAAGCCCAGGGGTCCACTGGGACTCTGGGGCTCTGGGAATGGGAAAGGGGAGTCTGGAGTTTGTTTTGCAATGGCAAGGGGGAAGAGGTGGCTTTGTTAGGAGTCACCTGGAAAATGTATGGAAGGATCGTGATTTTCCAGCTCGGGACCAGGAGCTTTATGAAGACCAGGTTTCTGTATAGTGTTTATCATTATATTCCCAGTTCTTTGCAGAATAAGCACTTTGATTTCTGGCACAGAAAACACTTTAAGGTATTTTTGGAATAAAGGGGGAAATGTGTGTGTGTGTGTGTGTGTGTGTGTGTGTGTGTATAAATGCACAGATGGAAGGCGAATGGAAACAAGCGCACACATGTTTCCAGTTTCCGGAACAATGTCAGGTGATGGATGCAGGGATATGGCTGGGTGATAATTTAACTGCTCATTAAATCATGGCAACAAAGCACACATTCCATGTAGAGGAGTGCTGAGCAGAGTTTAAGAAAATATTTTTACTAGAAGTAAGCCTACCACTGCATGAACCACGGGCATCATGGGATGAGTTCTGATCTGGGTTTGGTGATGGTTATACAGTTCCTTGGAACTGGCCCGCATCTGTTCTGAATAACTAACCTGAGCTTACACAGAATCAACAAAATGCAATCTTCTTTAGGAGAAAGCATACCTGTTACAAAGACGCCGTTGCCTCAGACAGAGAACACCATGCCCTGGAAAACCCACAGCTTAGAGGATTACCGGAAACACGTACTTTTCTGTGGAACGGAAGTGATCCAGGTCAAGCCATCCGGGCAGGGACCTGTTAGAGCCGTTGTCCTGCAGACAGGTGAGTGCATTCAACTTTTGTAAACTTAAGCTGTGCTAAAGGTAGGGAGAATTGAAGGTGGGAAATTTCACTTAGGATTTTGGAGTTTGCCATGTTCTGGTAATAGTAGCCACATGCTTTTTTAGCCAGACCCTTATGATTCTAAGTGGCCGTCACCTTAAATTGAATGTTCATTGTTAAACCCTTATTTGTGTTGAGTGACATGCATAGATATCATATATATAATAAATGTCCTTCAAGGCTTGTAGGCTTCTCCTTTTTTTCTCAATGCTTCCTCTTAAGGTTTCTCTGTAAAGCAACATCAGCCACAACTCAGAAGGATTTTTCATGTCCAAACGATGCTTGCTGGATACTTTTGAGTCAGGGGTCTAGACACGAACTCTGTCTTGCATCACCTCTCTGCAAACAGTATCACTATCCTGCCCAGCTGTTAGTATCATCTTTAACATTTCTCTTTCTCTCAGACCAAGTGGGCATCAAATCCTAAGGACTCTGCTACCACCTGCTGAGTCATGGGGTCCTCACTTTCTCTGTCATGATTATGGTTTATGCAGGCTTTGCCGTTTCCCATACAAAGCATTCTACCAGAAAGACAACTCTTTCCTTTCAGCCTTTGCACTGGTCTCTCTCTGGACTGTTACTCAGACTGCCATAACGGACACATTTCCTTAGCTGAGCTTGTGC
Source organism: Microtus oregoni (assembly GCF_018167655.1). Lineage (NCBI taxonomy): Eukaryota > Metazoa > Chordata > Mammalia > Rodentia > Cricetidae > Microtus > Microtus oregoni. Next base: position 31,313,704 of record NW_024543088.1, on the reverse strand, counting down.
ATTTCTATCATGCTCAGGATGTTTCCATAGTTATATCCATTTTCATTTTTTTCATATGACATTGCACAGCCAATGCCTCCCTTACCCTGGCCCTGTCTAAGTGGGTGTTTGTGCTGCTATATATATCCATGGACATATATATATATATATATATATATATATATATCTTGCTTTTTGATATTATGCTTTAGTTTGGTCTGTTATTACTGAATATTGCTTTAATTTAAAATATAGCTTCTATGTTAAAACAAGTTTTGAGATCCCTCAGCCAGGTGTCTAAACAGAAATTAAAGGTTAGATTCCTATAAAGCAATGATATTTTCACTTTAGCAAGATGCTGAATTAAGAGACCATATCTTTCTATGAGTGCTTCTAAGTGCTTAAATGGCAAGAAATAGAGATAAGACACACTCTGTGTGAGTGTGTGTACATATGCATATATACAATAGCTGACCCATATTTAAAATATAGACAAGTCAATCCATTTAGTCAATAAGTCAGACAAAAGTAAGCATATACTGAATGTTATGTAAGTTAACAAATTAGCGCTTATTCCTTTAGGGAAGGTTATGCTATGATATAAGAGACAGACGGATGTACTTGCAGTAACTCCCAGTTAACTAAACTGTGGAGTGGTAAGAGAAGCTATATGGTCATGTATTGTAGGAAATAAATTACTTCTGGTTCAAGCATGGACATAGAATTCAGGAAACACTTTTCCGACAAGGCAGCATCTGATCAGGAAGCCAAGCCTGAAAGGGTGAGGGAGCGTTTGGGCAATTGTCTGAGAACTAGAAAAGATGGGCACAGAATCAAAAGAACGAGGGTCTTCTGGGACCGTTGAATAGTGAAGTTAGTCTATCGAGATAGAAGCAGGTGATGTGGAAGGGACTTTCAGTACTGTGCCTAGAACTTTGAGCTTTGGTCCAGGGAAGCTAGTGCCTTGGGGGTTTTTGGAGCACAAGGGAGTCATGATGAGAAGCCTGTGCAGCTGCATTTTAAAGAAATGCCTTGCCTTCTGCCTTCTGCTTCTTTACCTGCTCGGTTCTTTTCTCACTTGTACCTGTTTTCAGCACATACCTGCTTTAAAGGCTTCTCTGAGCATCTCATTTTCTCTTGGTCACAGTTTTCAACTCGCAAGTCTGGTTTTCCTTAGCTCTGCAGATGGGTGGTTGGCTGTGCTGTGGGGGCCACTGAAGCACTGACTCCCAGGGCAAGAGGAAGTAAACAGGATTGAGTGAATGGAACAGATTGCTCTCTGTGATTGTTGACAAGGAAGGCAAATGCACTGTTAGGTCAGAGCAATGCTGTTTCCATATCTGTCAGACCCCAGTGGCACAGCCCCTCTGGGAACCCAGTGGCACAGCAACCCTCAGACCCCAAGTGGCACAGCCCCTCACAAATTCCAGTGACACAGACATGTAAGTCTGGAAAGAAGCAGAGACTTGATCCTTCTGTGGTTATCTTCCTAGGTTATAATACAGCAAAAGGGGACTTGGTGAGATCCATCCTCTATCCGCGACCTCTGAACTTCAAACTGTACAATGAAGCCTTCAAGTTCATGGTGTTCCTGGCCTGTATTGGTGTCGTGGGATTTTTCTATGCCCTGGGTGTCTATATGTACCATGAAGTAAGTCTTGTCAATCATAGTTTTCTGAGACCTGGACCTAACTCAGAGGATTAAATAAGATTGATTCTAGCTCCCATAATTCTGGGAGTCTGTGCTGCTGTCCAAAACAACTTTCTTTGATTGTAGAAATGTTCTTTGCCTATCTCTCCAGAATGAAAAGACGTGGCCAGAAATACAGCTAGCCCAATACTAGAGTGCATGACCCGCATATACAAGGCCCTGCCTGGGTTTAATACACACACACACACACACACACACACACACACACACACACACCTGCGCACACACACTCACGCGCACACACACACAAACACACACATAAACACACACACGCACACACACACATGCACGCGCACATACACACAAACACACACACACACATACACACACACTGTTGCGCAGTTCATTGGCTGTCTCACCGTTTGTTTTTTAACGAGGGGTTGCTCCAGCAGTGATAGACGATATGCAACCCAAAGAGCTCTATAGGAAATACATGTTTTCAGCACCCATTCAAACAGGTAAGAAAAATGTGCTAATCAGGTCAGGGGGCAGGAAGAGCACAGTAATTAAAATGAACAAAAACACAGAAATACGTGAGCGCCTTCTAGAACTGACAAGCAATTAAGGGAGATGCCTAGCAGGGTAGAAAGAGGTCACAATGATGGGGATCTTGAATGCCACCTCCAGTTTTAACATTTTCCATGCAGTTTGGAAAGTGGTGTCCCAAATAACCCCCAGACATGACGGAAATGGCTTACTCGTGCTTTCTGTTTGGTACCTGAGGCAGACTTAAACATTTGCTTTTCCTTTTCAGAGATGATGATACCTAGTGGGATCCCTACTTCCCTTTAAACCACAGGGTACCAAATTCATGCAGATTGGGTACCAAGTTCATGTGGATGCTCTATAGGGTACCAAGTTCATGTGGATGCTCTATAGGGTACCAAGTTCATGTGGCTGCTCTATAGGGTACCAAGTTCATTTGGGTGCTTCTCTTGACTGGTAGCCAGGGAGGGGGAGGTTGTCATTTTAATCTCTGAGGGTTTTCCTGGTCCTGAGACTCTGCTTTACTGTTCATTCATGTGGCCTCTCAAGCATGCTGGGATCCTGCGGGCAGGTCGAGGAAAAGAGAGAATTATGAGTTAAGCATGGGTGTGAAGCTGGGCATTGTCCAAACTGGCAGTACCAGCGAGTGCTGGGTGTTGGTAAGTGTGCGAGCAGCCAGGATATTGGTGGACAATGACATATCCAAAGATTTTCTAGTTAATGCACATGCCAAAACCCTCTAAATAGTCATTTCAAACTGACATAAGGTTCCAGAGAGGGAGCTCTAAGGAGTCCAGGGCGTTTGCCACTGGTATGGAATCTGGGGAGAAGTAGGCAGAGTACCAAGGCCATAAAGTCCAGAATGTGATGTAGTGTTCCAGTTTGACCTGGTGAGGAGAAGCACCAATCAGAAAAGTAAAACAAGCCTCGGCATAACCTAGAAATGAAGGTTTCCTGGACAGAGATCAACATGCAATTCACACCAAAGCTGCAAGTTGGATGCCAGACCTCGTGGGTCAGAAACTTTGGCCCCGAGGCTGCCCCCATCTGCATAGGTTCAGAAGGAGACAGGCTGGAGATTGCAGGGTCACAAGTCCCCTGTGTGAGTAGCTGGAGAGAGTGGAGAAAGCAGCGGTTGCAGCAAACAACTAAATGATGCATCTGCTGCAGACACGTGGCAGCCATGTGAGAGAAACTAACCTCGTTGTTGGCTTCACCGGAGCTAAGCACACTATTTCAACCTAAGTCTGCCTCTGTGAGCGGGGATGGGAGAGGAGGGGGCATGTGAGCACCCAGGAGTTCAGAGGATGAACAGAGGAGATACTGATGGGTGTTCAGGTGGAGGGAAACTGAGTCAGGAAAGCTCACAGCGACTTCAAACAGGGGTCAAAAGGTCTCCTTTGGTGTATAGTAGAGACAGTATGTGTATGTGTTAGGAACAGCCAAGAGACACCCAGCCCCACCGAGAAAACTCCCAACTCACCGGGAATTCTCTGAGCCCAGGTCCAGGACCCGGGTGTTACAGGAGGCAGTTGGAAGAAAGGCGGCGCTGTCCTTTTCTGCTCTACCCTGTGCGCACCCTTTTCTCCTCCCCAGGTTCCTCCGAGAGAAACCGCAACTATGGCCCTGATCCTCCTCACAGCCACTGTCCCGCCCGTGCTCCCGGCCGCCCTGACCATCGGCAATGTGTATGCCCAGAAGAGACTGAAGAAGAAGAAAATCTTTTGTATCTCCCCTCAAAGAATCAACATGTGCGGCCAGATCAACCTCGTGTGCTTTGACAAAGTGGGTTCCGAGCTTTCCAGGTTGGGTTGGGCTTTACGGTTTTGATGCCCGGCAGAGCTGTGAAGGACCTCGGAGAATATCTGTCCCAGGGCTCCCACTTCACGGCTGAGACACTGAGGTCAGAGGCAGTCACAGAGCAAGGCTGTGTGAGGTCACAGTCTAGAAAGCAAATTTCGTGCCTGGGGGAGGGCGGGTGGCATTGTGGCCATCTCATCATGACTTCCTTTCCCCGGTAAAATTTAGTATTTTCTGTGCCTGTGTTTTGATTTGAAACAGTCTCAAGTCCCTTTCAGGCAAAAACGTGGGAAACATTCATGTTTTAGAAGTGCCCTGTCTGGGACTTATGTGATCAATCCCTTTCACCTCCACCCACGGCTTCCTGGAAATAAAAAGAGGAGCCAGTGTAGACACCTCTCCTCTCTCTCTCTCTCTCTCTCTCTCTCTCTCTCTCTCTCTCTCTCTCTCTCTCTCTCTCGCCCTCTTCCAGGAGTTAGGTTAGGGAAGCATCATGTCTGTCCTCAGGGATCTGGAGAAGTGGCAGAAGGAGAATGCATGCTGGGTGAGGGTGACAGCTGCTCTTGGGCATAGTCCAAGACCCCACAGTTCTCCGATGGGAACCAGGAATGGCACCAGCGTTAGCCCTCTGACATGCAGACTTTGTGCGCACCTTGGACAGGCTGTAGTGCAGTGCGCCTTGGCTAGTCTTTCCCCATTTAAGGTCATTTTTGTTGGAATAATGAATCAACATTTCGGCTATTTTTCTGCCAGTCCCTATCCTCGAGTCCAGTCTTGCACACAGTGCCTGTAGAGTGTTATGGGTGATCATTCTTTGTTTTGGGGAAGTTTAGCATCTAATCAAGGGTGCAGGGAATGTGGGAGAGAGACAACCGGCATACTCCGAGGTGTGTGCTTGATGGAGGTTTGAACAAACGTCAGCAGGAACTTATCTGTCACCGGGAGGAGGCCCCCTTGGAGCTGCAGGATATGGAATGGCACAGATTTCAAGATGGTCAGTTCGGAGCCCAAGGATATAAAAGGCATCTGACTTTTCAAGACAGGGCAAGAAGTTGGACCATCCAGCAAAATGGTGCTGAAAGGCCAATGTGGCGAGCTAAGCAGGGGGCCATGTCTTGAGGGAGAATGTGAGGCCTTGAAAAAATAAGACAAGTTGGGCAGTGGTGGCGCACGCCTTTAACCCTAGCACTCGGGAGGCAGAGGCAGGCGGATCTCTGTGAGTTCGAGGCCAGCCTGGTCTATTAGAGCTAGTTTCAGGACAATCTCCAAAGCCACAGGGAAACCCTGTCTTAAAAAAAGAGGACAAATGAAATTAGGATTTTTTTTTTGTTCTTTCAATAGGCGCTTTATGAGAATGCTCTTACCTACTTTTCTTGTCATTATTACCGAACACTTAAAAAAATAGCAGCATAAGGGAGGAGAGATTCCCTTTGCCCCAGGACAGTCTGTCATGGCAAGGAGAGCATGGCGGTATTCACACATGGCTGAGAGCTAGATCGCAAGTGGAGGTGGGCTATAACCTTCAAGATCTATGCCCAGAGGTTCTACAGCATTCCAACACAGTGCCCCCAAATATTCAACCCATGAGCCTGTAGGGGAGAGTCAACATTCATATGCTAACAGAAGGGATGGAGGAGGGATGTGAAAGGAGTGGGCTACCTGGGGCCAATGGAAAGCCTTCATGGTCCTACACCTGGAGAGTGAGGGAAGCTGCACAAGGACACCTGACACTGCTCCTCTCAGGTAGAAGCAGCACGTCTCTCAGATTATTGTCATTTCTACCTCTCTTCCCTTTCCATTTGGCAAAAGCAGTGCTCAGTCTGCATCGGGTAGGAACAAGAGTTAAAGTGAGCAGTTAGTTTGACTGTAGCTTGATGGTCAAATTCCTGCTCATTGTCAGCTTTCTGATAGATTCTCTTCTCAAAACACCCAACAGCCTCATGGGTACCTAGACTACAGGAGGATTGTGCCAACCTCATCCCTGACATAGTCACCTGCCTTGAAGACTAATTTCCCCCAGTGACTGTTATTTTACTTCCTACGTGGCCTTTTTTTCTGCATGCTCATGACATCATCTGCTAGATGGCCGGAGAGGCTGCTTCTCCACGCCCTCGACTGAATCCCACAAGGTGCAGAATCCTCTTGTAGTGCTGGAACACCTGCTGGGGCATGGCAGAATGAGAACTCTAACCCTGAGTTCAAAACTAAGTGTCTACATTGCTATTTCATGCAGAAGCTTGAACTATAATTATCTTTCAATCCTTTTAAATTATAAAACTCTATCAACATGATGTTTCAGTTGACTACCCCACAATTAACTACAATTAACTTCCAAATGGTGTTGTATCACTGGGTTTCTGACTGTATATCTCTCTCTCTCTCTCTCTCTCTCTCTCTCTCTCTCTCTCTCTCTCTCTAAGATGAATTTTCTGTTCAATTCAGTCTGAGCTTGGTTTTGAACTTTATGGTAAGAGTTTCTCCTTGTCCATTCTATTCCCTTTAGATTAGAACTATAATTTCATCTTCTTCCTACTTGAGGTTATTTTTGTTTTACGAGGTCATTTGCACATAGAGAAGTAACACAGTCTCAATTCTCTCACTCTGTTGCCAAGTTGTTCTATGTTCATGCTCAAAACAAGGATGCTTCACAGCATAACCTCCCAAGGAGAATATCTTAGTTAAAATTAAGCTGCTATTTTTTTTAAATGGAACAATCCAAGGGGATTTGCATGGTGAACATGCAGTTTGGCACCTTAGAGAATGTGGGGGGAAACATAGCAAATTTCTTCTTTACAAACGTTGCCCTTAAGGGATGAGTTCTTCCAGCCTGCTGCCCATCTTTGAGAAGGCTGAATGTGTTCAAGAAAGAAGGACTCTTTAATCCTTGTAATGTGGAGACTAAGAACAGGCTTTATCTTCCCTGGCAGAATTCACCAACATCCCTGCTGATGGAGGAAGGCTGTCTCGATTCTAATTCCATCTTCCTGGCTGTGGACCACTGTCTCCTAGTAGGGCGCAGTTGTCTGTTTCTCCTGGGCTTGCTCAGTTATGAGAAGAGCATTGTAAGCCCACACCTGAAAACCATCACACGGATATGATGCGCTGTGATGACAGATGATGCCGTCCAATAGTAAACTAGGAAACCCATGGCAATGGATTTAAATAGCTCGTGGGGGAGCTGCTGGCATCTGTGCTTAGGAGGGTCAGGTCTTTTCTGGCCTGTTCTGGAGCAGCAGCAGCTCTGCTTCCTCTGAGCAGGCTCAGGGTGGTTAGCCTAAGGCTGCTGGCCTACAGGGCAAACAGCTAATGAATAGTTGGCACATTAAAAAAATGATATAATAGACTCAGTTCTATTCTGATTTCTAGGTTACATAAAATGTCAAATACTTTCCCATAATATAAAATATCTCATGACCATTTTCCTCTTGATCTGAAGATAAAACTCACTCACAGGCATTAATTAATTTTTATTATTAACACTTCATTCCCGTCTATGGACCGAAAGTTCCTTATCAACATTTCGTTATGATTTGAACAGTGACTGCATCAGCCATAGTTTTAGGTAATGGTGGTGAACCAAATAGCAAAGGGTGGATTAACTGGTCTTGGGAAGAGGAAAAAAAAAAAAAAAGCAAAATAAACAACCCCTCCCCCACAAAACCACAAACTCTGTTTTTGAAAAGACAGCAGGTGCCTCCTGCAGAGTCAGCTATGAGGTGGCTGCTGTTGGGGTTCCTCTCAAAGTCTCACTGTACCAACAGCAGCAGACAGGACAAGAAGCAGAGTCAAACAAAGCTCATGCCCAGAGTCACACAGAAACGGGAACTTCCTGAGCATCCTTTGCTAGGTTTAAAAGCAAATGTTTATAAACAAGGTTCTGGATGACTGGATGCGGCGTAGTTTCTTGCACACTTGGATTTTGTTTAAATCATGATATCAAAGCTTTTAGTGTCCTGCTAAAAGTCAATTATAACTTTTTATTCAGACAGGAACACTGACAGAAGATGGGCTGGACCTCTGGGGGACCGTCCCCACGGCTGGCAACTGGTAGGACTCTAAGATGGGAGATGTGGTGGGGAGGTGAGGGTGCTGATGCTCAAACCCACCCTTGCAGGCTTGAGGAATGACATTTACACTGGCTCCCATTTAGTCTAACCCAATTTAATTACATCTGTACCAAATTCTGAGTCAGACAAAGAAAGTAGACCTTCAAATTCAGCATGAAAAATGGAATAGAATGAGGTAAATGGTTAAGGAATGGGATTAGTAAGACAGAGGATCAAGGAGTTGACTCAAAACCATGCTTAAAGATGGCAAGGCTTCCTGGGTGGCTGGGCAGATGAGTGTGTTCAGGGACCCAGAACAAGGCTCCATCACCTTCCTGTGGAACTCACAGTCTAATGAGATGGAAAAACATGAATGGACTCACTTCAGATGTGTAACACAGGCCATGGAAATTATTACCTTGGAGACAGAAAATCCGAATGGGAACAAAATAATAAAATCCCTTGATATAATACATAGTTCTGATTTTCTTATGACAAGTGATGACTGAAGGGAGAAATTCATCTTTTAATTTCAGTGCCCCAATCACGACTCTCTGAAATGACAGCATATGAGGAAGATTTTAAAGCATAGCTAGGTTGAAATTTTACAGACGTGGGCTAAAGGCTGTCGTGGTAAAGCAAAGAAGATAACCATATAGATACACACCCTGGAGCAGAACAGGAGAGGGGTCCTTGCTCCTTCTTGCAGGACTGAGGCATGCCTTTGCATTGTCTCAATGGTGATGGCTTCTGCCTCTCAGCTTTGATAACTCTACTTCATCTCCAGACAGTGACAGGGGCAGCTGCAGAGTCAGAGAAAGAGCCAGGCTGGTCCACCAAACTGGCCTTGGGGAGAGGTTTGACACAGGTACCATGCATTGTTGCAGAGATAGCCCAGGCTGAGCACAAGGAACGACTTGATTTCTAGCTCTATTCATGTGTGTCTGTTCCTGCCTATTCAGATGTATCAATTAAGCCTTTGTCCAGAGACGCAGGTCACCTGTGGTTCAGAGCAACGAAGGAGGAGGATGGTTTTCCCACTCCCATCTTCCATGGTGCTTGCATGCTGAAGCTTTCGAGGGGTAGAATCAGCTAAACATAATCACTGTTCAGCTTGAAACCACATGATGCCAGGCTATACTGTCGGTGAGGAGAGGAAGCTGCAGTGGAAGGATTGTGGACCACAAGTTTCAGGAAATGGTGGTAGACTCCAAGGAACCGAGGGATGAGAATCAGTTTAAAGGCTCTGCTTGTTTTCCGTGGCTTGGAAACACTAAGCAGGTTCTTCCCTGCCCCAATCACCTCATGAATCCAAAGGCTTCTTGCCTGGGGCATTTTGGATATTAGAGAGCTCCATGGGTTTCTAGGCAACATCACAAAATTATATAGTGTGCCTATATATCTAAGTCCCCTGAAATTTGGTTTGTGACCAACCAGTGGCAAAGGGAAAATCCACATCCAACTCAAAGAAGGGTTGTGTAAACATTAGTCTGCAGGTATAGAACACTCCGGTTGAAAATTGAAAATTTTCAGTGAGCAGAGGACCATGAGCAGAGAAATCTCTGAATAAAGAGAGACAACACAAGACGCTTAACCAAGCTCTAGACTCGGGGCAGGAGGATATTGGCAGGATCAGCAGCTGTAAGAAGAGCTAGAGCTAGGACAGGTAGCCTTGATTGGCAGGGGGCTCAGAATGTGTCCAAGTACGATCCCTTTCATCCAAGACATCTGTATGCAGCCCCAGGTATATAGGTACCAAAATGAATATACAAACCAAACACTTACTGATAATGAATCATAAATTTATTTTAAAACTATGCTTTATATACATACAATTTTACCATTTATTAAAAACAAACACAAATTTGCATAGTAAGAATGTGAATGTTCTTGTTTTTAGGTAATGAATTAAATCTTGGTTGAATATTTGGTACAGTAGGCACATACTCAGTATTGACGGGCATTTTGTTTATTTTTGTGTGTCTTTGTGGGTGCCTGAGCATAGGCATATCCATCATGTGTGAACCTGGTACCCACGGAGGTCCCAAGAGGGCGTTAGATAATCTTAGACTGTTGTTACTGAGGACTGTGAGCGCCATGTGGGTCCTGGAACCTGATCCCGGGTCCTCTCCTGTCACGATCAATGTTTTGCTCTTATAATTATCAATCGTGAGAATGCTGCTTTAGATAAACCCATACTATAAAATGATAGAATTTCAGTCCTGATTCCAAACCAAAGTTCTCTAAATGCTTTTTATAACGAAACACAAGTTCCTAGCAACTCACTTAGCAAACTTTAAAACAAATGTTCTAATAGAATATCACCAAAAGGTATACTACTTTTATGCATGCTCAGGAATGGCAGCAGGAAAACATTACAATGTCTTTGCTTTACATGAACCCATCATGTTCTGTAGAAGAAAGCTGTGTGTGGAGAAGGCAAGCCCTGCAATTTATAACATAACAGTAGTCTATGTTCCAAGCCTAGGTGTTCTGGGCATTAGTCCTTGATTCCACCTGGTGTACTGGCAGCCACCTGGGCATGTTGTATGTTCGGAACCATGGCTGCAGTGTAATCACTGGAGGCAGCATGACTAAACACTGCACAAACCATCTCGGATTCATTACACATTTGATTTTAAATCAATTTATGGTTGTTGGCATTCAGAAACATTTAACTGTCACTGTATTTTTCATAGCTCAAGTTTAAGAAGCAGTGGTAGAGAACATGGGAAGGTCACTGGCATGGTCTAGGGTAAGATCAGACAGAGTGCTGCCTCAGCAAGATCTAAGGGGCAGATCATGCAAATCTTTTATTGAAAATTAAACATTATCTTCCAGTTTCCAGGCAGTCCACAGTTTTGCCTCAGGCCAGGCTGTGCCCTGGGGCCCGCTGTGTGCAGCCATGACCAGCTGCCACTCCCTGATCCTTCTCGATGGGACCATCCAAGGAGACCCTTTGGACCTCAAAATGTTTGAAGGCACAGGCTGGGTAAGGTGATGTTGTATCAATCAAATAAATGAGAACTTGAAGAAACCTTTATTGGTAAAACCAGATCCTTTTTAATTAATTTACAAATGGCCGTACTTTATCATTAGTCATTGTTATAGATGAATAATATGGCGAATAAGTTTATTTCCCAAATTTTATCAGTATTAGTTCATCATACAAAGTGGTTGGATCTATGACATCTTCTTTAATATCATGTACTCTGATGAGTTTCATATTCCTTTCTCTCTCCTGACCTTACTTGGATTGTTCTTCTCTTTGTAAATAGTCTCCTTTGTGTGTTCACATCATAAATACGATGTGTGTGTGTCTATGCATGTGTGAGTACATGCATGTGTGTGGGTGTATGTGTGTGTGCTATCTAAGTCCCACATAGGAAAGAAAACATGCAATCCTTGGCCTTTTGAGTTTGGTTTATTTCATATAATGTGATCGCCTGTTTTATCCATTTTTATTCAAAATGACACAATTTTGTTTTTAGGAATGAATAAAATTGAGTAAGTATGCCACAGTTTCCTTATCCACTTTTTTGCTGCTATACACTTAGTTTGATTCTCCAGCTTGGCTGTTGCAGACTGTGCCGTCACAAACATTAGTGTGTAGATGTCTCTGTGATGTGCTGAATTAGATTCCTTCAAGGGTGATCATAGGAGGGATGTAACAGGATCATGTATTAATTCTATTTTTAGTTTTTTTCATGAACTTTGATAATGATTTTCAATACTACCAACAGAATATGGAGGTTCCTTTTCTTTTAAATCCACATCAGTGCTGGTTGTGGCTTGTTCTCCCAATTCATAGGCTCTCTTCACTTTTAGTTTTCTTCACTGCACAGAGGCTTGTTAATTTCATGTATTCCCATTTATCAGTTTTTGCTACTATTTCCTGAGCTGCTGGAACCCTTTTCTGAAAATCTGTGCTTTTGTGTAGGTCGTGAAGTGTTTCCCCCCAGCAGTTCTAAAATTTCCGGTCCTAAAGTCTTCAATGCATTTTGAATCAATATTTTCACCAAGTAGGTGATGGGAATCTAGTTTTATTTTACATGTGTAGATCCTGGTTTCCCAACACCATTAGTCAAAAATATTTTTTTAGTATTTTTTTTTTTTCAAAATCAGAGGGTTGTGACTGGTTCACTGCTAGGTCTTCTCTATCTCTTTGGTCTGCATTCTGTGTAGTAGACGTAGACATGTGATTACCATGTTGATTCTGTGTAGCAGACAGTTAGTAGACATGTGAGGACTTTGTTGATTCTGTGTAGTAGACAGTAGACGTGTGAATATCATGTTGGTTCTGTGTAGTAGACAGTTAGTAGACATGTGAGGACCACATTGATTCTGTGTAGCAGACAGTTAGTAGACATGTGAGGACTTTGTTGATTCTGTGTAGTAGACAGTAGACGTGTGAATATCATGTTGGTTCTGTGTAGTAGACAGTTAGTAGACATGTGAGGACTTTGTTGATTCTGTGTAGTAGACAGTAGACATGTGATTACCATGTTGGTTCTGTGTAGTAGACAGTTAGTAGACATGTGAGGACTTTGTTGATTCTGTGTAGTAGACAGTGAGTAGACATGTGAGGACCACATTGATTCTGTGTAGTAGACAGTTAGTAGACATGTGAGGACCACATTGATTCTGTGTAGTAGACAGTTAGTAGACATGTGAGGACCACATTGATTCTGTGTAGTAGACAGTGAGTAGACATGTGAGGACCACATTGATTCTGTGTAGCAGACAGTTAGTAGACATGTGAGGACTTTGTTGATTCTGTGTAGTAGACAGTAGACGTGTGAATATCATGTTGGTTCTGTGTAGTAGACAGTTAGTAGACATGTGAGGACTTTGTTGATTCTGTGTAGTAGACAGTAGACATGTGATTACCATGTTGGTTCTGTGTAGTAGACGGTTAGTAGACATGTGAGGACCACATTGATTCTGTGTAGTAGACAGTGAGTAGACATGTGATGATCACTTTGGTTTTGTCATCGTGAGTCTGCAGTATAATTTGGCGTCAGCTTTTATGACACCCCTAGCCTTGCTCTTTTCCCCTTTGGATTGCTTTGACTCTCTGGGGCCTTTTGTGTTTCTGTATGAATTTTAGTATTTTTTTTTTTCTGGTTCTGTGAAGAGTGTCTTCGGAATTTTTATGGAGATCACATTAAATTTGCAGGCTGCCTTTGGTAAATATGACAATGTCTATAATGTTGATTCTGCATATCCATGAACACAGGAGAACTATCCATCTGGGTTGTTAAAATTTTAATACTGTTTCAGTAAAGTTTAATTTTTTCTTATTTTTATGTTTTATGTATATTTCTATTAGTTCTTAAAAATTCCATTCGTATCCAGGGTATCTTTTGCAGCTGTTATAGATGAGGTTACTTTCTGATTTCCTTCTTGTTGTTGACATCCAGGAAAGCTACTGCAACTTGTTTGTTGATTTTGCATCCTGCTGCTTTGCTGAAACCGCTCATCACATTCAAGAATTTTATGGTAGAGGTATTCAGGCACTTCAATATAGGACCATGCCATTGGGAAGCAGGGATAATTTGGCTTCTTCCTGTTTGTATGCCTTTCTTTTTTCTTTTCTTTTTTTTGTGATTACTCTATCTATGACTTCAAGCACTGGATTGAAGGAGAGTTGAGAAAGCACACACTTTCTAGGAGATTCAGTTTTCCCCATTTGATCTCATGCTGGCTGTATGTTTGCCATATGTGGGAGGTCTCTGCAAACACCAGGGCCAGCAGAGTGTTGAGGCAGGGGAGGCAAGAAGGCAATTTGGTTCAGCATGACTTAGTAGCTGGTGTTGCTATAAACTTCAAGAGCCTGACATTGGGTTGTTTGTTTTAGGTGTACCTAAGCACAGCACAATTTAGAAAAATTCTTCCTGGTGATAATTAACCCTATTATGAGTGCACAACAAAGCTTAAGATATGATTACATCAAAACTCTTATAAAGCACAAGTAAACTCTTGCACAAAAATGCGTTCTATAGACTAAGAAAGCAGGCTCCAGGTAAAAAAAGCCCATGATAAGGGTCCGGGGAAAGCTAGTGATATATAGATTGATGGAGTTAAATAAATTCAAGATATGGGTCTAGGGGAGCCAGGGGCAATGTGCAGAGGTCACCAAGCTATTAGCCCCATCTGTTCCCAGAAGGTTTCCTTATAGTTATTGTGAGCACAAAACGCTATGCAGCTCCTACAGTCATACAGCCACTATTTTGCTCAAGTATGTTTGTTTTGTTCCTAGTTTCATCAGAGCTGTTATCGTGAAAGCCTGCTGAACTTTGTCAAAGGTCTTTTCTACATCTGTTGAAATGATAAGGGGCTTCAGTCCCTAGTCCATCTGTGCTTTTTACATTTACTGATCTGTCTGACTAACCGTCCACACGTCTCTAGAATGAAACAACTTCAATATAATATACAATCTTTCCAATGTCTTTTTTTGATTGGGTTTACAAGTATTTTATTGGTAATCTTTGGAATCAGATCAGAGAAATGGACCTGTAGCTGGATAAACTTTTTATTGGTTCTTTATACACTGTTATGCTAACACGGGCTTCACAGAATTAATTCACTTGGCTTCCTTTTCTTTCTATGGTATGGAATAGTTTGAGGTGCATTTGAGTCAGTTCTTTAAAGGTCTAACAAAATTTGGTAGTGGATCTGCTCTGGACTTCCCTTAGTGGGGAGACTTTTTGTTGCTGTTCAATTTATTGCTTGTCATGGATGGGTATAAGTTGCTTACATGTTTATATTCTCTTGATTTAACATTGGTAGGTCATATATGTCTAGGAATTGACCTATTTATTCTAGATTTTCTACACTATTGATACTAATATATGGTTTTAAAGCATTTCTTAGTGAGCAGATTTCATTAGAATTTGTTGTAAGCACTCCTCTTCATCTCCACTCTTATTAATTTGGATCTTTTATTTCTGTCAGTAGAATTTAACTAAGGCTTTATTGAACTTGTTTATCTTTTCAAAGAACCAATCCTTTGATTTTTTTTTAACTCTCCTTTAATCTTCATTTTATTGACTTCATCTCTACCCTTATAATTTATTACCTGGCTTCTTTTGTTTTTTAAAGAGGCAAACCATTAAGTTATGTACTTGAGGTTTCCCTGTTTTTAAAGTGTAGAACATCATACTAATTGGTGTCCATTAGAACTAACATTTTTATGTCCTAAAAGTTACAATAAATCGTGTTTTTATTTTTATTGACTCTGGGAATTTTTTAATTTCCTCCCTGACTTTTTCAGTGATACATTGATCATTCAAGAGAGTACTATTAATCATCCACACATACGTGTAGCTTTCCTTGCTATTGATTTTCAGCTTTATTCTACTGTGAGCTTATAAAACTTAAGAAATATAGTCTATTTATCAAGACGTGCTTTATGGCACAAAATAAGATCTGTTTTTGAGAACGTCCCATGGGCGTTGACAGCAGCGCATATTCACAGCTGATAGGTTGAGTGTTCTGCAGATGTCTGTTCCATCAGTCCATTGGATCTGTCTGGTTTACGGTACAGTTGAACAATGAACTGTAGATTTAACTATTGATGAGAGCAGTGAGTGGAATCAATGTAGTCTTATTGCATGTGGCCTTATGTGTCTTTTGAAGCATGTTTTATGAAATAAGGTGCCTCAACACTGGACCTATAGCTTCAAATTTTTCATCTTCTTAGCGGATGTTTTCTTTTAGTAGCATGTAGTGACATCCTTTATCTCTTCTTACTAATTTTGGTTTGACATCTAGTTTGTCAGATGTAAGACTGGCTAATTCTGCCCATTTTCAGCATCTACTTGATGCAGGGTTTAAAGTCTTCCAATCTTTGATTCTCAACTTTTCTGTGTGTTTGCCAGTGAACGGTGTTTCTTGCAACCAGTGAATGGTTGAATCTTGATTTCTGATTCCACCATCTAGTCTGTGTCTTTTAATTAGAGAGTTAAGGCCATTAATATTTGGAATTATTATTGAGATATACTTGCTATTTCCCATAGCTTTTTAAATTCTTTTTCTATCTATTCTTTTCATGGGGCAATGAAGCTTGCTGGTTTGTTGAACTGGGTGTGTTTGACTCTTTCCTAGTTTTTATTTATTTGTCTGTTCTTCCCATGAAATTTTCTCTTCCTTGTGCTATCATGTTGTAACTATCTTTCTCCTTTGTATGTAGAATTATTATAAATATTCTCTGTAATTTTGACAAAGTGGCTATGGAATGCTTTAGTTTGTATGTATCTTGGGATGTCTTGATTTCTCCTTTAAGTTAAAAAGTAATTCTACTCTAGGTAATAATTTTGGTTGGATGTTTTATGCTTCAGGGTTTGAAATACTTCCTTCCCTGCTTCAGGAATTCTACTGAAAACTTTGATCTATTCTGCTAGTTCTGCTTTTGCTAGTAAGTTGAAATTTCCCTCTTGCAACTTTTAATATTGCTTCTTTCTTCTGTCTTTTTGACATTTTCATAATAATCTATCTGAGATGTTCTTTTCCAGCCATTGTCCCTTAGAGTTCTAAATGACATACATGAAGAAGAATTCATCAGATAGGGAGGTGCAAATAAAGGAATCTTATGCTAGCTCCTAATATGGCATAAAAAAGTTCTTTATTAAAAGATAATTCACAGATCACAACGAGGAACAGGAACAAAATCCAAAATCCAGGTGTGGCGAGCAAAAAATAAGAGAGCAAGCGGGTGATCCTGCAGGCTTTTAGGTACCCAAGGTCATGCCCAACCTGGCTCAGCCTCTCAAAGGCCGTTGGCTGAAGGAGGTTCCCCACCACATACATATACCTATACACATATGCATATACACATATATACATAATTTTGGGAAATTAATTGCAAATTTCATTCAATAGTTCTGTACTTTTAAATGTTATTGCAACCCCCTCCTACCCCATGAATTATTTGTTTTGTCTGTTGATTGTGTCCCAGATTTTCTAAAAATTGTGATCATGTTTGTTTTTAAATTATTATCTGAATGTAACACTTTCTTAACCTTATCTTCTATCCTTAATAATCTTTTCTGTTTGATCTAGTCCATTTATTGGTAGTGGTCTCCATTGTTCGGTTTTCTTCCCCCCTCTCTTCTTGACTGATTGAAGTCTTTCATTTCCAACATTTCTGATTTTTAAGTTCTTCAAAAGCTCCATTTCCAAGATGAACTCCCCTCCCTCCCACTCTCTCTGTGTGAGGTATGCATGGAGGGCAGAGAACAACCTTAGGTATCAGTCCCCATCTTTCACGTAATCTTCCCATGTGCTACTGTGTACCCCAGGAGAGCTTGCCCACCAGCTTCAGTGGCTTTTCCTGTCTCTGTCTCCCTTCTAACGGTAGCAACATTGGGTTGGGTTGGCACGCAGGTGGTCCTGTGCCTGGCTTTAAGTGGATTCTGAACTCAAGTCTTTATTCTTGACAATGAGCACTTTATTACCCAGTCTCTGAATTAATTTCCTTGCTTCATTCATCTGCTTATTTAATCTTCTATGAAGTCACTGAACATTTTTAAAAGTGGGATTCTAAATTATTTGTCCGGAATTTTAGTGATTTGTTTCTGGCGTTTAGTAACTTCGGAGTTTGTTTTGTTTCATGTGTGATTTGTACGTCTGTCTGGGTAGATGCATCTTTTATGGTTTTCCCCCATCTTTTGTTCGTTTTGTTTCATGTGGTTCTTCTTACTGAGGAGTTTTCTCTTGAGAGTATGGTCTCTGCCATCTAGAGGGAAGACACAAAGAGCAGAAACAAAAGCAATGATTTGTCAGTAATTGGGTAATACAGTGAAAAGCAGTTAGGTGCACCATTTACATTCCCAGTGAGGATAGAAATTAAAAGAGCTATTGATGGATAAAGTAGGTGTTCAAAGACTATTAAGACTAGAAATATGAATAATTAAGAAGTGAAAATAGGAGGAGGTGAAGTAGGAATAAGAGGTAAAGCAACAGGCTTAAACCTTGAGAAATAGTTGAGAACAGGAGAGAATAGGTGCAGATAAAGAATAGTTGTAAATCCTAATCAAGTGACTTCAAAGCAAGTGACTTGATAGCAAAGCAAAAAATAAAAACAGAACATTAGTAGTCAATATTTTTCCTGTCTAGGATGATTCCCCTACCCCTAGATCATCTCTGAAGTTTGCTCTGCTGGTGGGAAAGCAGCTGTTATCTGTCTGGTGCTCAACCAGGTTGAAGCAGAATGGCTGTATATAGTTTGCTTCCTGTATTTTTTCTGCTCCATTGAATTCCTGTGTGGACATGACTTGAGAGTTGTTCCCTGCTGCTCAGAATGAGTGTCTCTGGCACTCAGCATGAAGTGTCCTCTTGACTACTATTCTTCTGCTTTGCTCTGCTGGTTGGCCACACTTTTCCGCTGTATCTCTTTCAGTGTCTGAGATGGAGGCAGACACATGCTTGTATTTTCCCTCGCAGCTAGAAAGTCTTCTGTTCCCAGAGCTCAGGATGCTTTTCCACCAGTGCCCACAGTCTACACAAGTTTGTGTTCATGTCAGCTCTGTTTCCTTGTTCACAGAATTTGAGGGCAGTTGGACACTTAGTGGAGGGAGTGGCCTTTTGGATTAGGAGATGTGACAGTGCTTGGTTGTAGTTTCTAGTGTCATTTCTGTTGCTGTAATAAAAATATCCAGGACAGCCCAGAGACCCAGGATAGAACCAAACACAACTGTCAAAAAATCAATGAAATGATTCCTAATGATATTCGTCTGTACTCATAGATTGGTGCCTAGCCCCATTGTCATTAGAGAGGCATTATCATCCAGCAACTGCTGAGAGCAGAGGCAAAAAACCGCAGTCAAACACTAGGTGGAGCTAGGGGAATCCCACAGAAGAGAGGAAGGATTGTAGGTGCCCACAGAATCAACTAACGGGGCTCATAGGGGTTCACAAAGACTGACGTGATAAACATGCACCCTGTAAGGTCGGAGCGAGGCCCTTTGCCTATATAGTATGGTTGTGTGGCTTGGTGCTCTTGTGGGACTCCCAACAGTGGTAGTGGAGGGTCGTTCTGACTCCTTGGCATGCCCTTGGGATCCTTTCTTCGTATGGGGTTGCCTAGACCTGTCTTGATATAAGGGCTTGTGCCTCATCTTATTGTAACTTGTTATGCCTTCCCTGTTCAATGGACACTCCTGAGAAGCCCCCCTTTCAGGAAATGAAAGAAGAGTGGATCTGGGGGAGAGGGGAGGTGGGGTAGGGACTGGGAGGAATGGAGGGAGGGGAAACTGTGATCGGGGTGTAACGCATGACAGAAGACTAAAGAAAATATCTTAACACAAAGCAACCTAGGGAGTTGATTTCAGCTTAAATTTCTAGGTTTTCAGTCCAGTGTTGTGGGGAAGTCAAGACAGGAGCTTCAAATAACTAGTCACATCACATCCACAATCAAGAGCAGAGAGAAATGAATGCACACATGCTCACTTGCTTGCCTGTTTGTGTTCTCCTTGATTTCTAGCCTATTGTATATAGTTTACGTTCTCCTGCTTAGGGAATGATGCCACCCACAGTATGCTGAGGCTTCTCATAGCACTTACTTAAAACAACCTCTATAGGAATGGCTACAGTTCATCCTACATTTGTCCATAATTGAGATTGTCTTCTCAGATGATTCTAGGTTGTGTCAAATTAACAATTAAAGTTAAATATCAGAGTTTCTTTCAGAATCAGATTCTCCTCAGCCCCAGCGTATGAGGTAGAGAGATACAGTGGCACCTTTCCAGCATCTGCTCCTGCAGTACCTATGTTAATAATAATAATAATAATAATAATAATAATAATAAAAAATGAATCCTCTTTGGATGAATTCTAGTCTTATCCTGACAGGATCTTTCAACCTCTCTTTCAGAGAATTATGTTACAGAGTATAACATGGTATAAAAGTCCCTAAATTCATAATTTGGGGAACTGCTCTTTAAACAAAATTAAATGTAGTTTTTGATTAGGGATATTATTTAATATACTATGGTGCATTTTGAATATTACAGGGAGAACATGACATGTAGCATTCATGAAACCTATTTGACCGTAAATCCTTCTAGATAGGCCATAAGCTGATACTGATGCTCCCCAACAGCCTGGAAGAAAGAGAAGTCTAAAGCAGACTCCCCAATGTGGCTAACACACATTTGCAATATGGAAATGCAAGTGAGGAACTGAGTTGTTGATTGCAGTTGTTGTTAGTTGATTTAAATTTAAGTAGCCACAGTGGCTGGTAGCTACTGTATTGCACAATAGAGGTTTATACATGAATAAAGAGGAACCTTGCTCAAACTAATCCTACTTTCTGAGCTGGGTGGGTGTGAGTGGCAGTTGAAGGGCACAAACCATAAACCTGTCCTGGGTGCTGCTGTGACAGTGAATATTGCTCTCCACCTGTCCCTGGCCACTCAGATCTATATCTAACACTATAAGTCTCTTCTCTGTGCATTTGCAGTAAGAACACCTCCTTTACAGACTCAGGTGAGTACTGAGATTTGGAGTGACTTTGGGCATTATAAAATGCCAAACAGCGAGTATTCTTTAATAAGTCCCTTGATTGTTGTCATTATGCTGACCTCCAAAGAAAGGGGAGGGACATCAAAAACACTAAGTAATATATAAAGGGCATGGAAAGACTGGGGAGAGATCTCAGGTAGAAACGTGCTTGCCTTGCAAACACAAGGATCCGAGTTTGATCTCTAGAACCCAGGCAAAAAGATTGGCATGGTGTCATGAACTTGTAATCCTAGAGCTGGGGAGGCAGAGACAAATGGATCTCTGGGGCTTTTTGGTTACATAGCTTAGCTGAATCAGAGTTATGGGTCCCAGTCGGAGACATAATCTAAAACCCATCAGAGATACTGCATGCATCTTCTTGCACGCCTGGATTCACACACATGCATGTGCACGTACACACACATATTTCATAGGAAAACGTTTACTGTTAGGATCAACATAATGGAATCAAACGACGGCCAGAGCGTGAAGCACTCCTCACAGGAAGCTAATGCAGAGATGAATAGTGGGAAGTTTTGGCTCTCTAGAAGGCCAGGGCCTAAAAAGGGAAACCTGGTATGAAGGGAAATTCCTAAAATCAGTATGTTGAGACAAGTTGGTGGCTCTGAGGAAGGTTTTGATGCAAAGCAAGAATCATGCCCAGTTTCCTGGGTCTTAGTGTAGAGAAAGCAATGAATGACCTGAAGAGCAGAGCCCTCCCAGCCCCAGCGGAACTGATGTAGTGATGACCTGCAGCCATTGTGACTACGTGTCACATGGATCCTGATCCTAGTAAGACCCCTTCTACCTGCACCAATGATGCACACGTTGGGATCTTGCTTGTGAACATGAATCTTTAATGCCACATCTGTAAGAACTGTCAAGATGGCCATATTCACCCCTAAACAAAGCACTTTTCACTGAGATGTAGTCTGAATCTGATGAAGCCTTGAGTTAATTCTTTGTTAGCTGGGAACCTGCTAGATATAAAGAGGGAGGGACAATATCCTTACAGATTATTAAGAAAAAAATACAGTAAATTCTTTTCTAATATTTTGATATTGGTTAATGTTGATTTCTCAATAATACTAATGCCTATATTTGGATTTTTTAGCCAAGAAATAAAATCCATTTTCAACTGTGCTTTTTATTTTGGTCGTGGCCAACTTGCTAGCTTTCTAGCTAACTAAATTAGACCAGTAACACAGGGGTAACATAAAATTGTGCTGTTGTGTTTATCTTGGGGGCACAGCTGTTCACACAGCTGAGAGCTGTTGTACTGAACAAGATTAAAGACCCGACCTCCTCCTCCAGCCACTAGACATGGCCACTGGGAAGAGCAGTGACCCCATACCCTGCACCTCCCCATCCCTTTCTCCCTTACTGTATTCACAGTACTTTGGGATTTTCGACATTTTTTACAATGAAGTTCTTTTTGTTAATGAAAATGGCTGACATTTGACACTGGTGGTATTTAAGGAAACATCTGGGAAGGGAAGCTACCTGAAAAGGGTTTTTGAAAATATTAGCACATTGCACATGGAAAACTGTTTATTCCTATTTGTCTCCAAGGAATCTTATGAATGTTTCATTTTGTAACAGAACATGGAAGATTGCCAAGTGCCTTCCTGCAAATTGGGCCTGTCAGATTCAAGCACCGTAATAAAACCAGGACCAAAAGCCAGTCAGGTACGATTTTCTTCCTTCGATCACGTATTTCCTTCCCCCAGATACCGGAGAGACAGTTCGGGTTTTGCACATATTTTACATTTCTCCTGTTAGGCTTTAGCCTTATAGATTCCATAGTTGGTATGACCATACGTACAGTCCCCATTTTCCTCATTAGTGTTCCAGCAAACACTCAGTGAGTGTCCATGTGCGCTGGAGCACCGAGCTAGACTTCACTGCTGGGTTCTGCACGGGCAGAGCACACAGTGGTTGGAAATCAATACGAGTGCAAGTCAGCGCAGTACACCCTGCCAAGCGCTGTAATAAAGGCTGACAAACGAGCCGTGGGAGAGCCGGGCTGGGAATGAATAGTGTTTCTGGGAAAAAGAAGCATCCCATCACAGAGGATGACCTGGAAGGAGATTAGGATTTCTCCAGTCAGCCACCAGTAAGCGGTTTTGAGACCAGATAATATATTGAGTGAGTCACCCTTGAATAGGCTAGAAAAATATAAGCATTATAACATATATAATATGCCATGATGTGGCTGGGCACATCAGATGAGAAACCCTGTTGGTTGGCAGAGTAATGCTTGAAGGCTTTTTGGTCTCCTTCTCTTTGATGTCCCTGCAGAGTCCGGTGGACGCCATTACTGTCCTGCGACAGTTTCCCTTCTCCTCTGGCCTGCAGAGGATGTCTGTGATCGCTCAGCTGGCTGGTGACATTCGCCTCCAGGTCTACATGAAGGGTGCTCCGGAAATGGTGGCCAGGTTCTGCCGATCCGAAACAGGTACTGACTTTATCTTTCAAAGGAAAAACCATTTCAAATGCCAAACCCAGAAAGCAAACTTCTGCACCACTGTAATAAAAGCACATGAAGAACTCAACCACCAAAGCCAATAAAAGGAGCGGGTTGACTTGTAGGCAGGTGAGAGCAGCCGGGGAGATCCTGTGGTGCAGAGGGGGCGACTGAAAGGTGCAGAGGTAGAGAGTAAACATCTGGCTGTTACACAGGCAGCAAAGTACAGCCACAGTGGGGTGTCGTGGCAGAAGATGTAAGGCTAAGCTGCAGGAGGTACGTGGGCTGGATGACTAGTGGGGAACATAGGGTGGGATCCAAACACTTGACCAGATCTGAATAACAGGGTACTCTGCACTCCGACAAAGGGAACAGGGCTGACTCTGCTATTAACAGCTGAGACAGAGCAATAGATAGGAAATTCTCTCTCTCTCTCTCTCTCTCTCTCTCTCTCTCTCTCTCTCTCTGTGTGTGTGTGTGTGTGTGTCTGTGTGTGTATGTCTGTGTGTGTATGTGTGTACGTGTGTGTATGTATGTGTAATGTGTGTCTGTCTGTGTGTGCATATGCATGTGTACATGTTTGTTTGTGTGTGTGTGTATGCACATGTGTGTGTGAGAGAGAGAGAAGGAGAGAGAGAGAGAAAGAGGGAGATGAAAATTGTGGGAGTAATTTCTGTTCTTCTAGCATGTACCATGTAGGTCCCAGAACTTCTACTCAGATCATCAAGTTTGGAATCTTGTATCTGTTGAGTCATCTCCCCACCCTGAGAATTTTTTTAAATTACTTTGTTCTGTTATTAAAAATAGATTTTTTTTCTTACAATATATTCTGATTATGGTTCCCCCTCCTCCAAGTACTCAGTTCCTCCCTGCCTCTCCTTCCATCCAGATCGACACCCTTTCTGTCTCTTGCTAGAAATGAACAGACATCTAAGGAATAAAATAAAACAAGATAAAACAAAATCTAACAAAACAGAAACGGGTATGCAAAGGACCTGTAAGGTATTAAAGACAGAAAGAAAAGGGCCCTGGCAGAACATTTTGAGACAAGGAACCTCCAAAGATGCAGTTGAGTTCATTCTGTGTTGGCATCTCCTGCGGGCATGGGGCCCACCCTAAGGGTTTCCCCAGTGAAACTCCTTTGGGGAACACTAGTTTCTCATGTGCAAGTGGTTAGCAACTGAACCTAGCTTCTGTAGGGATGGAGGCATGTGTGTCCATTGCTTCTCATAGCTGTAGGGCCCCATCTGGTTCACATCTGGTTCACATTTGTGCAAGCCCTATGTCTTCTGCCTCAGTCTTGCCCGAGTTCCTATGTCCGTCAGTCTTTCTGTGTTTAGAAGACCTTGTACCCTTGGTGTCCTCCATCCCGTCTGACTCTTACACTCTTTACTCCTCCTTTTCTGTGGAGCTTTCTGAATTCTCGGGGCAGAATTTAGTGGAGACATCCCATCTGTGACTGAGTGTTCCAAGGTCTCTCACTCTGCACAATGTCTGGCAGTGGGTCTCTGTCTTTGTTCCCATCTGCTGCTGGAGGAAACTCCTCTGATGATGGCTGAGCAAGGCACTGATGTATGAGTATAACCAAATGTTTTTGGAATCATTTTATCACTATCTTCCTATAGCAGAACAACAGTATTTGGTTCCCCCAGGCTTATGCCTATCTAGTCCTAGGTTTTTGGCCACCCGAGCAGTGTTGATAATAGATTCTAGCTCATGAAATGAGCTTTAAATCAAATCAGATCTTAGTTGGAAATATTTTTTGAAAGAGAAATATTTCAGGGGGGGACATGATTAGACTAAATTAGATGGTTTTTCCAGCAATTTTTTGTCTTTCTGGTCCCGACTCTGAGTCGAGCTGTGTTATTTAATATTCTCCTAAACATATGCATATCCTAAGTGGTGGCCAAATTTATAGAAAATTTGTGAGTTCAAATAAATTCACTTGGATGAAACTGGCATTTTTTTTCTTCCTGGCTTTTATCTACTTGTTATGATTAGCCTCCAGCTGTGCCCAGAATTCTAAATTTCATGAATGTTTATTAAGTCTCCCTTTCTTTCTTTTCTTTTCTTTTTTTTTACAAGGTTTCTCTGACAACAGTGGCTGTCCTTGAACTCACTCTATAGATCAGGCTGGTCTCAAACTCATAGAAATCGGCCTGCCTCCCCCTCTGCCTCCCAAGTGCTGTACCACCACAGTTGGGCATATGTTTCCCTTTCTAGGTCAAGGATGAAGGCCTTGCCTAACATGCACAAGATATGTGTCTGATTCTCAGAATAAGAAAGAAAAGACCGCTCTTCCAGATGTTGACCTTCCTCCAAAATCCCATTAACTATGTCTCAGACAGGTTATAGACTATATTTGATTTTATTCTCTTTTGTGTTTAGCCATGTAGACTTTAGTGAGAATCTCCCTGTTGCCCCTTCCATGTCAGGAAGAGTTCAGCCTCCTATCTGCCATTCTTATCTTCACAACAGCTCATACAATTCTACCTTTTGCTTTGACCTTTGATCTCCCCCCCTCTACTATAAAGAAATGAGGGCTAGAAGATTCCTTGAGATTAGATCCATGCCTCTGGGAATATTTTAGAAATACACAGAGTCTAAGATAAATGGAAAGGTAAGATCTACTCATCACTCACGTTGTAGATGTAAGCCAAGGTGCAGAAGAGGTTTAATAGGTTGAAGTCAGAAAGTGAATTGGGAGTAGGATGGAGAATAAAACATAATTGCTTCGCCGCCTGAGCCACCACAGCCATGGTTATGCTACTGTCTAGGTCACCACAGCCACAGTTGTTCTTCAGCTCTCGTCTGACACCCTCCTATGGGCACATTAGAAGCCACCAAGAACTTAGAAATGCAGAGACATAGTTTATGCCAAAACATGTAAGTGCTGCAATGAGTCAGCATCCATGTAAAGCAGAGCTGTGGGCTGGGGACCTGGCTCAGTGGGTAAAGCTCTAGGAGTCTGACAGACTGAGTTGGGATCCCTAGAACTGACTCTTAAAAGCCAGATGTGTAATGTATGCATTTGTTACCTCAGTGAGCCCCTACCAGGAGCCAGGAGCCAGAGACAAGTGAATGTCTGCAGGTTTCGGGATGGCTAACATGGTCTATGCAGCAATAAACAAGAGATGCTGTCTCTAAACAAGGAGGAAAGTGAAGACTCAAACTTGCCCACTGACATCCACATAGGCACAGTTGTATGTGTGAGCGTGGGCGCACACACACACGAACACAAGTATGAATGAGCAGTTATTCTTGTAAAGAGTCACTCAGTGCATATTTCAGACCTTTCTGGCCAAGCAGTGTCTGCATCAGCTAACCAACTCTGCCACTGTGGCCACCAAGGCACCCTGGACAGTAAACAAGCAAGTGGAAATAGCTCAAAACTTTATTCACAAGAGCAAACTGCATCAAATGTAGCCTGAACATTATCAACCCTGATCTGGAAGATTAGCCACTTCTCTGATTTCATTCAAGAACACACAGTTATGAACTCTGTCCTTCATGAACCCAATCACTATACTGGACACTGGTCAGACCATCTCGGTCATCTTAAGGGAGCTGCTATAACTTAGAGTGTCGGGCTGGGTGGCTTACACAACAGATGCCTATCTCTCGTAGTTTTGGAAGCTGGGCTGTGCTGGATAATTTGGCTCCTGGTGAGGGCTAGCCTTCCAGCTTGTGGGTGCCCCTTTTGCTGCTGTCCTGGTGAGGAAAGAGCATCTCTTATATTGTCCTGCACTTTAATCCCACCCAAGAAAGTTTTACCTTCATGGCTTATTTATTTTCCAAAGGTCTGTGTCCAAGTACAGCCACATTAGGGATGAGGTTTTAACATAGTTTAGGACACAGAACCAGGACATAGCCAGCTAAGGAACAGCGTAAGTTTGCCATTTTTTCCTCATCTGAGTATTGTGACACTGTTGGCGACCTCTGTCTGAAGCTCTATGTTTTCTAATAAAGCGTTTTTGTGAAGTGAAAGTTGATGTGCTGGAATGCATCCTGCAGTTCCCGCAGTCACTTGGATGCTAAATCATCTTCGTTGCAACCCTACAGCCCCTGCCCCCTCTCTCCTCACAGTGCCCAAGAATTTCCCACAGGAGCTGAGGAATTACACAGTGCAAGGCTTTCGTGTCATCGCCCTTGCCCATAAAACCCTGAATGTGGAGAAGCTTTCCGATGTGGACCGTTTAGCAAGGTAAGGAACTGGAAATCTAGACCTGGGAGGGCTTTTGTACACTCGGGGCAGAAGCCCTGGAGGTGGACTGATGGCTGCTCGCATCACTAGGAAGCTCTTGGGTGGAGAACTGTTCTCATCCAGTCCTCTGGCTTGGAGATGGCCGACTACAGGTAAAACTTGCCCAGGGCACATGGTGGTTCGTGACACAACAAATATGGCAGCTGAGACTTCCCAAGCCCCACAGCTAACCTATGCCCTGCCCTACAGAGTATAGTCTTAGATTTCTTTCCCTCCCAAACCCCACAGCTAACCTATGCCCTGCCCTACAGAGTATAGTCTTAGATTTTGTTCTCTCCCAAACCCCACAGCTAACCTATGCCCTGCCCTACAGAGTATAGTCTTAGATTTTGTCCCCTCACAACAAGTGCTCATCCCACCTCTGAACATCATGTGGCCAACACACTTTGGAGGTATCACAGGTACTGAGATGTTCCTCTAGGGAACACAGCTGGAAATTTGGAAAGTTTTCAGACCCCTCCTTTTTTCTGGAATTTCTCAAGTCCAGCTTTCTTATATCCCTCAAATCTGGGAGGGAGGCAGTGAGTGCAAATTGAATTCCATATAGAAAATAAAAACTCAGTATTTTTAATTACATTAAGGGGATGAATTGCCCTCCTTAGAAGATAATCTATACTCTGCTTTCCCCCAGATTTTAGAGGTTCATTTTCTGTGATCTACATTAAAAGAACAGGAAAACTAAATAGGCAATAGCCTTTATAGTCCTTATATTTGATTTATTAAATTTACATATTTAATTCAGAGATTCTCATTCCTATATAATTGGCTCTTTTGTATAGGGTACCAACGTATGTGGTTCAATGTTACTATCTGCAACCTATGTCTTCCTAAGATAATTGATGCCTCACGTGGTGCCTGCTTCCCCATCTATAAAACAGGATTGGGTTATCTTCAAGGAGCTTTTAGGATAAGACATTTTTGTCTTTGAAATAGAATCATAGAGTTAATTCAGATAAGAGTGACATCCACGTCCTTAACATTTCAGATGCTGACTAGCCTTGAGCAAACAGAATGACTTGTAACTCATGGGATATTGTAAATTTCTATACACAAATTTCAATAATAGGGTTAAGGTCATGAGTGAACCAGAGATTTACATAGCCAGTGATAGACTGTAGATAGTTCAGCTGAGACACACAGCTGTAGTCTCATTTAAGAGCCAGTAGGAAAATGCACATGATTAGAAATAAAAACAAACAAACACGTGTAAGAATAGCCAAGATCAAAGACACTGATGACAACTTATGCGGGAAAGGATGTGGGGAAAAGGGAACACTCCTCTATTGCTGGTGGGAATGCAAGCTGGTACAGCCTCTTTGGATATCAGTATGGCGATTTCTCAGAAAATTAGGAAACAACTTTCCTCAAGATCCAGCAATACCACTTTTGTGAATATATCCAAAGAATGCTCAATCATACCACAAGGGCATGTGCTCAACTATGTTCATAGCAGCATTGTTTGTCATAGCCAGGAGATGGAAAGAACCTAAATGCCCCTCGACCAAAGAATGGATAAGGAAAATGTAGGACATTTACACAATTACATAGAGGAAAAAAATAATGACATCTTGAAATTTGCATGCAAATGGGTAGAGCTAGAAAACATGATATTGAGTGTGGTAAACCAGACCCAGAAAGACAATTATGTACTCACTCATAAGTGTTTTTAAATATAAAGCACAGAAAACCAGCCTTCAAATCACAATCCCAGGAAACCTAGACAGCAAAGAGGACCCTAAGAGAGACATACATGGATCTAATCTACATGGGAATTAGTAAAAGACAAGATCTCCTGACTTAATTGGGAGCATGGGGACCGTGGGAGAGGGTAGAAGGGGAGGAGAGAGGGAGGGAGGGGAGCAGAGAAAAATGTCTAGCTAAACAAAATCAACAAAAAAATTTAAAAAGAAAAGAAAAAAAGCCTAACCCTTTCTTGGTTTAGTAGATGTCTATTAACATGCAGTCTGTGTTAAATGTTCAGAAACTGCAGAAATGAATAAAATGAACTCCTTAACCCCAAGTATTTTAAATCTTAATTGGGGAAACAGATAATAAAATACACCTATAATACATTGTATTCTTGGTGATTCTTAAATATCTCAGAGGGGAGAAATGGACCAAGTGGAAAGAACCTTTAAGAATGCGCACTACAGTTTCATCTAAGGAGGTCAAAGACATCCTCTGGGGATAGGTATTTAAACAAAAATGTGAGTTAAATAAGTGCAGGCAAAACTTGCCAGAGGCTGGGCGTTGAAGGACAGGGTGGTGGGCACAACGGCTGATGGCATGGTCCCACAGTAGAGGCTACATTGCCCGGAGAACTGATTGAGGCGATGAACTGCATCGGAAACAAAAGCACACCTTTGTTCTGTCATTTGTGCCATCTCTTGGTGTCATAACCACAAAATCATTGAAAAGGTAAATCTCAAGAAAATGTCCCTTTGTGATTTCCTCTCTGAGTTTCCGTTTTCGGTCTGACATTGACGACTTCAGTCCATTTCCAGTTTGTCTTCGCGTGCTGGGTTAATTGCCTTTGCACTGCTAGGACCCAATACCTGATAGAAACACTGCAAGGGAGAAGGGCTTATTCTGCTTCTCTGTTTGAGAGGGATTTTAGCCAGTCACAGCAGGGAAAGTAGGGGGAGTATCTCTATCTGCTGTGCTGTGGTGGGACCCAGGGAGGTTCACGTGGCAGCCAACCAGGAAACAAGGAGCAGAGGCTGAACCAGGCCTGCTTCCAGCAACGTAATTTAATTAAAAAAAAATCACTATTCAAAGTTTATCAGGAGAGTATAACTTCATAATTAAAAAAGTATGATTTTTTATAAAGATCCAAAGACCTAAGTAGACACTTGTTTAAGACGTGTGATACACACAGGCATAAAATGCATAAAAAGGCATTGAAATTTAGTCGGGAAAATGAAAATCCAAAGCACAATGAACTCCTCGTGTGCCTAGTAAGATGGCTGATGAGGGACTGAAGAGATGGCTCCAAGGTGAAGCGCTCTTGCTATCCTGCACAACCAGTTCCCAACACAAACTACATGGCAGCTCACAACCACCCATAACTCCAGTTTCAGGAGATCTGACATCCTCTTCTGGCTTCCCTGGCATCAGGAACATACGTTGTGCATATAGGAACATGCGGGCAAAAATTCACAGGCCTATGAGCAAACACATAGACGATAAGTGTAATTAACTGGGGAGTTTTCACTTCTATTTAGTAAGAAAATATTAATTTATTTTTATGCACAAATCGAATACAGTTTAGTACTTAATGGGTACATTATGATCATAAGACCTTGTGGTGAGGATGACGTTCATGCAGAGTGCTCCGAGTGACTGGTGACTGTCAAACTGATTTTATATATACATACATATATATATGTGTGTGTATATATACATATTTACACACACACACACACACATATATATAGTCAAGGACAAATACTGAAGGATTTTGAAAGACTGTAATTTTTGGAGGAAAAAATTTCTGTGGTTGACAATGAAATAAACAAGAGTGGGAAGAGAAGAACCCCATTTCTAAGATGTAGTTGGGAACTGGAAGTGTTTGCTTTAGGGAAAGAGACAAAGGATCTTATGGAGACAGGGCCGCTGGCTTTTCTTATAAAATCCTGGTTGCTTTCTCTTTTATTCTGTGTACTATTTCACCGATAAAACATAGACGGCTTTCCAAAGAAAAGAAATAAATCAGCCATGAGCACCGCACTGCTTCACCTTAAAATGTTCCTTTTTCATCCTGAATCCTAAGGGAGAAAGCGGAGTCCGAGTTGACATTCCTGGGACTTCTCATAATGGAGAATCGCTTGAAAAAAGAAACAAAGCCAGTGTTGAAGGAGCTGAGCGAGGCCCGCATCAGGACTGTGATGATTACAGGTATGTAGGATCCAGAGCCTGGCCAGCAGCACAATGGAAGGAAGCATGACCTGAGCAAATCCATGTGACTGAGATAGAGAGAAGGACGCTGTGCGGCCCTGCCACCCTTGCAGTATCCGAGAGCAGCAGCAGCGGTTTCTGAGGCAGTGGAGATCCTATTCTCTGCCCAGCAGTACCCATCCTAACTGGGATTCTAGGAGTAGAAATACTTGTGAGATGATTCAGTCAGCAAAAGACTTGCCATGCAAGCAGAGCTGAGTTCAGAAATTTGGCTCCCATGTTAATAATAATAATAATGATGATAATAATAATAACAATAATAATAACAATAATAAACAATAATAAAAACAGAGTGAGGTGACTCATGCCTGTGTACTGTCCTGGAAGGTGGAAACAGGAGGATCCTGAGGTTTTTTTTATAGCCATAGCCTGGGCACATCAAGGAGTTTTAGATTCAGAGAAAGATTCTGCCAAAAAAAAAGTGAAATATGATTAATGAAGAAACCTCTGACCTCATATATGAATATGCACACAAACACATACATATGCACACATAAACACACACACACAACACATATGGGGACAGATGGCCAGGCACAGAACATGGTAAGCAAACCCAAGTGTGTCCTGATCCTCAGTGTTTCTTCTTGTGGTTGGTCCACATCCCAGGGACATACTGTGATTTAGCCTGGAGTCATATGTTCACCACTAAGAGCTATCTGTTATCTCAATACTAGCCATGAAGTGCGTGCGTGCGTGCACACACACACACACACACACACACACACACGTCTTCTTTCGTTTATGCCTGAATTGGAAACACACAGTGGGAGAGATGTTGAACCTGGTGTTTGCTCACTAGAGGCAAGCACTTGGGTGGGAGGGAAGGTAGTTAGAAGATAGCACAGAAAGCACTAAATGTATTCAGTGAGCAGCAGCAAAGGGAGGGAGAGACATCTTCACTCTGGTGGCTGTAGGTTTGTCCTTAAAAGTCTCTCTGTTATCTAGGTGACAACCTCCAAACCGCCATCACTGTTGCTAAGAATTCTGAAATGATTCCTCATGGCCACCAGGTCATCATTGTTGAGGCTAACGAGCCAGGAGACCTCCTTCCTGCCTCTGTGACGTGGCAGCTGGTGGGGACCCAAGAGCCCAGCCCTCCGAGAAAGGTGAGCAGATGTTGAAAGACCCCTGGCTGGCCCCGGGTTTGTAGAACACAGCCCTGGCATGGCACAACCCTCTGAGTCTTGGAAGTTATCACAGCTCAGGTGTGGTGTGTCTCAAGTGCGACACCATGCAAAATGTTTCCAGCGACATTTTTGCAGACCCAGCCATACACTGTCATCGCCTGGGGTGCTGACAAACTTCCTACCTCAGGCTGCACTGGTTGAGTCAGAGTTCCCGGATAGGAAGGCAATAAAGCTTGCAGAAGCACACCGGTAAACCTCACAGCAGACACCAGATCATGGCCTTGATGCCATAAACATCCCCACAGGTGTCTGCATTGCATAGCATCTTTCTGGAAAGCTGACAGATCGTAGTTTATCCCAGAAAGCAAGCTTCCTGTTCGCTTGTCTGGGGAAAACTCTCCCATAGGAGAATGATTGTGGGACAACACTCCACTTTTGTGTTCCTTAAAGGCCTGATCCTTCCAGCATAAAATGAGAGAAATGCATCTTGGTTTCAGGCTGAACAGCTTCTGACATTCTTATGTAGACAGGGGGCTTTGGTGCAGCACACAGACTGACTCATGCACAGAGCGGCCCCGGCTAGTTGAGGTGGTTAATCTGACATCACCTCTACTAAAGTATGCTCTGAGAGATGGTGGTTGCCCCTGCGCCTTCTGTGTCTCTCTAGTACTCATGTCATTGTGAACCTGTTTTGCTTCGTACAGTCTCTGCATCTCCTTGTGTTCCAGAACCCCGGGCCTTTACTAATTTAACAAACAGGCCAACTGTACTCACACTCATAATATTAATACCTTTTCGGAGTCCCAGTCTTTCTCCTCACCTCTGGCTCTTTCACTGCCTTCCTCCAAGAAAAGGGATTCCTGTCTTTTTTCAGTGGTTTGCAGTTGGCAGTGGCAGGTTTTCCCTCCTGTTGCTTCAGGATAGTGTTTCTTTCCCCCTTCTAAGCACAGTGTTTTCTATGATATACATTTCTCTGTTGAATAAAATAGTCTCACCTCCTGTACTGTTTAAATCCAGTCCTATAGGGATGTAAAGCCTGCTGATAAATCTTGAGAGCAGCCATTGTGGGTGACTGATGGGAGGAGCCAATGGACACCATCCAATGTGTCCTCCTGTGCCATCAGCTAGGATGGAGCAGAGCACAGCCTACCTGTAAATTACAGGGCTACCTGTAAATGACAAGGAGGGAAAGGTCGGGGAGCATATGACAACTGTGCACAGGACCATAGGTGTGGAAGAAGCTCTGGGCACCATGAGGGAATTAGTAGGGCAAACAAAAGTCAGAAGCCAGACACAAGAAGAGCTAGGTCTAAAGAACCAAACTATGCCTCGTTGCAGTGAAGGAATGGGGTAAATGAATGCTACAAGATCTAAGGAAACACAAGGATACATGAAGTAGAGAGACATTCTTTTTTTTTAAAAAAAAAACTTCTAGAAACTTTTTTTAATTAATTAATTAATTTATTTATTTATTTATTTATTTATTATGTACACAGTGTTCAGCCTCCATGCCTGCAGGCCAGAAGAGGGCACCAGACTCCATTACAGATGGTTGTGAGCCACCATGTGGGTGCTGGGAATTGAACTCAAGACTTCTGGAAGAGCAGTCAGTGCTCTTAACCTGTGAGCCATCTCTCCAGCCCGAGAGACATTCTTGACACCTTGTTATGAAGACACAATCACAGGAAAGGATGGACGCTATTAGAACATCATATATTTACATAATAATGGGGGGAATTTTGCTTGTTTTCTTCCTGCAGATTGATGGTCCATGGGCAAATGACCCCCTCACTTGCTGATGCTCATTTCTTTGTGCAACACACATTTGCTTTCTTCCGTGTCTCACAGGGAAGCGGGTGCTGCTTACGAGCCCATGCAGATAAACAATGCTTTTTGATTTTAGGAAACCTACATTGATATCGGAAGTAGTTCTGCACCTGGTGGGAAAGGGTACCATTTTGCAATGAGTGGGAAGTCATACCAAGTGTTATTTCAGCATTTCTACAGCATGCTGCCCAAAGTAAGTCCCGGTGGCTGTCGGGGTCTTCAAGTGAGTGGGACATAAAAAACCAAGGTGATGGGTCACTGAGGTGGGCGTGGGTTTGAGAATGTGCCTTGCTAAAAGCACCTTGGCCTAGGAGGTTCCTGGTCATCTAAACCTTCTAGATCCTACACGTCCACACCATTGCCCTTCAGACTTCAGCACTGATAGACACAGTTTGCCCTACAGCCAGGCCCTGCTCAGATTCCCTCCTTCCTCCCTCCTCTATCTGGCACAGCTTCTTAGTAGATCCACGCATCAGCCTTCGTTGTACATCAGTCTCTCTGATAGCCACCAGCCTCCGTCAGGTGGAGCTCCTTTCCCCTGCTGCCTGGAGTCTTAAATCACAGCAGAAGGAAGCAAAAACCACCACAGTTTATTTTCAAAATCATTTATTATCTTGTCCTCTGTGTGTCCTGCTTTAAAATAGTGTTGAACAGGGTTGTGCTGTCAGTATGGTAGAGACACAGGGCATATAAACTGATGGTAGCAAACATCTCTAAGTCGAGGCTAAAATATTCTCTGCCTCCTTACCTTCCTTGGTAAGTCAAGGACTGAAGAATGTGCGGCCTGAAGGTTTTATGAAAGCTCTTATTCTGGGCCCTAGTGTGGAGACGGAAATCTGAAATTCAGAGAGGTTAAGTTACTTAGCTAGGGTTTGCACAGCAAGTTGGGACTCATCTGGTCAGAGAGCCTCACTTATCACATCTGGTCAGTTGTGCTCTTCTCTGTCCATGGCAACAGAGAGAAATGAGCTGCATTTCCCAAAGAGTTGTACTGCGATTGCTCATGTGCCCCTTCGTTGCTATGTTAATGAGAAGTTACCCCTTCTTGGAGAAGAGAAAAAAAATTGGGCCCAGCCAAAATATAATGGAGTTGTAATGGGGGACTTGAAGTTCAATATTAAAGCATTAGATTCCTCATTCCAATTCCTGGCTTTGGGTCTAATGTCACACACCCCGCACTGTGTTAAATCAGTGGCCAGGAATGAATTTTCAGGCTTTTCACTTTCGAAACATTCCCCCTTCCTAATCTTCCTGCGATGGTTGTTTCTCTCTTTAGATTCTGGTGAATGGAACCGTTTTTGCAAGGATGTCTCCTGGGCAGAAATCAAGCCTTGTGGAAGAGTTTCAGAAATTAAAGTAAGTGACAGGAGTGGTGAAGGGGCCACCCCGTCCGCTGTGGCTCCATAGCTGCCAACGCCATAGTGGCCGAGGGTAACATCATTGATTGTTTTATGTTTCTAGGGATCAGGTGTCCAGATGTGGCTCGGGTAAGCCTTGGTTCAGTAACCAGGGATGTACATTATCAAAGGACCGTAATCAGCTGTTAGCCAGACCTGGCGTCTGGTGGCACTAGGATGGATGGCTCTGCCATCACCTCTCACAAGATTCATCTCCTTTCGTGGGTTGGCATAGAGACACTGGTTTTTACTGCTCATTGGAAGAAGCTAGTCTCAGCTCCTTGAGATGTGGGCCATTTCATAGTAAAGAGGGTACTGTTACCCACTGCCTTCCACATGGAGAGAGAGAAAGCAAGAATAATAATAGAGGTGGGGGGGGGATGCAGGGGAGAAGGGGAAAGGAAGGGATGGTGTTACATTTTCATTCCCTAATCTTAAAGTGTAGGCTGCCTTCTTTCCATTCAAAGCATGTCACTAGTCCCACCCATGCTCAAGGGAGTGGATTTCACAGTAACGTGAATTACAGGAGGTGGCAACAATTGAGGCACATTAAGACACCTACTACCCCGCAAAAGCACTCATTTTGTAGCCCATAAAACCTATCTTGCAGGAAGATTGCCTGCTTAAGTGCAGAGGGAAGAAATAATGAGGGTTTGTGTGGCCGAGAATGGGAAGGGCGGGAGTGTGTGGGTTCTCTCCCGAAGTCATCTGCTTGATCGGATAAGTGGTCATTTCAGACCCTCGTGGCATAAAGTGAAATGGCAGCTGGTAGGGACCAGAGACAGAGGGCGAGTTCAGAACTCTCTCAGAGCACTGGTTGTCAAGTCCTCTTTAAATGGAAAGTCCTGTTGAGGTCAGACCTACCCATTCCTTGCTTGCTGCAAGTGTTAACGATTTCTAGCCTGAAGATTTCGGATAGCCAAAAGGCCCAGGGAGTTGTGAAACAAGATAATTGTAGCTTACCCTTATCGGAATCAGGATCCTGCCTCTTATTATCACATTTTATTGGCCGAGCTTCACAGTGAAGTCTCAAATGCCTTCCATTAGCTTCCCTATGCTTTCAGACTGCGTAAGTGGCCCGGTGTAAGTGGCTAGCTCATTCACACTGCCATTACACAACATTGGCTAAAGAGAGTAATTTTCCCTGTCTCAGATGCCTGAGGAACATTGTTGGCTAGCACTCTGAAAGGTATATCCCCTGGAAACACAATTAGCTTAGGAACGTCCCACATACTGGGACAGAATGAGCTGTCTTCTCAGTTACCCATCATCCTCTTTGAGGTCTTACAGATCAAGCTCTTTGGATTCTTTTTCTAAACCCAGGAAACAAACGAGATGTAAGATTACAGGTGTGATGCAGACACTCATGATGGGCTTTAAGTCTCAAGAAGGGAAGCCAATTAGATGGCTACAGGTAGAGGTGACACTATGCCATGGTACGCAAAAGCTTGTGATTTCGCCAGCCCAGCATTAGTCTGAATTTGTCTACATTTGGGCCACATTGGAACTACAGAGCAGGTCAAAAGGGTAACTTCCTATGAATCAGCTCCTAATAAGGATATTCTAACAGCACTTTTATCACCCATGATCTGAGTCTGGAAAAATGCCACTGAATCATTTAAAGCATAGTCACGAGTCACTGTTGATAAGGTGTCATTCACTTGTAATAGAAGGCCCAAAGGACTTTGCATAAGAAATCCCTTTTCCTTGGCAGCAACTTTAAATGTATTCTTCCATTTAGATCCTGGTTACTTACCAAGCTGATATACAAGGGGTACACATTACCTCATTGCCTATCTGAGACGCATCCAGAACACGTGGATGCTCTAGGTGTATCTGCCGAGCCATGTGCCAGGGACCCTTCCTCCTAATGTTGAAAATGAACTCTTGGCATCAGAGAGAACAACTTGGCCAGGTTAGGCTGTGCCCTACCTATTAGACTGGGGGAGAAGTACTGTCATCATGACCTCATTACAGTCACCAGTCCATGCCCTTGAGCTTGATAGAGTGGACATAATCAACCTGACTTCCTTTTCAAATGTGTCATTACCGTCATTGCTGATGTCCATGGTGTTGTTACTGGCATTTCAGCGATTGAGTTGGGGATGTTTTCCCACTTGAACCAAGATTCTCTAAGTCATTTTCTTGATTCCACATCTGTCCAAGAACACACAAGCACACACACACACACACACACACACACACACACACACCATTGGAGCTTGTTATAATGGAAGCTAGTCAAGAGAGCTTCTGAGCTGTTGATTCTTTTATCTTTTTCTCTGTAGTTACTGTGTGGGAATGTGCGGAGATGGGGCCAATGACTGTGGGGTGAGTACACATGGCTTCGGCTAACCAGGGCAGCACTCCAGAATCTCTCTTGAGCTCCCCAACAAATCCCTAGGGCCTCTTCATCCTTCCTCTAGCAGCCACTGGGTCACTGCCTACCTCTCTGTCAGCATGGGTTGGAAACAGAAAGAGGTGGCAGGTGGCGTCACTCGGGTGGTGTCACTTCCGCTGTCTTCTGGCAATTCCCAGAATAATAAAGTGATTTGATGACACTCCCGAAGTTCAGGACCATTGAGGACTTTACAAGATTACCTGCTTTAGGCCTTTAATGTCACTTATAAGGAGAGAAAGCCTCTGGGAGGGGGCATGCTTTTGCACAGGGTGCACAGCTGGCAATGCCTTAGAGAAGGAAAAGGTTGAAACTCATAAAGTTTTTAATTATGTGTAAATTGCATTTATCCCCACCAAACCCACTCTGAGGTTAATTTTTGAAAATTAGGTTTCTCCTAAATTGTTATGAAATCCTAAATGGTATGGTTTTTACACACTAGAGCAAAACTAAAATTAGATGAGTCTCCGGTTATTCTTCATTCTTATCAGAAGTGAAGTATACATTTTATGTTCTGACTTTGGAAGATGTAGGTGAAATAACAGTTGGCTTGGAGAAATATATATATTATATGTAATATATATACATATATAATATATGTATATATGTACTTTAATAGGTAAGTGTGGTACAGGAATTGAAGACCAGGGATGAGGCTATAGCTGAATACTAGAGCATTTACCTAGCGTGTGTGATGCTCAACCTATCAAAAGAGTGCACACAGAAGAGGAGGATAAAGAAGAAGAGAGGGAAGAGTGACAGACGACAGAGGGGAAAAGAAAATTGCTTTCTATTTCTTATATATGTTTATATCCAAAAAAGCTTAACAGATATTTAAAATCTGTCTATTCATGTTACTTTCCTCTTAAATATTTTTTCCAATGTCTACAAAAAAAATGTGTTCCTACTCAAGGACTTGGGGTAAATTTTTCTGCCTGTGTTTTATTAGAGGGCAGTTGTTAGACCATTCATTCAACCTAGGATGAATACCTACAGCTCTTCATTATGTGACATTTATAGCAAAACAAAAATATCAAAAAGACATAGCCTCTCTTCTCCCAAAAGGAGATCATCTGATGGAGGACTCATGCATTAAATTAACTCTAACATACAGCGGACGATCTTAAATCACACAGTAGAGATGTAAAACACTAAGGAGAGGGAGGCAATGTTCTAAGATTTATAGAGATGGAATCTCCTGCCTGCCTACCAAACCATGCAAGCAAGCACTGCAGGGCAACCTAAATACAGAATCTCTTCTCACAGCCATACAATTCCTGTGAGATTGCGTTCTTTCTCTGGCTTGCCTATGGTCAGTCTGCTTTCATAGGAAATGAATGAATCCTCATATCTGTGCAGTGACATGTGCCTACAGATGGGTGTGGCCTGATTTGGGCATCTGGTGGTGATGCTGCCCGCTACACATGCTTTACCAGAAGTTAACCAGTTGACTAGATCAATCAGCCGGAAAAGTTGGTTTTAGATAGCTTTCCCCATCTTTTGTTTTTTGTCATTTGTTTTTTTTTTTTTCCATGAGGATGGCCCTGCTGAGAGTAAAACTGAGTCAGTGGGAGTCTCCAATCCATGGCCATCCAAATTCTGTCATCCTTTGTAAACGATTTATTTTGTTTTTCATTATGTGCAAATGTGTGTGTGTGTGTGCGTGCGTGCGTGCATGAGAGAGAGAACACAGGTGCCTACAGGGTCTAGATACTGAGGAGATAGAATTACAGATAACTGTGAGCCTCCCAATGTAGGAGTAATTGAACTTGGGTTTTCTGCAAGAGTATGGACTGATAGCTGCTACATCAGTGTTTCTTAACCTGTGGTTTGCAACGCTTTTGGGATCCAAGAACCTTCTCTCAGGAGTCACATATCAGATACCCTGTATATCAGATATTTGTATTATGACTCATAATAGTAACAAAATTATAGTTATGAAGTAGTAACAAAACTAATTTCCTGGTAGGGGTTCAGCCCAACATGAGGAACTTTGATAAAGGGTTGCAGCGTTAGGAGTGCTGAGAACCACTTTGCTGTCCTCTCTCCAGCCATTCTGTCCTCCTGTTACAGACTTTATAAATGGGTCCTTCCATTTCCTGATGCTATATGCATGGCACACAGATAGTACGTTAAGTAAGCATGTGTGGAAGTGCAAACACACACACACACACACACACACACACACACACACACTTCTACTAAGGATCATGCTTAGTCAGTTTCTTTTTCATGGTGACTTTATGGACCAGAGGAGACAGGGTATACAGATGAAGAGATAGCATGAGCCATGATCTGAATATGGACAATGGCAGTTCCTTAGTTAGGGTTTCTACTGCTATGAAAAGACACCATGACCACAGCAACTCGTATAAAAGAAACATTTAATTGGGGTGGTTCAATCTATTACCATCAAGATGGGGAGCATGGCAGCATGCACACAGACATGGTACTGGAGGAATAGCTGAGAGTCCTACATCTTTGTAGGCAACAGGAAGTCAACTGAGACACTGGGTGGTATTCTGAGCCTCAAAGCCCACCCCCGCAGTGGCACACATCCTCCAACAAGGTCACACTCACTCAAACAAAGCCACACCTCCTAATATTGCCACTCCCTATGAGATTATGGGGCCAATTTATTCAACCTGGCACACACTGTGTTGAACTGACCTATTTCAAATAGCTGTGGTATTTGAGTAGAAAGAGCCTGGTCTGAGGAGTCACAGTTTGACTTGGATGGATCATTCCAGGCTTTGAAAATGGCTCATGCGGGCATCTCGCTATCAGAACAGGAAGCATCCGTGGCCTCTCCCTTCACCTCGAAAACACCCAACATCGAGTGTGTGCCTCATCTTATCAGGTAAGCTGCTCCTTCCTCTCTACCTCGTTGTTATGGCTCATTCTCTGGCTCTGGAAATAGATGGAACTGGACACGAATTTCAAGTCATAAAGGCCACCACAGGTGTGGGTCCAGTGCTGCGGGACCATTAACCAAGGAATGATAACCTGTTGCTTACAAACACTGGCAAACCCTTGAAGCTGACTTTCAGTGAGTTTTAAGAAATAGATGGGCTGTCAGGTAGACTGCTAGAAGATTGCTTTGATACTTAAAACCTGATTGCATGTCTTCTCTTTCTCTGACTTTCGTATAGTGGATGTCTTCTGTGATATTTTACGATGAGTTTGGGGTAGGTAAGAAAACAGGATGAGAACACATCATTAAAGAGCTTTCCCCAATACCATTGTATAACTCTAAAATAAAAATTCAAGCACATCCAGGGTGTTGCCGCAGAAGATAATGTACTTGACTGGAGAAAGGGAAGGAGGGGCATGTGTTTGCTTTCCTTCCCTGCACCCTTTTCTAACCTCGTTTCTACCTACATTTTAAGTGTGATGAGGAATAAAGCACCCAGCTTTATATTTTGTTCATAAGTCTTTCCCCCATGCTCTTCCTGGAATACCTGGTAGCTGAGCCTCTCCATGGCCAGTGGACTGGAAGTCATCACTCAGCTTACACTGAAAGGGCAATCACATGATTCTCCATCGTGTTTCTTGGTGCCCCAGAGAAATGACTGTTTGGAAGTCACCAAGCCTGAAATACCCTGTCCTTTCTGTCAACATAACATCTGGGTCACATGTGCCTCATTCCTGGCCATCTACACATGTGTTCTTCTGTACTCTTAAACACCATAACCCCCAGACCACCCAAATATGACTGTGACCCAATGTCTTAATGCATCTAGAATGCATTTAGAATGAAGTATGTTGGTTTACAATACAAGCAAAGATGCAAAATTTGTTAGGGGCAGATGGATTATTGTTAAGACTCTAGGGAAGATGTTCTTCTCTTCTATATTTCACAGCCTCGAAATATTAGATATGGTTCTGTGTTCAGTTCTTTTATCCATTGGTATTCTCCTCATGTGCTTATTCCCGAGAAAGATCTAGAAAGGTAATGAGGTCCAAGTCTTATACGAACAGGTCCAGGTCCACAGGTCTCATTGTCATTCTTCAGAGCGTGAGTCACTGGGTGTTCAAGTCCTTGAGGGAGAAGCCCTTATCTGCTTTCAGTTCTTTATCAAGCATTGTATCTAGCTCTAAGCTTGGTATTGCAGAACATTAGAGGCATGGCTGCAGGATGCGCAGATAAGTGTATGAGCGACTAAAATTCATAATCATTAAGAGTGGCAGCAATCCTGGCAGTTCACGGAGACAACATTTATCCTGCCCTCGGATCCGTGTTTGTGCTTTGTTTTGGATCTGGCTGTCTTAATTTTCTTGAAATTATATACAACTGCAGGGGGAAAAAAGATGAAATCATAATGTTTATGTCAGACTTGGGGAAACAATCTAGGCTCTGCATTCTTTCCTCAGTCTGTTTTCTCCTCCATCCTTTGTTGGAAGCAAATGCTAGCTGTTCACAGCCTGGTGGGGAACATCTGCCTGAAGTACCCTGGCCCATCTCCCAACCTTAACACTCCTCTTGCCCGAGGCAAGTAGTTAGTATTTGGGCTCCCGGGTTTTCCGTTTTATGTTTCTGTATAGTTATAACATCTTTGAGCTGAGCAGGTGCCCATGTCACTAGGGACTAGAAACAAAGCTAAGCCCATGTGGGCTCGTGTCTGCCTTGGCGAGAGGAAGCTGCAGAACCATCACGCTACATTCTGATACTGTCCTCAGATCCATCACTATCCAACAAACCCCAGCGAAAGTGCATTTCCCCCGAATAATGCAGATGCAGGTTCCAAGCTGTAGTGTCCACAGCAGGCTTCATCTTTTGATCTCTTTACCAATACCTTGGTTTCCTCCAGAAAAACAAACTAACTGATGGCAGAAATGTCAGAACTTAAATTTTAGAGTTACATCTAAACTTTGAAGAGCACCAATCTTTTAGCTTAGTGTGTCTGAGAGCCACTAAATCTCACTCAATTCCAGGAAGCACGTGTTGAGGTAGAAAAAATTAGGATCAAGCCAATGCTTGCCACGGAAGATTATCATAATGCTGCATTATGCTTAGAATATACACAATAATATTCTGACTTCATAGAAAGGACAGGGCCGGGCTCATTTCATATCCTTTTGTAATGAGTTTTGGTGTAAGGTGGGCGCTTCATAAGACCTAAGTAAAAGTGGATGAAGAATCAAAGGGTGAATTAAGGACTGAGTGAGAGAAAGAACAAGTGAATAAAGGGTTAAATAGGTCTTGGGATGCAGTGCATTAGTTAATGTTTGCCTGTTAGGGACAAAATGCTGGGTTTGATTCTTAGCACTGCACAAGCCAGTGGATGGCGGTAGTTCCATCATTTGCGAGGTGGAAGTAGAAGCATCAGGAGTTCAATGAATAAAACAAGGGCCTGGAGAGATGGCTCATTGGGTCAGAGCATGTGGCTTGCAAACTTAAGGATCTGATTTCAAATCCAAAGCACTGACACAAAAAGTTTGGCATAGATTTGTCTGCCTGGAACACCAGTGTTGAGGATCAGAAACAGTGGATCCTAATAGCTCCCCAACTAGCCACTTAGCAAAACCCCAAACTTCTAACCAGTTAAGAGACTCTGTCTCATGCCACTGGCTGGAGAGTGATTGAAGAAGACACATGACAGCCTATTCTGGCTTCCACATGTATGTGCAATGTGTGTGTTTACCTGTATATTAACATACATGTAACACACACAAATAAAAATTTAAGAAATCATACAGAAAAAAAGATTCAGTAATTTCCTGAGGACATAGCTCAGTGGTAGAGTACTTGCCTAGCGTGTGGAAGGACCTGATTTTGACTTCCAGCATTGTAAAAAAAGGTAAGCATACGATAAAAAAAAAAAACAGTTGAAAGAATGAATATATGGCTAAGTTTAAGACAGGCTATTAAACACGAACACCTTCCTCAGCCTTATGTGGGTCACCCATATTACCTCCTCTGGTGGGTCACTTGCATCACACTCTAAGGCTTGGAGTCATCACAGAAGAGGGGACAGGAAAAATGCCAGAGAGAGAATGTGATGGGTGTGAGACGGCTGTGCCACTCATGAACTCATAAGAGTGGCAGGTGCCAGCACAGGGCATGCGCAAGACCTACTATGCAAACATTCAGTCATGGTCTCTAAACATTGCAGCCTCCATGGGACTCTACTGTCAGTCAAGGGCCGTCTTCAGAGGTGCAATCAGTGGCGTGTTACCCATGCCTCAGTGGTTAGCTTCACACGCATGCTCATATAGATGGTTCTGGTTAGACCTATAATGCAATGCTTTAAAACAAAGCAGAAACAAAAATCATAACCAAAAGACACAAAAAGCGGGATGGGGATTTGGTGCAAGGGGTAAGGGTCTTGGTAAGGGTGGGAAAAGGATATGGGAGGGTGGAGAGGTGAGTGGCCAAATGTATTCTATACATTGTATACATATGGAAATTGCTAAAGAATGGAAAAAATTTAAATGAACTCCTTTTGAAATGTTAAGACTAGGAGCTGTGTGGCCTATATAAGCAGATTTTGTGTTTGTTTGCTCCAAACAGGGAGGGCCGAGCCGCTCTGGTTTCATCCTTTGGTGTATTTAAATACTTGACCATGTATGGCATCATTCAGTTTATTGGAACATCACTTCTCTACTGGGTATGA
The DNA here is from genome assembly GCF_018167655.1 of Microtus oregoni. Classification (NCBI taxonomy): domain Eukaryota; kingdom Metazoa; phylum Chordata; class Mammalia; order Rodentia; family Cricetidae; genus Microtus; species Microtus oregoni. The sequence continues at coordinate 31,269,121 of NW_024543088.1, read as the reverse complement.
ATTAAAATCATTTTTTCTCAGATCTCATTGTATTTATAGTTGTGGGATGTGGATCCCACACCCTATCGAATGTTTATAAATACATGACATTTCTCAGAAACAGATGCCCACAAACTTGAGAACCCGGTGTGCTTCGTGCAGCCTAGGCTCACAGTCAGTAGCCCTGGATCTGTTGTCTAGGGTGTTGGTTTTCTCTAGATAATCCGAGACTCTCGACCTCTGCAAGCCTGTCTCTTCCTTGGGGTATAAACAGAGCTTGAGAGTAGCCTAAATATAACTCCGCAGGAAATGGATCTGCCTCCAACTGTGGAATATTTTTGGTAAAAGACTCAAAAGAGATAAAGAGGAAGCGAAGGTTTTGAATTTGATTTTGAAGGACAGGAATGCTAAAAATCTCCCACAGTGGGGCTGTCCTGCAGAACCTACTCAGAATTTAATAGGGTTAGACACACCAGTGAAGGAGTGGTGATTCCTTACAACGACAAAGGACTCTAAAAAGCAAATGGTGATCTTGGTTTAGAAGTTACCTGCATAGAGGAGCTGTGTATAGATTAAAAATAATCTTCATTATTTCAAGCGTAGTTTGCTCTATAATGAAAGAATCCAACAGGTGCAGAGGACACTTGGGGAATTCAGCTGTTTTATTGTTTTGGGAGGATATTTAGAGGTGAACGGGAGACCCATGATTAGGGTATATTGTAGGTTATTGCTGGAAAGGACACACATGGGAGGCTAAATAGCCAGCAAGTAGGGAGGGGGTCAGGAAACCACCTTCAAGCTTTACCTCAATCCAAAATGCAAAGTGGGTCTTGGCCCTGGCCAGCTCCCACCTCTGGAAAGTCAGTGACCTATATTCACCGTCTCCACAGTTCTAGGAGAGCTGTTCTTATCGAAAACTCTATAGCTGCTGTTGAATAGTTTTCCTTGTGTTCTTTTTTCATGCAATTTTCCCACTTGGAGAAAGGGCAAGAGATAGTAACCCGGGGCCAGGGAGATGACTCAGTCAGTGAAGTGCTTGCTGGGTTCAGAGGCGCAGCGTCCACATAAAAAGCTGAACTCGGTAACATACACCTTATAGTTCCAGTGATGGAAGGCAGGGACCGGAAGATTTCGGGCACTCAATGGCCAGGCAGTCTAGTCAACTGGTGAGCTCCAGGGTCAGTGAGAGACCATCTCAAAAATAAATAAATAAATACATAAATAAGGTGGAGAGCAGTAAAGGAAGACACCTGATTTTGACCTCTGGCCTCACACATGCGTACACAGACATTTACCCCTTTGCATGCAAGTGCACACAGAATGTGTTCAACACACACACACACACACACACACACACACACGGGAGAGAGTAGATAAAGAATAGTTGGAGATCAAGAGGCAAAATGTTATACCTTTTGATGAAACTGGGCGCAGAACTGAAGAGAACTGGAACCGTCTGCTCAACAGTTGTCCACTGCTGTCTGGAGCCTGATGGGTGTGTCATCTGAGCACCTCAGCCAGGACACTGGTCCAGAGCCTTTGGAAAGCCCAGCATACGCTCGCTTGCAGACATCTGCAACACATCCGAACCAGATGACAGCCTGGAACTCAGTTATTAGCTATGGAGCAGGTCCCCAGGCCTGGCTGCCCAAGGTCCTGCAAAGACAGTCCCCAAGAATAATGGTTTGACTTTTTGGCCTTGAGTTCAGCTCCAAAAAATGTGAACTGGAAAGCTAAGTTTGGTGTGTAGCCAGACCTTGGGAAGGCAGAAATAGCAGACTAAATTCTGCAGTGGCTTAATCAGGGTTGAAACCCCTTGAGGGGTTGAGCCACCCTTTCACAGGAGTAACCTAAGACCATTGGAAAAAACAGATATTTACACTAGGATGCATAACCGTAGCAAAATTACAGTTATGAAGTAGCAATGAAATCATTTTAGGGTTGCAGCCTTAGGAAGGATGAGAATCACTGAGTTAGTAGGGAAAGGCCTTGTTCAGGTTGGGGACATGAGCGAACTCTAGTCCATACTCAAGAGTGGAGGCCTACACGGTTAAATGAACTGGGGCCTTGACTTTAAATTTTGTTTAAAATTCCATTAGAAACTTTCAGACTTTAACATCTGGTGCTGAGAATTCAGCTGTCCAGACTGCCGTGATGCTTGCCACGGCCAACGTGGCCAGTAGGAGGTTGGCTGGGTTCTGATGATGGCACTGGTAATGAAGAAATGAGTTAAATACGGAGAAAATGGCTACTGGGGTCGTTTAGTCTAATGGGATAGCGATGGGTTTCGGACCATATTTTCTTTTGGAAAAGAAGAAAGAAATAGCAGCTGCCTGCCGAGCACTGTGAAGGGGAAACACGAGGATAACAGGCATGAGACTTACACTGGCTCTCCCTTCTTTCAGCAACTACAGATCTTTGGTAATTATCAGTATCTCATGCAAGACGTGTCCATCACACTGATGGTCAGCTTAACAAGTAAGTGTGTATGCGTGTACGTTTGTCTGTAAAATCCCAGAAACGCACAAATGAGAACGTTATAAGGTAACGACAACATAATGACGAAAACCTCACTGTGTTTGATTTTATTTAAAGTAACATTAGCAGCCAGTGGAAGCTTGGCACCTCTAGCCCTGTGGCAAAATAACCTGATAATAAATCGGTCTTTGCCTTAAGAACTTGTCAATATATTCTTAGTTCTTTGTAGTGTTGTGTCTTGTCCATAGAAAAATGGGTAAGGAATCAAGAAAGGACTTTTTTTTTTTTTAAACCCGAAGGTCACTTTCCATTATTCAACTCCGTCTCACATTGACACAAAACTAGATTTTGGTTCCGTCTGTGACTCGTGACAACAAATGCTACCTTTTTTTTTTTCTGGTACCTTCTCTCGGATGCGAGGTGTGTCTCGCAGCAGCTATTGCTCACTTCCTTCTCCCGAAATGACATTGATAAAGTGCTCTTGATCAAGGAACTTGGGGCTTGATGCTAACTCTTAATAAGCGAGAAAGGTGACTGTCTCAACAGAGAGCATGAAGAAGAATGGCATCGTCACCTTCCCTTTGTTCAACAGTGAGGTGTTATGAAAAACAACAGATGACATATCTGGCATTTCAGGATATTAATAACCTTGACAGTTTCATGTCGCATCTTAAAGTACAAAACCGATATTGAAGTCATCTATTTTATCTACCCAATGATAAAAATTTACCAGTCTCTATGATATAAGTAATATCAATTTTGATTATTAGGTCGAAGTGCCTATTCCAAGCCTATTTTGTATTTTCTACTACAATGTTATTAATATTCACCGAGCTGAATAATTTTGAATTAGTGATAATGATTCCATGATGCTGGGTATTTTTAAGCAATTTGAATGATTTATTTATGAGTGATGTTGGAATGAGAAGGAAGCCCAGAAGTTTCCAGAGCCTGCATTAGCGGGAGGTGCTATGGGCTAAAGGCCATGGCTGTCTTCTATCATTTAACTATCTCCTGGGAACAAGACACGGCATGTACAGATATGTAAGTAAATAACAAAACTACGACAATATTGCCTTTCCCCAGTATAAGCTTTACACTGGGACTTAAAAACATAAGGAGTCTTGATGAGGGTGCTTTATAGAGGTCATATCCAATACTCGTCAGCTTTAAAGGAAGCAGATGAACATTCTCAGCCTGGCAGTCAAGACTCGACTCTCTGATCTGGCCTGACTCAGTTTTCAGATGATATCTCTGCTGCTTCCTCTCACTTACCCTACACTGCTCTCAAGCTGAAAAGCTTGCATCCCATATTTATCTACCACCTCTCATGCATGCTAGTTCCTTTCACTGGAAATGTCCTTCTTTGAGTAAAAGACTCTTTAAAAATACCAAAGCATGTGTATGTCTTGGGAAGGTATTGTGTGTGTGAGTACAGTACCCATGAGCTATCAGTAAGCAGTACCCGCTCTTAACCACTGAGACATCTCATAGTCCCGAGCACTTTTGAAATCTTCCCATATTTCTAGGGTTAGAGTGGATCCTGTTTCTCCTTTGAAGCCACCACTTGTTTCTCTCTTCTCTCTCTTCTCTAATCATCATTAAAACAACCAACTCTCCTTTCTCTGGTCTTCCTAAGTCTATGCCATCAGGCCGTTCTTTAATTTGAATTTGTGCTTCTTCAACTCATGAATCTAACCTCCCCAACTAAACTCTAAACCTGAGCCATCAGCATCTTATGCCCCAGAAGTCTATACATGTCTAACACAGAGTAAGAAGAGAATGTTGGTGTGGGCAGGTGCTGAATGATGCTTTTCTATTGGGTGCAGGCTTCCTTACCTAAAGATTTGAGAGCAATGAATGGTAGTACCACTGAGCATGAAGAGAGATGATGGCGATATCTATACAGTACCTTTTCAAGAGATCCTTATTGGTCCTTCCATTGTAAAACTATTCCCCCTCTAGCCATTACCTGAATATTGAATCCATGAAAAGCTGTAGCAGTGGTTATGAAGGAGAACTGAAAGGAGAAGTATGAAATCTTGCTTCCTCTCAGGATTGCCACAATCAAGGAAAGAGAGTTGTAGGAAGTGTTTTAGGAAAGTCTGGGTGATTTTGAGGGGGTATTGTTTTGCCCACCCCCCCCCCTTCATAGTAATAAGAAGGAGAGAGAGGAGAGCCATGAATGGAAGCCATGTATCAATTATCTTGTAGGTAAAGGGAAAGCCACAGAACTTTTCAGGCTGGAAGCATCATAGCAAGAAGCTGCCCAATGGGGCAGGTTGCACAGGTCTTTACGGTGTGTATTCCAGGAGATATTAGAAGAAAACATTCCTGAGGAGTCAGAGGGAGAGATTGCCATTCACATCAGTCCAGAGGGGATTACCATTCATAGTAATCCAGATGTGAATACTATGCACACCAGTCCAGATGGGATTACCATCCTCACTAGTTCAGATGTGATTACCATCCACACTAATCTAGATGTGATTATTATCGGCACCAGTCCAGATAGGATTACCATCCTCACCAGTTTAAACGGGGTTACCATTCACACTAATCCAGATATGAATACCATCCATACCAGTCCATATGGGATTACCATCCACACCAGTCCAAATGGGATTACCATCCACATGAGTCCAGATGTGATTACCATGCACACCAGTCCATACCAGTCCACAGGGCAGCCCTGTAGAACCCACCAGTGAGCCCTGTGCAGACTGCCTAATTTTAGATAGTTGCCACATTAGAGAACATCTACCAGGAGGGAAACAGCAACTAAGGTTAAGTAAGAGCTTTTCACCTGGCTTCCCCCATTCTCTGAAGTAAGGTGAAAAGCAATGGAATCATAGATGCAGCCAAGCACTGGGTCTCTCACATCAAAAGGTGAGATCATTCCAACACCCTATACCGACCAGGAAAAGATCTACCTGAGCTATGGCTAAGCTTATGGGAATAGGAAAACAGAATGTCTGAAAGCAAAGGGGGATGAACAAGCAAAAATAGCTGCTTCTTGCCTTTACCCTCACTGTCCCAGGTTTCCTCAGGGTTCGGCCTGTTGACTGAACCTGCTGCATGATTGTTGGTCATTGAATAAGATGCTACTGTCCTAATAAGACAGTGTCGGAGCTATCACCTTCTGAGAAACTCTTCTCCTTGAGGAAGCTATGGCCCTGAACCAAGCCACCCTAGTCTCTAGCTGAGCCAGTGCTCTGAAGAGACACTGAGTTTCACAGGGCCAACAGTTGGGATGAGAGTCAGCAGGGCAGTACCATGGAAAGGGTTGCAGTGGCCCCACCTCCATGTTAGTCTGTTCCACAACTAATATCATGCAGGTGAGTGCAGAAAATCCCAGATTAACTCCATCCAATTCTGAAGCAAGGTTAGAACTGTGGCTCATGTTTTTCAGTTTCTAAAGAAACCAACCTTGTTGAACACAGTTTGATTCTTCTCAAGCGCTTACCAAGATGGCCAACCTTCCCAAAAGGTGGAAAAGAAGGGCTCATTGTGAGCCCATTCAGCACGCCGTGAGTTCCATGTACTGTGATGGGCCTTCCATCAGCATCCTTTTAGCTGAACTACAGAACCTGGCAGGGCCATTTCACTCAGGGAAATTACTATTTCTTAAAGAACTTGCCAAAGATCCCAGAGGTTGGAGCATATGCAGCTAATAATACAAGATATGATACAGTAAAGAAAAAGAAGAGATATCAGGAGAAGTCAATGAGAAAATGCACACTGTGCAGTCCAATTTGACTCTAGTCCACAATCAAGTTTGAACTTAGGAATACAGTTGCCGCCTTCTATGAGATCTAGCGAGACTACATCAAAAACACAAAGGAAGGAGGTGATAAAAATATATTTCTTTCACACTAACGGGTCAACAATGGGATCCCTTTATTCTCAAGCCATCCCCTCTCTCCTCTTCAGCCTAGCTTACAGTTTTAATTTCTTGTCCTCTCATCACCACCATGGCCAATGTCCTAAGAGATGATGCTCCAGCAGAAGCATCACCATTTTTGTTTGTCCCCTTCCCCCTCTCGCCCACAGCTAATGATCTCAAACGTTCACTGTCTCTTCAGCAAGCCTTTGGAATAGATAGAATGTTGATGTAGCACGGTTTTAAGACAGTCATTGCAGTAGCTGATGATAGGATCCAGCCTGGTCCAGTAAGACGACATATCTCAGTAGATAGGAGGAGGCCACATGGAGACAATTAGGTTAAGAAGGCATCCGTCCATCATACACTGGCATCTTTTACATAAACCTCATCGAATGGCAGTGACCTTTTCTGTGTATGATCCTTTGGAGACTCTTGTGGGAGACGTACAACCTGGGAATCTCATGAGGAACACTCAGAGCTTGGCTTATAGATTTACAGTCACCTTGAAATTTGGAGCACATGAATTATAATGTATAATTTCCAATATATATGCATCCAATGATTTTGAACAATTAAAGAGCATAATTTGAAATGGCAATTTCTTCCCTGTAGCAGGCTCAATGTGAGGTTTAGTTAGAGATAAAAGTGGAACAAGGCGGGGTTTCTCTTGCAGGGAGTTCACAGACTGCAAGGTCGCATGTGTGAACAATATAGTTTATTGTAGAACATCCTGCGGTAGGATACCAACATGAATAGCACACTGGGTGAGCTCAGAAAAGGAAACAACTAATTTTAGGTGAAATATATTATCTCATAAGCTTGCGTTTTTCGGCATACAATCTGAATAACAAATGTTATCATCTTCACTTTAAGAAAATCTGGACAATTCATAATTTTCCTGCCTGGTTATAAACCGTGCTGCTCTCCAGGCTGGTTCAGGTATCCCACTGTGTTCTCTTAAACTTAGAAAATCCATCCTGTTGTAAATAGTGCATTCAGAGACCACAGGCTTTAGGATCAAACTCTCTTGTGTTCACATCATTGCTGGGCTATTCACTGTTTCCTTAAGAAAGAGAATCTACTTTAACTTGTTTATTCATCTGCGAAACCTACCTATTTTGCATTGCTTTTTAAGTAAACAAAGATAATACTTATAAAATCACTTGGCACAATCTCTGCAGTTTAATGGGTGCCCCATTTTCTTCTAATAACCAGGAATACAGACTTCTTATTAGAAATACTAGGAATCTCTGATGCAAAAAATGTTAAAATACCCAGTGTAAAAATAACAACCAGTTGGTGCTACAACATCACAGCATCACAACTCACCCCAAATTCAGTGACTTATGTCACCAAGCAATTTCTCTCCCAGTTTATGGGCCTAGATGCTGACTGTCATTCAGCTGATCTAGGTTTCTCAGCTATGCTTTACACTGGAAATAACTTATTTCAATGAAATTGAGCTCAGATCAAACCTGCCTTTCTCATTTTAGGGCCACTGTGAAGGGCCAGACAGAGTATTTTCAGCAGAGCCTGGCAGAACCTGACATTGTGAGCCATGCAAGATTGTTTGAAACTAATACTAACATCGCCATGACCAGCAAACCCCAATGAAATGCCATCTCTATCAAGCCCGTTACCCAATCTCCTATGGTTTTTGTGATGAAGAGGGAGGCAGAGACTGTACTGAGCATGTGTGGGAGAGTACATCAATGAGAAAGGCGATGTCTGAGAAAGGGGACATCGCCCAGAGCTGTGATGGTGCCCACAGCCTCCTCATGAACTTGATAGTTGCATCTCAGATGGTGACATGTAAAAGGCATCCTAAGCACTGCAGCCTTTGCCTTCTGTGACTTAGAAGCAAGATGGCTGCACATGCTTTAGCACTGCCCACATTGTATGAGCACTCATATGACCATGCACATTATATGATCACCGTCCACTTCTCAGTGCACTCCAATAGCCACGTCTGACACCAGCTATCCACGGTTAGACCAGATATCACAGGCTGAGGACACAACCACAAGAATGGCTTCACTCCAGACCCCAGGGCCATCATTTGGAGCTCCTAAGTCATCTGAATTTTGACTAGCTATCTATAATTTAGGAGCTCCACTACCCATCATCCGGTATTCAATAATTTGTTGATTCCCAGAGCCCACACAGTGTAGTATTTATTATCATGGTTTTATTCATAGAAAAATGATACAAGTTAGAATTAGCCAAGGGGGGAGATACATGGGACAAACTCTGGGAGGGGTCCTAAAGGTTTCTTCCACTGTTATTCTGTTGCAAAATCCAGCTGCTTCATCTTTCTTGCACACACACGTGCGATAATGTACTCTGGCAACCGGAGTTCAACTAAGTTTCCACAGCAGTTTATACTGAGGTTCCATCATCTAACACAACTGACTGAATCATTTGCCACGAGGCTGAGCTCAATCTCCAGCTCTTCTCCTCTTCCAGGTCAAGCAGATACTCTGCCTGAAGCCCCAGCTTTACTGGTGGTCTATAGTGCTGTGGCCAGCTGCATTTCTGCATGACATTGTTAGCTCTAATTCTCTTCAAAACCACAATCATCGTTTAAAAGCTATTTTTAGGTTTATTGTGTGTGTGTATTGGTGTTTGTCTGTCTGTATGTATTTGCACCACATGTGTGCCTTGAACCCACAGAGGTCTGAAGAGAATCATATCCCCTGCAACTGGAGTTAGAGAGAGTTGTGAACCACTCTGGAAACTGAACTCTTGTCCTCTTCAAGAACAACAAGCATTCTTTAACTACTGAGTTATCTCCCCAGATCCTAGCATTAGTCATCTTAGCATAAACTGTTAGAGCCCATTATGAAAATAAAGATGTTCCTGTCAGCTAGAAAATGTCAAGGATTCAGAGGATGTATCTTAGAATCTAGGGATACAAGTCTGTCATTGTCTTTTTTTTTAAAACAATGTTTTTATTAATTCTTTGACAGCTTCATAGAATGTCATTTTATTATATTTCCTCCCTATCCTTGGCACCTGTGAGGTTCATCTTCCACCTTCCAACTTTGTGTCCTATTAAAACAATAACCCATCAATTCCAATTTATGCTGCCCACATACCCATGGGTGTGGGATCATCTGCTGGAGCATGGTCCACCTACAGTAGGCACCACCATTAAAAAAAAAAACCTGACTTCATCAGAAGTCATAGCAAACTGTCAATACCTCTTTGATTATGGGTGTGGTCTCATGGGCTTCTCCTCTCTCCATGCTGTAATGCTGGCTTGTTTGGCCTTATGTCATTATATATTATTTATAGAGCAGACAGAGCTGCTATAAATTCATTAGTGCAGCGGTCCAGTCATGTCCAAATGACATTGTTTCAGTCTGGTCCTCCCGGGCATCTGGTTCTAACAATCTTTCAATCACCCTCTTCTGTCATATTCCCTGAACCTTGTGAGTGGCAGAATAGAGATGTCCCTTTTGTGGGTGAATCATGCCACTTATTCTCTGCACTTTGATCAATATGTGTTTCTGAGTTAACAACCATCCACTGCACAGATACATTTCTCTGAGGAGGACTGATGAGAAGGGAAGGTATAGGCTGGATTGACAGGAGAAAAAAAAAGGGGGTAGAAGAAGGGATAATTAACACTGAAGAGGTTTGAAAAAGACATATGCAAACACACTATTTTTATAAGCTTCATATATATTCATATTCTATAATACATGTATATATATTTGTATAGAAGTATTGAAGTTACCCTACATAAGTGATAGCATTCCTAAAAGATAAATAAAGAAGTTGCCCTATAAAAACATAGTGTTCAATAGGAGTGTCCAACAGCTACCCCCAAACAACCTAAACTATGGCCATTGCCCTAGTTTCCCACCACAACTTGATGGTAAGACCTTGTGGCTGAAGACACAACACATAGGACATAGGAAAATCAAATTGATACAGTCAAAGAAGCTTCCTCCTTGTTAGCTATCTGTCTCAGTACTGGAAAGTGCTATGTAGGCTAAGGAGGGAAACGTCATCAATAGATTTTCGTCAGCTGTGAACTTTGTGAAGCACAGAAATAACTAGTATTGCAAGAATTGTCCATGAGTGCAATAGTGTCACAAATGTTACAGAGGTAACCAACCACTTTCTGCTTATAATTAAACAGAAAGAAATGTGTGCCTGATACTGTAAATATGGCTAAGAATTGATGGTTGAGGAACTCACAGAACCCAGGATAAACTTACTACCACTATTCTGCTAAATGGATAATACAGGACCAAACTGTACTCAAAATTAGTACCTTTGTGCCCATCGTATTCCTTGGTAATAAACATAGTTTCTGTGTATCCACTCGACTTAGCGCTGGGAAGTCAGAATAAGAGGCCCTGCATATTTCCCAGCCTCTAACCCCCTGCTGTGAAAACACTGGGATGTAACAGTGATGCCTTGGGTAGTCATAGAGGAGCTTTAGAACGAGTTAGTTGGGAGGGCCTTTGAGAAGCACTCATTACACCATACTCTTACTCTACATGAAAAAGTCAAGTACCAGAGAGTATACATTGTTATCCCAGAGTGAACAGAAATCTATTGCACAGTGTTATTATCCCAAAGTCTACATCAATTCCCTTCTACCTTACCTCCACACCCCATGAACATAAACTGGAGTACACGTGCTCTAATTTATTAAAATGGAAAAGCTGAGAAAGGGATGAGGTGACATATTGAACACCGAGATTAAAGCGTGACTTACATAAATCTTTAAATGAGATGGTCTGAATTGGTAACTCTCCATGCCTTTTTCCTGCTCTGTCCTGAAAGGCAGAGCACCATTCCATGCTCATTGGTCTGTTAGAGCACCAAGCATCTACGAAGGATGGAGTCATAATTAAAAAATTATATGTTCTTTTTTTGTATTTCCAATCAGTTTAAATGTCAAACCCTAGGGTTGAAAATGCAATATGTTTTAGCTTTATTATCAGAAAACAAGGTTTTTATGAGCCTGCCTCCTGTACCAGACCAAATGGAACATGCATCAGCAATTCCCCCTGACATGTGTATCCAGAAAGGAGACAGGCACAGCGGAAGATCTATCACAGTGCCTGGCCCATTGAAGTGCTTGGATACCATTGGTTGAAGAGCAGAGTGGATGCTTTCTTTTAATTACCATACAGGGATTAGTTAGGATGGTACTGCTCATCTTGCTCTATGTATCATCTCTGCTGGATCCACAGGAAAAATATGAGCAACGTGTAGTCAATTACAGGGCCTATCAGTCCTTTACCTTTTACTTCTGAAAGTAAAACCAAAGCACAGAGGAGACCAAGATTCGTAGAAATGGATGTGCGATGACGTAATGGCTGGTGTAGGTGTAACCATGCAGTTGGTGCTTTCTCAAGCTGAGTCTTACTCAAAGACTCAAGAGGCTATGCATCTCATCTTTCAGCCTCAAAAACGAAATTCTAAAGGAAAAACATATACCTGTTTTTCAGTGAGCATAAATCATGCCTACCCGAAACTGGCTCCATACAGACCAGCAGGACAACTGCTTTCTCCTCAGCTGCTGCTCTCAGTCTTCCTGAATTCCTGCTTCACCTGCATTGTGCTGGTGTCTGCCTTTCTCTCTGTGAAGCAGCAGCCCTGGTATTGCGAAGCCTATCGGTACAGGTGAGTCCATTCCTTTAGGTTTCCATTCTGAAAGGGATGTAAGCAGTGCACCCTGACATTACTTAAATTGATAGCAACAAAAATAAAACCATACTTTCATACTGCAAATCATAAATGATAGAACAGAATGCATTTAATGGGTGGCATGCTGGGTGAGCACGTGGAGTTTGCAGGGGAAGTTTGTCACCATGGTTGCTGATGAGATGATCTAACAGTTAGATGCCTGAATGTGTCCATTCCCTGGGGCATGGATTTCAGGCAGACCAAGTCTTGGTAAGTGCTCCTGTACAGAGTCAGGGAAGATCATCACAGGCTTTCTGAGGTGGAGGATCTCCTGGCAGCTAGTTGATGATGCTATTGTAGTGTGGGAACAGCCATAGGCAATACGGAAACTCAGGATTTCCTTTTCCTAACTCAAGCTGTATTCTCCACTATGAGCCTACTGGCATCAGATCCCCAGAGCACAGAAACATGAACGGAGCAAGTGACAAGTAAGATCTTCATTCGGACTCCCATGTCAGCAATTCAACTGTGACTTGGAATACACAGCCCCACAAAGTTTCAGAACCAAATGTCCCCCTCATTTGGAGCAAATATACGCAGAGAAGTACAGCTGTGATTGGAAATAGGAGGAAGCAGGATAGAGCCACTGCAGCATGGCCAGGAAATCAAGGAGTGATAGGCCCTGGGTCTATCACTCCTTGCCTCACACCAGCGCTCACCTTCTTCATCTGCAATGTGATTGGACAGAATTTCAAACTCTTTGGTGTTAAGCTCTGAGATTCAGGGCCTCTAGCCTATGGACCCACCCATATCAAGACTATGACTGCTGGATCTTTGCAAATATCATTTAGCAAACTGAACACCTACTATATACAAAGCACATTTATAAATCATATTAACCCCAACCTATTAAAAATTAAACCTGGCTGTGCATAGTGATGCGTACCTATATTCCCAGTTCTTAGAAGTCTGAGGCAGGAAGATTATGAGGTCAATACCAACTTTGGCCATGTAGCAAGACACTTTCTCACTTTGTTAGGCTTTCTACTGTGACATAAGACTATGACTAAAAGAGAGGACAGGGCTTGTTTTCTGTTTACTGTCCTAGGATCACACTCTATTCCTGAGAGAAGTCAGGGAAGGAACTGGCAGAATCTGGCAAAACCTAGAGGAAGAAACTGAAACAAAACCTATGCGGGGGTGCTGCTTACTGGCTGGCTCCTCGTGACTGGCTCAGCCTGCTTTCTTCCACCATCCAGGACCATCTGCCAAGAGCATCACCACCATGGGCTGGGCCCTCTTACGTCTATCACCAATCAAGAAAATGTATCACAGGCTTGCCTACAGGCAAACTCGAGAGAGGCATGTTCTCAATTGAGGTTCCCTCTTTCCAAATGACTCTAGCTTGTGTCAAGTTGACATAAACCTAAGCAGCTGATATTTCAAAGAAGGAGGAAGAGAAGGAGGAGATAAAGAAGAAAAAGAAGACAAAGACAATGATGACAAAGAGGAAGGCAGCAGCAAAGAAGAAGAGAAAGGGAAGAGAAGAAAAAAGAAGACGACGATGATGAAGAAGGTGGCAGTGGCGAAGGAGAAGGAGGTAGAAGGAAGAAAGAAGCAAGGAAAGAAGTGGAACAAGTCATCTTACACTTGAGTTATTTGGAAAATAAGTTATAAACAGATGAAAAGTAATTTAAAAGTTTCAAACTAAACAAGAAAGTCAACTAGAACTAATTTTCAGGTTTCGTCATTGTAATAAAGAAGAGCACGGCAAATAGGTCAATCAGAGCTCACAAAGCCTAGATCTTAAAGACATATTTTGCTGAGTAAATATTGTATGATCCCATTATGATAGAAATTGTTGTAAATTAATACAAAAACCACAAAGGAGACTCGTAATATATGGGTGAAATAAAAAAAAAACTCAACAAAATAATGAGCTAAATGCAACAAGAGGAAAGAACAGGGGAAGGGAACTAGAACTAATTCCCATCCAGAGTTACATATAATGAGGGGTGAAGAATAAATAAAAACTGTAATTAATGGGAACAGTACATCCATCTCAAACTTCTGTAGTAGTTTGGGAAGAGCCGTTATTGTGTTAGCAGAATAAGAGGTCTTAGTAGGGGACTTGGAAAAGATAAGACCAGATAGGTTGAGGGCAGAATATGCAAGTCTTCTAAGTGAGACTGAGTAGTCTGAGCTTACCTTGTTAGTATGCTAGAGCCAGAGATACCTCACGATCAGACACACTATGCTGGGTCTTTACTACAATCCTTTAGCTTCCGAGGAGAAAGTGGAGCAGGGAAACAGCTCAGGATGCAAATCAAGAGGCTTACATCAAAAAATAAAAGAGAATATACACACACAAATATACACAACACAGACATATACATACGTATACACATTCACATAAATATCCACAATAAGCACATAAGCCTAAACACACACACACACACACACACACACACACACACACACACATACTTACACACGCACACACACAAAAGCACACCATCAGACAAGTAAATACACATTTTTCCATATGGTACATTTACTGTTTGATTTGACAGCAATTTCCCTAGAAATTGTCACCTAAGGCCTCTCAAGACATATTTTTTGTTCTTCTTGGAGGACAGACAGGAGATAATTTTAATTTCTTCGGAATTTTATTTCTGCTTTGTCATTATGAGAAGTAAACATGACTTGTCCTGTCAGCCACCAACAGGTACAGGTTAAAAGCGGAAGTCACCTGGTAGTAATTAAATTATATTGTCATCTGATAGATTTTTTTAAAGGCAGTATGGAAAATGTTCATAAATGCTGGCAATTCTTTCGTAGTGAATGCTTCCTGACCAACCAAAGTAATTTCTCAACCAATATGAGTGTGGAACAAAACTGGACTGGAAACGCAACTTTGGTTCCTGCTTCCGTTCTAAGTTTTGAGAGCACTACCTTGTGGCCCATCATCACCTTCAACTGTATCTCAGTAGCGTTTATATTTTCTAAGGGAAAGCCATTTCGGAAACCCATCTACACAAACTGTAAGTGTACAAAGTGCAAAGTTTCGTTCTGAGTCCTTTTCTGACCCCATTTCCTTCTCCGAGTCATAGTTTCCCAGCAAATGAGATGTTGCATCTTTCTAGCATGAAACCCAATTAAATGGCCTTAGATGGGAGAGAGCACCCAAGGGCAGAAACCTGCTCATTTGAGGATATACAGATATTATTAAATGTTCAAATGAGTCATCAAGAGTCATTCGACACACAAGCTTATATATTGAGAGATTTTGTAGAAGGCTTTTAAGGAACTCACAAAACCTCTTAGAAGCTTCATAAAGCCGGGACAGTTGCATTGAGTCTCTCATGCGCCCGTTTCCTCATGTGTAGAATGGAAATGTTGTATGACCTTCAGTCTTGTGGTAAGAACTAAATAAAGCATTTTATGAAAAGGGCCTGGTGAAACACATAGGAATGTCCTCACATGTATAATATATGCTGTCTTCTCCAATACATTTCTCTAAGTAGAATAAAGGCAAATCCAAATCAAAAGCCCAAGGTGTTGGAAGCTACAATCAAGATCTATAGTCAGGTAAACAAACTATCCAGAATGTGTCCTTCTACACCTTTGTAAGCAGAAGCAGATACTGTTAGTGATTATGACAGTTCAAGCAGAGCCTTAGGAAGTTCAGGTGCATGAACATCTGTCTACCACACAGCTGGCTTTGCCATGTCAGCATTGTTAAGTAATTCCACGTCAAAGTGTACTCATGCTGCCAGGCAGTGTATGTAGCTTACTTACTAGAATCCTCGCCTCACATGCCCAAAACCCCGAGTTTAGTCCCCAGTACCACATAAAGCTAGGAGTAGTGTCACATGCCTACAATCTTAGCGTGTAGGGGGTAGAGGCAAGAGGAGTTCAAGGTCATTCTGGGCTACACGGCAAATCTGAAGCAGTTTGGGTTACAAAGCATTAAAGAAAAAGCGAAACAAATCTCCTATAAATCATTTCAACTGATCTCCAGTTTCCTTAAGAAAACCAGCATAACTGTTTGGCGAAATCAGGTGAAAATAAATATTTCAGCTTTTGAGATATGATTCACATTGATTTCAGAATATTTGTAGCAATTTTCATTGTTGCTTTTTAGTTGTTTTGTAATAGTATAGCCAATAAGAAATGCTTACTAAAATCAAACTTTTGCTGATCTGATAAGACTTTTTAAAGCATGGTATTTAATTTAGCTTTAATTTGGATTTTTATCAACAATGAAGAGAAATAGAGATCTCTACGATTAACCATGTTGCCTCTGACTGGTCCGTGTCCATTTAATCTATTTTCATATTAGGTTTCTGCTACTTTCCTTATTTATCTGTATGTAGTTGTTTTTTTTCTCATTGCCTTTATGCACAGAAAGGTTTCACTAATTACAAAACAGAACAGATTAAACTTACTTATTTTAATGCTTCTTAAATTTTAATACAGTGAGGTATGTTTACTGTGAGTCAAGTTAGTCTACCCAAGTACTTAATTTTTCTAGCAGATTTTTATACTATTGAATATCTAATATTCCTTTCATTCACTTATTCCCCCACTGAGAGTAATACCAGCCTCATCATATCTATGTTCATGTAAGTTATTGTTTAATTCTAGATAATTTGTATTAGATACTGTACCTTTGTGTTACCTGCACATATTACACATGTGTGTAGAACGGCTCTGCTTTCACACTGGCTTTTCTAGTTCACTGGTCCTGTGTGCAGTGGCACTTTACCAACTATCGCTTCCTGGTGTATTTAATAAGCAGCATGTGGGTGGTAGGCTCTCATTTCTCTTCATTTTTTACAGCATCCCACTTTCCCGTATTTTCTTCCAGATGGATTGTAGAATAATGTGTTCAGCTTCAACATTTCTCCCCTGGGGTCTTCACACCTTGGGAAGAATTTATGGATTTATATAATTTAATCTTCCCGCACAGGAGCATTCCACATTTGCTTCTTATTTCCTTATTCTTGTGGCCAAGGATGTGACCAAAAACTGGAGGAGGCGCTTGTCTGTGCAAAAATTTGGGGGATGCAGTTCAGCGTGGCGAGGAAGGCACGATAGCAGGAGCATGCAGTGGTTGGTCGTATGTGTTCACAGTCAGGAAGCAAAGACGACAGGAGTCAGGCCTCCTCAGATGCCTCTCAAGGCCTACTCCTGCTGATCCCAGGGTGCGCTGCCTCCCTAAGGTTCCTCAACCTTCCACAGGAGTGTGCACCAGCTGGGACCCAGTTCAGACGTGTGAGCCTATGGGGACATGTCACAAGCAGAACATAGCACACCCCACCTTTATCCACATTTCTTTTATCTATCCATGAATATCTGGAGTTCTCTCCACTATCAGAGCTGTACATTTGAGAACGAATCCTGTTTTCTTTTGCTTGTGTTGTGAGTCACATCTTCCAGTTGTATGTAGAACTGAATGTCACCGTGACATGGGAAGGGTGCGGTATCACTTTCGCTTTCTACCCAGAATCCTTCCTAACCTTTGTTGTTACCTTGAGTTGTGTTTCAGAAAAACAGTGATAGTGACTGCAAACACGAGTGTTCCTTCTTCTTTTCAAACACCTAAAGATCTTCCTATGTTTTCTAATGAATGGAATCCAGAATTGGGGACAATTTAGATCATATCAAGGCTAACAGATAAATGGACACCTTATAATAACACTTGTAGGATTTGTCTCTTCAACTGTTCATAAATATGTTTTGGGCTGTTGGTGAAATCATTGTGGAACGCTCCTATTATATAAAGAAAATATTCCTCTGTTAGCATTAGTCGAGAGAGATTTTAAAATCCGATCTAGCAGACAGACTTCAACAGATGACTTTCCATTTTCTACCAAGATGAATACTCTTTTTGTACCTTATCCCGAGCTACACGAGTTATTTTAATAATTTTGTTATGAACTCATATTCTTGAGAAAATCCTACTTAGCTGTAGTAGAATAAACTTTTGCTAAATTGAATTTTGTAGCTTTTTGGAGAACTACATTTCATGCTGTATTTTTCAGAAGTTTTGTTCTGAAAAACTTGACTTTTTCTTTTCTCTATAAGAAAAGAAAAAAAGTTTTCCTTGACAACTTGCAAAAATTTAGCAGTAAATTACTTGGCTGCAAATCCTTCCTCTGAAAAGGTGTTTTAAAGATTGATTTGGGGCATACTGTCTTAAAATAATGCCATTTAATTTTATACCATTAATACCAGTTCATTGATATTATCAAACTTTATCATACAATTTGGGGCAGGATTTTTTTCTTAAAGTACTAAGCACTTCCTGTGACCATTACTGTTGTCCTGGTTATATGTATATATGTATTAACCAGCTTTCACTGTGACAAAATACCAAAAAAATTAATTTTTAAATTTAATCTGTGGTTGCTTGCCTCTGTTGTGTCTGGGACTTCAGTGCAGGAGAGATAATGACAGGGAATACGTGGTAGAGTGAAATTGCTCATCTTTTGTAGGTCAGGATGCAGGAAAGAGAGCAAGCGTGGGCTACCTGGGGCATGGGGGTACAGGGAGGCAAGGAAGGAAATGGCCGGGCTGGAGTGGGGTTGGGGAGAGTGAGGTGGGATGAGCCAGGGACAAAAATATACCTTTCAAAAGCTCACTGTCTCAATTTCTTACTTTTGTGATAGGTCATTAAACTGTGAGCCTATCAGTGGGATAATTCATGATTAGGTTAGGACCCTCCTTAACTACCCACCCCTTGAAGGTGCCACCTCCATGCTGTGCTGAAGGCCATGCCCTCTGGAAACCATGCCCTCTGGAGACCACACCTTCCAACCTAAGCTCTTAGTGAATGTTTCAGATCCAAATCGCTAAGAACCTTGCTTTTTCTTCTGACTTTAAATGCATGTTTTTTCATTTGACTGGCTAATAAGAAAGTAGCAATCAGGCTTTTAATTTGTTATAGTTTTGATTTTCTCTTTTATTAGAGTTAGTTTTCCCTTCTTTCCTTCAATTTGTTTTGAGTTAACTTCATGGTGCATGTGTTTCTTCATCTTCATGAGATCAGGAAAGCATTCAAGGCTAGTCATTGGAGCTTGGATTCCATCCTTTATATTTTTTCCTACCAGTAGTTTGACCTAGTTTCTTCTTTGGCCAACTACTTTTCGGAACAGTGAGTTTTACTTGAGTTGAGAGAAGGGGGTCAGATTTTGCTTTCATTTTTCTTTCTTCTGTTTCTTGTAATAGTTCATAAACATACATTTTGTTTCCTTTTTGATACAATAGACTTTAATAAGTTTCTTTATTTGTACACGGGGTGGGGGGTCGCGTTTCAGTTAAACTCAGTCACAAATGGCTGTTTTCATAGCTGTGATTAGACACCCTAGCCTCCGACACCTGCTTTGGAGAAATTGCTTCGGTGTTGTGTGTGTTAGGCTCCTGGCTAAAGTTATGAATATGCAGTGATTGTTAAAGCGCTTTCATCCAATTGTATTACTCAGATTCTCTTGGTTCTTGAACAAGTTTGGCAACACTGTCTTCTCACAGGATTGGCAATCATGCTGGTGTCTCCCTCTCGTCTTCTATTTCCTGTCAATGTCTGAGTTTCTCATCAGTTCCCTCCGTTCTGAAGCACTGTTGGAAAAGTACTCTAGACTTTTGACCGAACAAACGAGCATTTGGCTTTATTTCTTATAGTCCTTATTTCCAAGGTCAGTGTATCATAGGCAGGGTATTCTCACTACCTGGTGCTTTAATAGTAAATACAATACGAGGAACTTTCACACATGTGTAATGAATTAGAATTAGATCAGTTACAACATGGGGACTTGAAGTTTAAAGGAAAACTGGTATCTTGTGATGGACACAATAATTTTATCCAGTTGTTGGGGGATGTCATGTGTGTGCTATAGTGGTAATGTGGAGGCAGAGGACAGCCATCTATGGGAAGGAGGTAACGAACTCTGGGGACTAACCTCAAGTCATTAGGCTTGGTGGTCATCCCAGTTAGGGCTTCTATTGCTGGAATGCAGTGGTCGCAATGATACTTTCATAGGGGTTACCTAAATCATTGGAAAACACAGATATTTACATTATAAATTATAAGAGTAGCATAATTACAGTTATGAAGGAAGAATAAAAATAATTTTATGGTTGGGGTCATTACAAGATGAGGAAACCGTGTTAATAGAAGGTTGAAACCCACGGCTGTGATGGAACAGCATGATCAAAAGAGGAGGAAAATGTTAATTTGGCTCACACTTACAAATTGTAGTAGATCATTGAAGAAACTCAGAACAGTAACTGAAACCCAGCAGGATCCTGGAGGCAGGAGCTGATGCAGAGGCCATGAATGAATGCTGCTGATCGACTTGCTTAGAACGTCTTTCTCAGCCTACTTTCTTCCAGAACACAGGACTGCTAGCCCAGGAATGGCACTATCCACAATGAGCAGAGCCCTCCAAAACTGATCACTAATTAAGAAAATTGTGCTATAGCTAGATCTCATGTGGGCATTTTCTCAACTGCACTTCCTTCCTTTCAGATGACTCTGACTTGTGTCAAGCTACATTTACCTGCTGGTATAACTAATAATTCCAAATGGGGAAGGCTTTATGGTCAAATATTCTAATACACATAACCTTTCACTGTTTTTTTTTAAACGTATATGTACATGTATGTGGCAGGGTCCATGCACCTGTGAGTGAAGGTGGCCATGGGGTCCAGAAGAGGGCTTTGGATCCCTGGGAGCTGGATTTACAGGCAGTAGTGAGCCACCCTATGTTGGTGCTGGGGACAGAGATCACTAAGGTTCTTCTTAAGAGCAGTACATGCTCTTAAACCCTGAACTTTCTCTCCTGCCCCAATATATGATATTACAAAGTGTAAACTTTTGGGTTAGAATTCAGAAGTCTTCAGAGGTGTTAAGACGCATTATATGAGTGATTTCATCTTGAAATAGCAAAAATCGTGCTTTCCTAATCAGTGTTTGAGGGCTCAACCTCATGATGACAAGATACAGGAAAAGTACACATTTATTTTCTTCTGTAAGCAAGTCTGAGCATTACCAACCCTTCCTTTATTTGAAAACAAGTAATAGTATTTGTGCAGTATTTGCTTATTAAATTACTTGCCTCTCCATTCTTTCTCAACAGCAGCTAACCATGGAGGGAAGACACTCGGTTTGTTTCTTCATTGCCTTTTTTAAACCAAGGCTAAAGTCAAAGAGGGGAGCCTGCTTTGTAGATCACTAACCTGAGGACACACTGAATCTGTAGGATTCAGTCAGTTACTGATAAGAATTAGGCCTACCAGGACTAACTGTTAGCAGGACTCACAGCTTTGAACATTTCTTTCTTTTTTAAAAACAAGGTTTATTTATTTATTATTTTACAATGTTCTACCTGCACACACGTCAGAAGGAAGCACCAAATCTCATTACAGGTGGTTGTGAGCCACCACGTCGTTGCTGAGAACTGAACTCAAGATCTCTGGAAGAGCAGCCAGTGCTCTTACCTGCTGAGCTAACTCTCCAGCTCCAAATAATTATTTCTAACTTCCCTTTCCCAAGTCAAAGTCCCTAAACCTCAGATGCAGTCACTTCCTAATAACTGCAGCCCGATTAATAGATCAATTGAGATCATACAAATCAGAATGTGATGTGTGATACGAAATAAACTTTGAAAGGGAGGATTGGGGAGTTGGAAGGAAATTGGTGTGTGAATTGGACTCTTTAAGTACAGGAAAATAGAAATTACCCTGGCAGAAGAAATATTGTCTACCCTTGGCACTAAGTGAGCTCTTGGTAGGGAACAGAATGTAGGCGGGCAGAGGAGTTCAGAAAGGCTGTTGGCCTGGCACTGGAAAGCCCTAAATGTCAGTGGCAGATTCTTGTATCTTATTCTCCTGGGAGTGAAAAAGAAGAAGCTATGGGTACTGGATGAGTCCCACATGAGTGTGTTTCACTAGATGGTGTGATCATGTGCAGGGCTTCTCTGCCAACCATTCAGATGGGCTAGTCATGGCAGGATGTTTGCACCCAAGGGACCCCCAGTGAAGATGAGTCCTGCCTGGAAGTTTCTATAACATGTTTGATTCCATCTTTATGAGGCAAGATTTTTAATATGACACCTTTATCTTACTAACATTAGAACATATTTTGAAACATATGATGATGTCTCAAAACATCGGAAGATCCACCTAGCACTTGCCCGACACGAACTGATTGCTAACATGTGCCAAGTTCTGCGAGGCATTCTCTTAGCACCTGAAAATGGTGTTTTGTGTGTCTGCAGATTTGTTCTCACTTCTGCTGACATCTGCTGTGGGCCTCACCGTTTTCCTTCTCTTCTCGGATTTTCCAGCTATCTACCGTGGAATGGAGGTAAGTACTGTACATCATACATCCATTATGACTCAGATGTGCCAGAGCTGCACTTGCGTTGCCAGTCTTAAGTCAATCATTATTCTCTCTGACTCACTAAACACCACGAAATTTTATTCTCTAGAAGAGAAATGTTTCTGCGTTTCACATACATTTTCATATAAATGGTGTCATCATTTTAGCATGTTTATAGTGTTAATGCCTAAAACATTTTTGGGACCAGAGAGATGACATGTTGAGAAAATGTGCCTGCTACAGAGCCTGATGACCAGAGAGTTCATTCCCTGGGACTCACAAGGTAGAAGGAGAGAACCAGCTCCCATATATTGACCTGTGACATCTACATGTATTTTGTGGCATATATGTCCCATTACACACACACATACACACACACACATACATACACACAGTCCACATTCATGCTTGCATGCCAAATGTAAGATAATGTTTTTAACTATCTTGTTTAAAAACTTTGTCTTGCCATATTTTATCAATACAGTGAAAAAAATACACTAATATAATAATTAATTCTCCAAGCTTAACTGTTTAAAAGTCTAAGAGAATCAAAGAGAATCTAAGTAGAGCTGGAGAGATGTAGGAAGGAATTCTCACTGTTGCTGTGACAGTGGTGAGGGCCTCATGGGAAGAAACCAGGGTTGGTGCCGGCCCACACACACAGGCTGGATCTTGCCAGGTCAGGCTGTTTCTGCTGGGAACAACTGCCCCAGCACTAGGAAAAAGGGCTGAGGAGCTTTTGTTTCTCAAAGAACAACTTTGGGTCTAGAAATGGAAAGAATGTGGGGTGACAGATATGAAAAAAATCCAAGAAAGGCTGGCATTACAGATCGACTCTACAGAACTGTAGGAAAGTATTCAAAGCAAAGTCAGGTGCCGGACTGTGGAGTGTGGAGAGAGGAAACGAAGGAAGGCAGGTACCCTCGGAGGCAGGTACCCTCGGAGGCAGGTACCCTCCGAGACAGCCAACCAGCTTTGTACTTTCTGCCAAAATAACAGGGAGGCGCTGAAAGTTCCTTGAAAGGACATTTCAGACAGATTCATTAAACAAGGTCAGTAAAGCAAGGCGATGGAGAGACACTTAGGAAGTGAAAACTCAGGCGAGCCTTTCATAGTGTATGAGTTACAGAACTCCGGGATGTGCTCGGTTCAGGATCAGAAGCTAAGTAAGATGCTGCTCTGAGTAATTTAGAAGTGATGAACGTCTGCTCTGTATAATTCCAAATTATTGGCATGAATAATTCCAAACCAAGTACATTTCCAGCCCAGGGGTGGAAAAGTGATGGGGGAAGAGTCTTCTGTTTTGTGTTGATTTCACTGGTTAAATAAAGAAACTGTCTTGGCCCTTTGATAGGACAGAAAATTAGGTAGGTGGAGTAGACAGAACAGTATGCTGGGAGAAAGAAGCCAAGTTAGTCAGTCGCCATGATTCTCCCACTCCAGACAGACGCAGGTTAAGATCTTTCCTGGTAAGCCAGCTTGTGGTGCTACATAGAATATTAGATATGGGTTAGATCAATGTATAAGAGCTAGCCAATAAGAGGTTAAAACTAATGGACCAAGCAGTGTTTAAAAAATATTTTAAAAAATATAGTTTCCGTGTAATTATTTTGGGTAGAGCTAGCCAGTAGCTGGGAGCCAGGCGGCGGGAAGCGGCCCACAGCGATCAATATGTAAGAGCTAGCCAATAAGAGGCTGGAACTAATGGGCCAGGCAGTGTTCAAAAAATACAGTTTCCATGTAATTATTTCGGGTAAGGCTAGCCAGGTGGCGGGACGCAGCCTGCCGCTCCTCACAACAGAGAAGAACCTTCCCCATTTACAGTGGGAGCAGCAATGAGTCTGATCCTGCTTCTCCGAAGCTTTCCACCTGATGTGATGCTCCTCAAAGCCCAGGCAGAGCAGGGAAACAAATGACCTAGTAGTGCCTTGAAACAGTCCAGCCCAGGATGAGCATTTGATCTGAGTGGCTGAACCCGTGGTTCTCAACCAGGCTGGGACCCTTTAATGCAGTTCCTCAGGTTGTGGTGATCCACCCCCATGCACAAAATTGTTTTTGCTGCTGCTTCAGAACTGTAATTTTGCTGATGCCATGAATGGTTACTTAAATAGCTGATATGCGATCTCCAGAGGGTCGTGACCCACAGGTTGAAAACCCCTAGGTTAGACACTATGGGGGTGGAGAATTCTGAGATTTTAGACCTTAGATTCCTACACATTCCATATAACTTTCTGCACATTGGAAACTGGGTTGTATAGCTCCCAATCTACCATGGGTGTAGCTCTTATGTCTAATGAACTGAGATGTTTCCTGGTGAGTCTGTGACCCTGCAGTATTTGTACAGGTTGTTAGATTTGCATGAAGCCACTGAATTCGGGTCCAGTAGCATTTGTACAAAACGTCATACTCAGTCAAAGCAACCTTAATCTTTTGTCATGACTTATGATTGTTTTTACCCACAAGTGAATTTTGCTGGAGAAAAAAAAAAACAATGAATTCCAATTTAATTTTTACCTTAGGAGCACAATAAACAGTAAGAATTGCAGAAGAACGACTTAATTTTACATCCTCTCCCCCATGTTTTAAAGCTTAAATGAAGAGGACCCCATGAGCTCTGAAGTGTCCTCTGCTTCACTGCCAAGGCGTCTTGCTCACCTGACAGATGCCATTTAGCTATGGAGGGAGCATAGGCCCGGAGGAGTCCATTTTAGTTTAGATTCTGGCTTTAAGAAAGTCTTTGGACAAGGTGGGCCAGCCTTCAGCTTTCCTGTCTGTGAAGTAGAGAAAACAATACCAACTCTCAACTTCAGGGTTATTTCAAATACAGAAATTCTAAATAATAGCAAGCATGGTGTACCTTTTCAAAATGTAAAATATAAAATATATAATGATGGCCGTCCTTTTTCAACAGTTCATCCCAACCATCCCGTCATGGAGAGTTTCAATTCTGGTGGCAGCCCTTGTCCAGTTCTGTGTGGCCTTCTTTGTGGAGGTAAAGTACACGGCTCCTGTCATTGTTTTAAGGTAGTTATGTAAATTCAGTTTCCGCTCTCAACCTACACTTGCTGCTTACAGTAACTTCCTCAGCTCCCAAAAGAGAATCAGTAAAGGCATTTTGAAGACTGCACATGATCTTGTTGGGAGGAAGTCTTTGGAGTGTGACTTAAAATTCTGTGAAGGCTGCCCTAGTGTCTTTCTCCTGAACACTGATTCAGTTCCAATGCTTGTTGCAAGAGGCGCTGTTTTCACTCCAGACTATTCTCCATCACCTAGAAGGGAGACCAGGTGACCCAGCAGCTCTGAAATGTGAGGAGATCTTTAGAAACAGCATCTTCAGGAGGGCCTGCCTCCTCTAATTGGGAGAGAAAGGAAACCCACTTGAATTGTCATCAACTGTTACCCGTGGAGGACCTCTCATAGTTCTACTCAGGACCACTGAATGACTCATTCAGACAGTAAAAGGATTGGATGGTGTTTCTTAAAAGGAGTTAAAGAGAGAGAGAGAGAGAGAGAGAGAGAGAGAGAGAGAGATGACTCGAATTATTAGCACATCCTTTGAGGGAAAAGACTAATCAGATTAAGTAGGTGTGTGTGTAAATTTCTTGTACTCTTTCAACCAGAATTCCACCTTTATATCAAAATTTTTAAATGAGACTGAAAAGCTTTAAATCCTAATTTGTATGAAGAGATTCATAATAGTGTTATCTACGACAGCAAAATATAATTCAAATGGTGTGTTTTAATGCTTGTGCTGCAATTTGAAGAAATGCTGTAGTCTTTAAAGATAATACAACTACAACCTTAACTACGATAAAATGTCTTAAAAGGTATAATTACAGAGGAGTTGTCTATGACAGAAAATCAGTGTAAACAAAAGAAAGTAAAATACAAAATTGGATTAATTGTATGATTTGCAAAAATCGCATAAGGAAAGAAGAAAAGGGAACTCAAAAGGATGAGAAGCAAAACAAGTCTGAGGGAGGAGAGAGACTCAATGATTATGAGTACTTGTTGTTCTTGCAGAGGACCTGACTTTGGCCCCAACAGCCTATCAGACAACTTACCACCTGGGTAATTCCAGCTCCAGCTCATCTGATACCCTCTGCCCTTTGCAGACTCTTTTTTTTCTTTCTTTATTTATTAAAGATTTCTGTCTCTTCCCCACCTCCGCCTCCCATTTCCCTCCCCCTCCCCCAATCAAGTCCCCCTCCCTTGTCAGCCCAAAGAGCAATCAGGGTTCCCTGCCCTATGGGAAGTCCAAGGACCACCCACCTCCATCCAGGTCTAGTAAGGTGAGCATCCAAACTGCCTAGGCTCCCACAAAGCCAGTACTTGTAGGCACATACACATACCTCCAAGCCACCACACACACATGCATAAATACAAATAAATTTGAAAAACATTTGATTGCTACAGACTAATTCATTCAACCAACAAAATTTGTTACTTTGTATGTGACAAGGTGGTGGAACTCAGTTTTTGGTTTCTTTGGTTTTCCTCCCGTCCCCTCCACTCCCTTTCCCTTTCTCTCTTCCCATCTCTTCCTTCTTCTGTTTTGTTTTCCTGATATTTGGTGTGTTATTGTTAGTTTGAGCCCCCTAGTGAAAGAACTGTAAATGAATCCCCAGCCGAGATTTCACCAGGAAATCTCAAGAAAGCACAGGCCTCTAGTGTTCAGCAGGTTTCTGTGCCTGTAAACATCTCAGCTCCCAGGGGAAACAGCAGCAGCAGCAGCAGCATTGAGCTCAGCTGAGAGCAAGCCCTGCGACCCAGACTTCCAGTGCTGTCTGGCTGGGAGGGGCTCACTTACGTAGCCACAATGATTTCATTGTCACCTCTCCCCAAATTTTTCAGGATGCCATCCTTCAAAATAGAGAGCTCTGGCTGTTGATAAAGAAAGAATTTGGATTCTACTCAAAAAGCCAGTACAGGATCTTGCAGAGGAAGCTGGCAGAAGACTCTACCTGGCCTCCCATGAACAGGACAGATTATGCAGACGATGGCAAAAATGGATTCTACATCAACAGAGCCTATGAAAGCCCTGAACAGGTCCCTAAAGGGAGACTCAGGCTGGCTGGGCAAGCTTCAGAACAACACTTTTGGACCAGACTATGACCTGAGCAGCTGTCAGGCTTGTTCCGCATCATCACCTTTTGTCCTCCAAACTGAACACCATGGAGAGGTGAAAGCTGCAGACCCTTCTCTTCTCTCTCCATCTAAGCATTCAGAGCACTTCAATATATCGAGCCTTGCATCAAAGAACCTTACCTTCATTATATTCTTCACTAGCGAGAGAAACACCTGCACATCTCAGATCACCGTTTTAATAAACTATATCCTACTGAACTTTCTCTTTAACTGCACAGCTCTCATGCAATGGCATTAGATGTATGGACATCAAGAGAGAAGAAAAACCAAAGCATTTAGTATTCGAAAGTTTGGCTGATGCATTAATCGATGCTAAGTTTCCTTAATTTTATGCTAATTTGTGAAGCACATTATTGTACCTGTCTTGGCCCAGGATTGCCAAATTCCTCCTTCTTTTATATCTTTGGTATGGCTTCAATAGAGAGAGGGAAAAGAAGAAGAAAGAATTCCACCCTGAATACATAGGAAGCCAGAGATTGTGGAAGTGGAGAACTATAGAGATCAGTGCTAATCATTTATAAGCACGGTGTGGGCACTGCTAAAATATAAGCAAACTACACCAGCTCTGTGCATTCCCAATGTTTATTGTATGGGGGCCAGTGAACTTGGCAGATCCAAGTAGACTAAAGTAATAAACTGTTCAAATGTGTTTCTCACTTCATAAAGTACGTTCCTGTCTTTATTATTATTAATAATACACAGAAGTATCAAAATCTGACTTTACAAACATCCCTGATCTCATCATTGATCATCTTAAAAACAAAATGTATGGATTCACTATAAGATGGCTGTTGGCTTACCATTCTGAAATCTTTAGTTTTCAACATTTTAGCAAACTATGGCTAAATGCATGTAAATGGCATTGTGGACACTGCTACTCAAACTAGCAGCACCAACGTGCATACCTAAAAATAATACATTTGCTTTTAGGGTTTTTTTTGTATGTTAACAGCGTTTTGGAGAAGGAAAATTTTAAATCTGTCTGATTTATTGGCTGTAACAATTAATTTTCATTGTCAAGTTGATTGGACTTAGAGAGTCCAATAGATTCATATAGAGAAGACATCTCTGGTATGTCTGTGAAGATGTTTCTCCAAAGTTTTTATTGGCATGGTCCTAGTTCCCGATAGAATAAAAAGGAGAAAGAGTGCTGAACACCTGTGTCCCTTTCTTCCATGTCATGACTGAGGACACAGTGTGGCCGGATGCTCCACACTTCTGCCCACATACCTTCCCATGTGATGGACTGAAATCCCTCCAAAACTTTGAGCCAAGGAAGCCCCTCTTTTCTTTAGTTGCTTCTGCCAGGTATTTAATAATGACAATGAGAGAAGTAACTGATACAGTGACTAGCAAAAAACAACAACATTAAAAGTCCTTTTAAAAAGATTTTAGGGATGGAGAGATGCTCAGCAGTTGAGCGCTGCTGAGGAGCACTTTGGAGGCCAGCAATCACACTGAGCAGTTAATAACCTCTTGTAGCTCCAGCTCCAGGGGGTTTAACTGAGGCTTCTTTTGGTCTCTGCAGATGCACGTGTGTGCACAACTGTACATAAAAGTCAAAATAAATCTGTCTTTAAAAGCACATTAGCTTATCATTTAAAAAAAAAACGTAAAGCATCCTTGAAGCTATAGAGGTGAAAGTTTCCTTTAGCTGACAGTCAGGCTCAGTAAATTGACTCTTGAAATGAACAGATTCAGTTGATATGGTGTGACATTTAGATAGCAGACTTTATTTGTTAAATGTATGCATTCAGTAAAATATAGGCTTTTCCTTCTCAGTCTTACCAACAACCTATCACCTGCTATAGGTGATCATTACATTTCATTTTTTGGAATGTGATAGAGTTGAACTTCCATTACAGACTGTTAAATGCATGCCAGTCACATATCATAGTGTAGGGAAAAAAGCTGGTCCAAACACAAGTCACATTAATCCCATGGGTAATGAGTACCTACAGGAAAGCAAAGCCAGCTACGTTGAGCTGCTCATCCTAAGACTGGCCATTTCCATGGCAAATTGAGACTGCTGAAGGAAATTAACCCATGAATTAAAAAGTGAATTTCTGACATTTTCTTTTAAAAAATGTGTTGCTTATCTTCTGGAGTGGAGATGTGTAAATGTCTCACAGTCATTCAGTCCCAAAGAAACACACAGAGGCTTATATTAATTATAAACTGTTTGGCCTATTAGCTCCGGCTTATTTTTGACCAGCTCTTACAACTTAAATTAACTCATAATGCTTATCTATGTTTAGCCATGTGGCTTAGTACCTTTTCTCAGTGAGGTATTCTCATCTTGTGTCCTCTACACCTGGCTGGTGACAGACTCTCTGCCTTTCCTCTTCCCTGAATTCTCCTAGTCTGGTTGTCCCACCTATACTTCCTGCACGGCTACTGGTCAATCACCATTTTATTAGACATATACAAGTGACAAATCTTTACAAGCGTACAAAGCATTATCCCACAGCAGAGATGACAGCCTTCTCTAGAAAGGCTTGACTTCAAGTCCCAAGAGGCTTTTGGTTGTGGATTCTACTACTCCCTCAAGTGTAATAATTCTGTCAAAGACAAATGCTCTGCTATGAGTTTGCTTTCCCTCCCTAAAGATCTTTTATTGAGAAGTTGGAATAGAAAGTAACCCAGTGGTTGCAGCTGGCCTCACCTTAACAGGACAATCCTAGGAAATGACACATGCTTTGCTAGTCAGGAACAGAGACCTGCACCCAGGATAAAAGTGATCTCATGCTTTCCCAAAAGACCAAGCAAAGAATGAGTTTAGGGGTTAGAATAAGAAGGGCCTGTTAAGGAAACTTAAAGAAGAGACAGAGGGTCTCTGGGGCTGGAATGGCAGCACACACTTCCTCTGTTAACCATTACTGTTGCCCACCTCCATTGGCTCGAGTGTTCCTAGCCCCAAGGTAAAACCAGTTTCATAGGTGTGAGGTTCCCATTGAGTCCCATGGAGTCACTTTACCGTATTCCAATCACATCCTATCCCCATGTTTACAGACATATTTTCCTTATTGACTGACATGCTTTTAATGAAGGTACAAACAGGCTGCCAGGCTGCCTGTGTAATGCTATGATGACCTGGCATCTTCTTCGTGTAGAAAGACTTACCTTCCACTTTTCCTGGACTTGCTGCTACCGAGAATTCCACAGGCATGGTATTTAAAGCTAGTTTAATTCAACACATAATCAATAAAACGAAAGCATAAAATAATGGGATTCCTTGGCTTACAGTAAAAGTCTTTAAAGGGATATGGGATTTTGTATCCCAAATATAGCACTTTACATCAGTATTAATGATCACTTGCCAAGGCTCAAAGATCAAGCCACTGAGCTACTATACAACCTAGAGGGAACAATTTAACTCAATAAAAATACAACCCATTGCCCATCACTGATTCCTGTCAAATAAGTAGATTCTAGGGAACCCACTGGGTCTGTAAGCATTACAGAAATCCAGGAGATAGCTTAATGGGGAAAGCATTTTACTCATAAGCCTGAAGCCCTGAGTTCAGATCCCCAGCTTCCATAGAAGCTTGGCTTGGTAGTGTACATCTGTAATTCCAGATCTCCTACACTGAAACAGGGGTAAAGACGAGAGACTTTAAGGAAGCTAATGGGCTAGGCAGCCTGTCCTAAGTTGTGAAGGGCAATATACCCTGTCTCAGAGAGCAAAGACTGGCACCCACGACTGTCGCCACACATGCACACCGTTTATAAGCACCCCAAACAACGCACACACAAAAGCCCTTCCAATTCTCTTCCTACATGCTCACACCTCCACAGGGATAGCAGTATAGGGGTATTATCAGATGCTTTGTCATTCAGAGATTCTCGAGTTGTTGCCTAACCAATACTAGAAATATCCACTTTCCTTTTTTTTTTTTTCTGACAAGAAAAGGAAAATGAATTTAGACGTTGGCCTTGACAGCTGTCTTTCAGAAGCATATGCAAATAACTTTCACCCCTCTGGCAAAATGGCTGTCCTTTGGGGAAAGCGAAACAATATTTACAGTGGAAGATAAAATGTGATCTTGGTTTTGTTAAGCTCCGCAACTGGCTCCATCAAGAGGCAACTGCTTTTTGTTCAAGCTGCGACAGCAAGTCTATACTAGTGGGGGGAAAAACTTTCCTTGTCTCAATGATAAGATTAAAATCAGCAAGCAATTTATTACAGAGTCTGCCATCTATCATGGGGACCGGGAGAAATTATGATGCGTTCAAAATAAGTATTCGCCCCAGAATTTCTTTCTCCTCACAGATTCCTTCAATTCCAATCTCTTCAGTAAATTGCTAATATTTTGTTCTTTGTTTCTTTGGAAACAAGCCGAGGAACGCGAAGATATCAATAGCAGCCGCCATCAATCCAATGGTGCTTATTGCTCGGTTGGCCTAAAAGGAAACAAGAAACAAAAGAAGGATTTTATTCTAAGGATGTTAGTGTTCCCTAAAAGCTTTACTTTGTTCCGTAAACCAAAGATCTATTTTAATGTGCAATGAATGTATTTAAAGTCCAGTGCCAAGGTAAAATAAGGAATGAATAAAATTATATATATTGTTTTGACACTAGGTTTTTCTGTACATATCTCTGGCTACCTTGGAGTTCACTCTATAGACCAGGCTGGCTTTGAACTCAGAGAGATCCACCTGCCTCCATCTCCCAAGTGCTGGGATTAAAGGTGTGCACCTCCCTGGCCTGGCTATAATTGTTTTAATTATTCAAAAGATACCAACATACATAGTTTTCTATTCCTGACCCTTATTAGACACTATTAGAGCACTTGGCAGTGTCTAAACTCGTCATGAACATGAGTCCTGGTTGCTCATCATAATCCCCTCGTGAGAGAGAAGAGTACTACGCTCTTCTGCAGAATCGGGAGGCTGTAAGAAAATGGTCCTTTTGTTCAAGATCATACTATCAAGTTTAGATGTAAGTCAAAACATCACAGATGCATGTTCTCCCTCCAGCAGCCTCTACACAGTACTAGAGTAAGGTGTGTGTGTGTGTGTGTGTGTGGTATATGCACGCACACTCGCACATGCAAGTGCGTGATGCCTATTCCTCCAATAGCCCAGGACCGTGATCTGAGCTAAATAGCTATAAGTTCCTTACTACATCTATTGGTAAACACATGTGCTGGTCAGTTTGTGTAAAGATGACACAATTGGAGTCGCCTGGAAAGAGGGGACATGGATAGAGGAATTGTCTCCATCAGATCGGCCTGTGGGTTTGGGGGGGGCACCGTCTTGATTAATGATTGATGTGGGAGTGATCAGCTGACTGTCAGCAGGTGTCCCCCTTGGGCAGGAGGTCCTGGGCTGTAAAGGAAAGCAAGGTGAGCTAGCCATGGAGAGTCAGCCAGGGTGTAGCATTCTTCTATGGCTTGACTCGGCACATGCATGAGTCCCTGCCCTACCTTCTTGTGATGATGAGTTGTCCCCTGTAAGCTGACCAAACCCTTTTCTTCGCCCTAACCTTAACACTAATCCTTAAATTGTACTTTGGGGCAGTGTTTTCTCCCAGGAAACTTAAGTATGCTTCAAGGTGAGTCAATATTAGTCAACTGTCATGGTTTTTGATATAGACAGAATTGGTTTTCACATAGACAGAATAAGCCATTCTCAAACTGAGTTGTCCATAAAAGAGTTCAGACATTCATGGCCATTACGGTATTAATCATCATCACGGTGAGGGCAACTAATGAATATTCATGGTTTCCATGGCACTTAGCTAATATTTGCCTTGCATCCTCATGGGCTTGAGAGCAGTTTCATGACTGAAAGGTCATGTTCAGATGCTTTGGAGTCATCACAGACCTAGAAGACAACATGCAGTCTCCAGAATTCAAGAGTCAGGGCTTTCAAATAAAGCAAAATACCTTTCTCAAATATCTGGGGACTGGTCTAACATCTGGAAACTCGGTCAAGGTCACAGTTGATAGCTCCCTCTGTCTAACCATTCTAAATGTAAGAGCCTCCACTTACCTATTCTGAAACTCTGTACTGTCTCCCTCACTGCTGCTTCCCTGTGGCAAACTGGCATGTGGAAGGCTCCCTGCGTTTACAGCACATGTCTCCTCTGTTCTGCTAGCCTGTGGTCAGAGGGGACTAAGCCAACAACTGGGACTCCTTGTCTTTCCTAGTCAGTTTAACTGCCAACTTGACACAGCTTGATCATCTCCCGAGGAGAGAGTGTCTATCAACAGATTGCCCAGACCGGATTGGCCCGTGGGCATGTCTGTGGGGTATTGATGTAGCAGGGCCCAGGCCATGGTGGGTGGTCCTATTCTCTGAGCAGGTGGTCATGGGATGCATAAGAAAGCTAGCTAGGTATAAACCAACCCACAAGCCAGGTATCAGGAATTGCTGTACTTTTTGGATGTGAACTAATTTCTTATATTTGAGATAACCTTGTGTGGAACAGCATGCAATGTAGCTACAAATATTCCCCATCCCACTGGTCCCCCCTGGACCGGGTTTTCTCCACCAGCTTTTATCTCACATCGATGCAGGACTGCCTTAAAAGCCAGATCAAAAGTACCTGCTTGATTTCCTGCCCTGACGTTCCTCAGTGTTGGACATCAACCTGTAAGCTAAGGCTTTCCTCCCCTAGGATGCTTCTGGCCATTAGAACAGAATGAAATTAAGACTTTGCCTCTGTCTAGTCCCCGGTTCATGGAGAGAAGAGTCAGGCAAACAACCTGGCCTTACCTGAAAAAAAGTTCATCTTCTTCTGTTGTTTCACTTTTACTTACTTGGGTGTTTTATGTTTATTTTTTCTAAAATTTATAATCATTACCTTAATTATTTGCCGAAAATATCAAAAGGTAACCATGCGGCATAGCCAGAGAAAGAGAGAGGGAAATAAATGTAGTGTATAGAAAACCTCCAAGGACAAGAAAGAGTGAGGCCAAAATCAAGGTTGTAAATCAGATCCTATCCTCATAACTCACAGAAAGTCTGACCCAGGGAAATGGGGGAAGGAACTGAAAAACATGAGCGCATGACAGGCATCAAATTGAGTCAAAGGACAGAGGGTTCCAACCCTGGGAAAATGGTAGCATCCTGGGATTGGAGTAACCTCCAGCAAGATGCAAACCAAACTGACTAGACATATTTCACCCTCTAGAAACCTGAGATACTGGAGAAACCTCATAAATATGAGGCATAGACAGGCAAAAATTGGGAACTTGGGGGTGGGGTGGGATGGGGATAAGGGGAAATGGGGAGAGAAAAGAGAGGATGGGGAGAGCTTTGGGGGAATGGGATGGTTGGGATAAAGGAAGGGTGGATATGGGAGCAGGAAAGTATATATCTTAATTAAGGGAACCATTTTAGGGTTGGCAAGAGACTTGACTATAGAGGGGTTCCCAGGTGTCCAGGGAGATGTCCCCAGCTAGTTCCTTGGGCAGCTGAGGAGAGGGAACCTGAAATGGCCCTATCCTATAGCCATACTGATGAATATCTTGCATATCACCATAGAACCTTCATCTGGCGATGGATGGAGATAGAGACAGAGACCCACATTGGAGCACCAGAATGAGCTCCCAAGGTCCAAATGAGGAGCAGAAGGAGGGAGAACATGAGCAAGGAAGTCAGGACTGCGAGGGGTGCACCCACCCACTGAGACAGTGGGGCTGATCTATTGGAAGCTCACCAAGGCCAGCTGGACTGGGACTGAAAAAGCATGGGATAAAACCGGACTCTCTGAACATGGCGGACAATGAGGGTTGATGAGAAGCCAAGGACAATGGCACTGGGTTTTGATGCTACTGCATGTACTGGCTTTGTGGGAGCCTAGCCTGTTTGGATGCTCACCTTCCTAGACCTGGATGGAGGGGGGAAGACCTTGGACTTCCCACAGGGCAGGGAACTCTGACTGCTCTTCAGATTGGAGAGGGAGGGGAAGAGAAGTGGGCGGAGGGGGAGGAAAATGGGAGATGGGGAGAATGCAGAAATTTTTCAATAAAAAAATATCTGAGGCATAGAGAAGGAATATACAACTTGATCACAGGACAGAGGCCATTATGACAAAGACCCTCCCAATAGTGTAGTGCATGTTTTCCCTCAAGTCCCAAATGCTCTTTTACTTCAAGTCTCATTCCAGATAGGAGAATCCCACGTAACCAGGACAATCTGTAGAAGTTACATAGCATGGGAGCTGACTTGCAGGATTTAAACATCTCACAGTGGTCCCGGTGGACCAACACATACGGGGACTTTTTACTTCGTGGCCTATTCAGGATTTTAAATTTATCAGCCTGACCCTGGAAACTAAGATTTTAAGGATTTTATGTCTGAGGTCATGATAAAGTCCTCATTCTGAGCATCTGGAACCCACTGAAACAGGCTGAATCTGAGGCTGTGTATCACATCAGCAGAGCGGGTCATACATGCCCGTAGGATTTATCTTGTCTGTTTTCTGAGACTCATTGACTCACTGATGCACTAAAGAACAGGCCTGATGTATTTACACATGACTTGTCTAGGCTTACGTAAGGGTGTGATCATCTTATATTGAGACAGACAATTTTAATGACTTATTTGAATTATAACAACAAAATGTTGCTTATAAAAAATTTGAAAAGTATTGGGAAAAAGCCATATTTTACAAAACATTTACAAAAGAGAAATTTGTTTAAAGACCATCCAAAATATACAAAGAAATGTTAAAAATCAATAGGAAAATGAAGAAACCAAAATTTGAATATAGACAAAATGATATGCAGCAATATATCACAATAGATACACATAGAGAAAATAAACACATGAAAAGGTACTCAATATCACATGCAGTTAGGAAACTGCAAATTAAGGCAATGAGATACAGACTACTTGCAGGTTTATCAGAATAGCTTAAATGATGTCACCAAACATGGACAAGGATATAACATAATGGAAAATGTCATTTAGTTCTCATAGGAATGCAAAAATAATACAACCACCAAAAGGCAAGACGTGACCTATCTCTAACTATGTGACATTCAACAAAGATAAAGACATGTACGCAATGAAAAAGAATCCAATAAAGCTGCCCAGGTCTAGGGTGATAGAGACATTGGTGGAGGAGGCGACATATGTGTGGGCATCAGCGAGACTGCTCTACAGCCAGGGATAATCTTGTAACTCTAAAAACTGTTCTAAAGATTGCCTGCTGATTTTGTACAACTACAGAAAACAGTGCCAAAGTTAAACAGGATCATAGTCTTTCTCCCCTTTTCATCATTTCTATGTATTTTTTTTTTAAAGAAAACATTTCTAAGTTCAAGGCCACTCAACAGTAAGGCTAGGTGGTACCAGAGGAAAGTAGCTCACCTCGGGACAGGCAGGTATAAAGGAAACATGGAAGAGGGTGGAGACAAGATGCCTCCTTCAGAGGCACCCTCCACATGCTTCTCCCAACGAGGCCCCACCTACTTTCCACCACCTCCCAATAATGCCATAGGAATCCATTGATTAGACAGTAGACTTTGATCTGATTGTTTCTCAAGACAAAGGTCACTAGCTGTGAAACATGCCACAGGAGCCGTTGGCGACATGCTATAAATCTAAAGCATAGCACACATGTACTGGACAAATGATTTGTAATACGGCTCAGCAAGCGGCTTCACATACCTCTATAATCCTTAAAAGGAAAGTAACTTGAGAGTGCAGTCAAAAGCAAGTACAGTGTGCTCGACGTCATCCAGCCAGTGACTACAGTTAGGACACTAGCTCCTGCCAGTAGCGTGGGGGCACTCAGGATACCCTTACTCCATTTTAACCAGTACCTGCTAGAGACAGCTTCCACTATTAGTTGAGGAAATGATTGCCCCAGGGTTTTGAGTCTTGGTATAAAAAGTAAACAGAGGGCAAATTTCAGACCAAATGCAAAGCAAGATGATTGTAATCTGTTCTTATTTAACCACATTTTCACATCACTGAAGCATTATTTACAGGTGAAGTGCTATAAACATTCATTTAATATGTACAGGTTGGTATTTTTGGAGGTAAGATTGCATCCGTAAATGTCATCATAATCAGGGCTACACAGTAATCTATTATCTCCACAGGTTTCTTATAGCTGTCTTCAATGATTCTGTTCTTTTGGTTTGGAATTTTAGTTGGTTGGTTGGTGGACTTATCTTTTTTTGACTCTGTTGTTGCTGCAAGAGTATTTAACCCTAAGAACTACCTTCTTGGCACAAATAAAAATAAAAAATAAATTTATAATAAAAGCATAGGCTTGTCAACCATAGAGACTATGTTACAGAGTAGATTTTGGAACTGATTTTTTTTTGATATAACAGAAATTTGTGTTATTTGACCACTACTCCTCCCTATTTGTAGAAATCACATGAATAAATATTATTGGTTAATGTAGTGAACAACTTAATCATTACCAAAGACCCCTTAGTCTGGTTCTGTCTCACCAACAGCAACCAGCTGAAGAATATGACACGCAAACCTTCCATGGGACACTATATATCCAAAGCATAACACATGCTTTATTAGGGTAAATAATACCACTTAGCTAGATAAGTGCCAATTAAACAGATGGAATCTGTTTCTTAACAACAGCACGAGTGTTCTCAACTTAAAGACATAGAGGAATTTAAGTGTGGCCTCTGTGTTGTGTTTCAAATATATATATATATATATAATTATAATTATAATTATCTGAATGAGCATTTATTGTTAATGTACTTCCTGATGGGAACACACAGCTAATGAGTTCTTTCCTAAGGAAAACACACACACCCTTTCATCATGCTCTGTCTCCTACTTTTCTGAACTTAGTTCTGAGAGGAAGTGAACCTCACTCTCTAGGACGTCGTTTAATAGCTAGTCCAAGACACAGGATGCCTTGAGTAAGCTGAGGTTATTAAAATGTGCTCAAGTTTTGGTATTGTACTTTGAGTCTTAATCTTCGTTTTAAGAAGCAACTTACTGGAGGTTAGTAGTCTTTCAACTCTTTGGGTCTTCTTTAAAGTTTAAAGCAAAATACACTTGTATGGGTTTGGGACAAAGAGTGCCTGCCTTTTACTCTTACGTCACCTCAATAATACTTGGGTCACACCCTCAGAGACGGAACTGCTCTGACCCGAGGACGGGCCTGGTAAAGGCGAGGGAGGTGAACGCTCTCTTTGCCGGGACTCTGCTACAATACTGCAAACCAGTACTGGAAATCCACAAGACTGCACATTACCCTGCAGTCAGTTAATACAGCAGAAGTGTTTAGAAGCTCAGGGATCAGATATCTACATCAAATCATATAAGGAAATAGGAGACGTTTACCAACCCATCAAGACATGTCACTGGTCACCACTATTCCTTACTGGAGAAGAATCTACAAATTAACCCCATTCACTTTCCTTTTGGCTACATTATTTTCAATATATGGAGTTGCTGATTTGAGATTGCTGTATGGGGAGTAATAGAGAAACTGTGTCTAAGAGGAGTCAATAAGATTGACAGGACTTGATTCTACTTCAAGTCCCTTCCAGACCAAATTTCAAGATGTACAGGTTTTAATCTGTCCACAAACTGTATTCTTAACAGAGTCCTCTTCCCTTCAGTCTTCCCACTTTCCACATTTACTTCTTGTTTGCCTTTTGGTGGAACCCTAAGAACTTTATCCTAGCAGGATTTTCTCAACATAAGAAGCTTCTCGTACCGCCTTAAAAAGAAAACAACCTCACCTGTTCTGACACTCCTTCTCCATAGCGGAGCAAGGTCACAAAATGCTCGCAGTTGTTGACCAGTAAGTCATAGGCCACCTCCTGCCCAATGGCGAACTCGGAGCGCTGCATCACTTCCTCCACGGGGAGAGGTTGGTGAGTTGTATCGTACTTGTTATTTATTCTGTAGGTGTCGTTTCCCACAACGTCCTTCAGAAGCTGCATTTTCACTAAGGCCTTGGTGCTGAACACAGACTTTGCGCTTGTAAAGGCTGAAGGAATGCCATCTGTAGGGAGAATGTCGGTCAGTGAGGCTAAGGGATCCAGTCCACAGAGATGACCAGTGTCATCTAGAATGCAGGAGATGCTGCGGAACTTAGACTGACCCCTGCTCCTCATGCAATGAACCCAAAGTGCCTGATCTCAGCTGTGCGCTCTGTGTTATTGATTGTTCTTGCTGTATGAGCAAGAAAAGAAATGGCAGGAAACTCCCTGCCTGGTCTTGGGGAGTACGTTCCCTAATGACTGGTATTATTATGAGAGAGCTTTGCAGACCGTTCTAGCAGGGTATGGATAAGATTATTGCCCAATTTGTCTATGGTGCCTGTTTCTTCTCAGCGTCTCAAGTCTTCCAGATCTCAGGGGTTAATTATGATGCTATGTTCACAAAACCACCTCCCTGCACACCCCACTTCTTTATACACCGGCTTTCTCCTGGGCTTTCATGAAAGTCCAGATTTCCTGCTGTAACACTTGCAGCCCTGTGAGGAAGCAGCTAAATTCCCACTTTTCTTCTGTCATTTCGTCTGACCAGCAAACTAACGTTCTAAACCCAAAGCTAACTTCAGTAGACACTGCACATAGATGGGGTCCCCTGCTATGTCTTCACTGCCTGCACAATCCTCCATGACTCTTTATCAGAGATATCTCTATTGGTAGGCATTCCCTACACGCCCAGGAAGCTTTGTATCCAATCCTGTCCTGTCCGTAACAGAGACTAAGATGATGCTTCACGGCTTGGTC
Source organism: Microtus oregoni (assembly GCF_018167655.1). Taxonomy (NCBI): domain Eukaryota; kingdom Metazoa; phylum Chordata; class Mammalia; order Rodentia; family Cricetidae; genus Microtus; species Microtus oregoni. The sequence continues at coordinate 31,228,896 of NW_024543088.1, read as the reverse complement.
TAGTGCCAAGACCTGGTCTCTCCCTTTATGTGCCTACATGCTGGGCATGGCCATCATATTCTTGGAATTACTGGTCTCCCCAACAGAACAGCAGGCATCAGTTAATACGGTAGACGTTCACCAAGTACGGGAACAGATGTTGCATACACAAATGCACATAGAATTCTTTGTAAGTGGGGTATGATGTCACATATTGTACTTGAATTAGAAATTTTTAAATTCTATATTAAGACTATTTCTTAAGTAGTTAAACAAAGCAAGGGATAAAACTGGACTCGCTGAACATAGCAGACAATGAGGACTACTGAGAACTCAAGAACAATGGCAATGGGGTTTCTGATCCTATTGCACGTACTGGCTTTGTGGGAGCCTAGGCAGTTTGGATGCTCACCTTACTAGACCTGGATGGAGGTGGGTGGTCCTTGGACTTCCCACAGGGCAGGGAACCCTGATTGCTCTTTGGGCTGATGAGGGAGGGGGACTTGATCGGGGTAGGGAGAGGGAAATGGGAGGCGGTGGCGGGGAGGAGGCAGAAATCTTTAATAGATAAATAAATAAATAATAAAATAAAAATAAGTCTAAAAATGTGCTTTTAAAATGGCTATTATAGTGACTTTAGTACCCAGTCCACCATTGCCTGTTTCTTCCCCCAGATGACTATCAGAGCCAATCACTGTACTACATCATATTTTCCAGAAATGGCATTGCGGCTCACAATGGACCAATTAAGAGTCATTCTCCATGATTTCTAAACTCCAACAAACAGAGAACAGATTAGCTCTTTCCTGTTGAGTCAGAAACTCTAAGTACACGAGTCTCGGTTTGTGACAAAATCAGGGGAATGATGCCACCATCCAGGAAAGGGAAGCGACTCCCAAATCTGAAGGTCTTAATGTACTGTTGTCATTCCTAGACACACCTAGATTCCTGGAAACTTCTCAGGCCAGCTCCACCCTTTCTGACATCTCCTCCCAGGAAGCCATGGACTTGTCTCTTGGCTTGCTTGCTTAGGCTAGTGATAGCCTTATTTCTGTTACATACATTAGAGAATTCTAACAAACACAGTTACCTAATATTACCCAGCAGCTAACTCCTAATGTGCTCAGCCAGTCCCCCTCTCCCATGGAAAATTAAGCTTTTGTCTCGTTTTTAAACCATTAAAAATGAAATTTGTCCACAGGTCTAAATGTTTCCCCAGACTCCCGTAAGCAAAATTAGATACAGAGCTTAAGACATCTTCTAAGACTCTTAACGCATACTGCTCAGCTGTCTTGTGGATGGAACGCTCTCTGTTTCCATCGATACACTTGTACTAATTTCACTGTCTCCGTCTCCACCGGGTGCTGTCATTTTATCCCTTTCTAATGAGATGGGCACAAAATCAGTCAGTGTCTTTGTCTCTAACCTGCAGGTGAACACAAAGTTGAAATTTCTGTTCTCTTCTTTTGTCAAGTGTTTCCAAACTTGCCTAATTGTGGCTTGGGATCATGGTGATCCCTGTCTCTCCTCAGAGGCACCAATTTCCCAGGTACGCCGGGAACTACTTTTCTCATCTCTTTGAAGCTTCACTTCCCTGCCTGCTTCCTTGCAGAAGTCTCCTAATTGCAGCACCCCTCCCCCACCCTACCTCCCATCTTCCCATATTCAGCGCTTCATAAACCACCTTCTCCATTTATTTTTCCACAACCTTCTTAACACGTCTATAATTTGCTCTTGCTCTCCCCCTCTGTCTGTGAAAATGTGAGCACCGCCTTGGAGCTGTCTATTCAACTGTGTAGCCCCGGTGCCTACACTGGCATTCGGCACATACTATACAACCTATTAATAGCTGCCAGGTTAATTGAAACCACCACTTGTGTGAGACATAAGGGCATAGAACTTAGCTACATTTGCGGCCAATGTCATCCTCAGTCATTTATTTGTAAGTAGGATTTTTTTTAAATATAGGGGTTTCTTTTAATTTTGTGTAATTTAGTCTGTGGCTTTTTTTTTTTGAGACAGGATTTATCTGTGTAGCTTTGGAGGCTGTCCTGGCCCTCGAACTCACAGAAATCCACTTGCCTCTGCCCCCTGAGTGCTGGGATTAAAGGCGTGCTCCACCACTGCCTGGCTATATATCAGTGGAATCTTTTAAATGATGTCTTGGTCTTTGAATATCATTTTCAAAATTCATTGGACTTAGTTTCTATATTTTAACTGCTTTATGATTTTGTTCATGATCCCTTTTCATTTCAAAACAACCACAAAGCTCCCAGAGGCCCCTAGGAATAAATCTTACCGATAGGTGCAATGTTGATAACATAACCATCACCCAAGTACAGCGCCCAGTGCTGATAGCCAGGGCGGAACACTTCAATCAAGTCTCCTGGGCGAGGGTTGTGAGGACGGGCCAGGCTGAAGCAGTCACTAAACTCCATCTGCAAAGACAGGCACAGAAATGGTCTTGCTAGTACAACTCACAGAAAGAGAGTCCAAGGAAGCCTCCCACTTTAGCAGAGGGACACGGAAATTCCGGAGATGACCTCCCAGGGGAATGACTAAGACTCACAGCGCGTTTTCTTTGGATGATTCTGTCTGTGCTAGCATGCAAACACAAATGAGCTCTTACCTAGTTCTCTGCAACAATGCTTCCTTACCATGACCATTCTTTAAGTCTAGAATTCACGGTTTGTAGAACTTCCCTCTACATAAAATTTCAGTAGTATTAAGTATGGAAGCATGCCTTCTTTGGAGCAGGAAGGAACAATAAAGAGAAAGCCAATGTATGTTTGTTTTGTATGTAAATGTACTAAAAATACTAGAAAGTATTAGTCTGCTCTTGCTTTCTTTGTGTAAAGAAGTCAGAGGTCAAGAGTCTAAGATTAGAATTCTTTCAGGGGGCTACATGCTGCACAATACAACTAAGAATCAGGGGTGTGGGTGGATGCTGTGCACTGTGAACATTAAAATATGTAAGAGCTATCTTGTACCACAAAACTCACTCTGCCATTTATTTTAAGCAGGGACAAGTTACAAGCCAGATGGATGTCAAGCCAGACATTCAGGTGCAGTGCAGGCTCTGGAACACTTCTTCCAAGTTCAGAATGTGCTCTGTACGGTAGCGTGTTTAAGACTCTCGCTTCCACCCGCGACATCTTTTTGTCACTGTAACCATGACAACTCGCCCCACCCCATCCCTTGCTGCTTCACTTGTGATTCCAGAGACAGTGCAAGGTGGTCTGCCGCAGAGCAGCCAGTTTGCAAAGTGGAGAAGCTCACTGCATTGATGAACACGGCCTGGAATGTCCAAGGTGGCAGCACTCTCTCCTTCTAAATCAATACCCGTTAGAAGGCACATAGGATCTAACAGCTGGCTTCTGTAGAGGTTACACTTTCTGTGCACTCACAGAAATAGAATGAGTCAGCAAGAGGAAGCCGTGTGCGTATCCACAATCAAAGGAAGAATACGTGTGCCATATGCATGCTTAGCCTCTACCCGACAATGATGCTCCTCACAGTTCCCCCCTTGTGCAGCTCTGCAGGCTCCCCACCAAAGAAATGCAAGTGCCAGGGACTCCAAACTCACCTAAATTATGATTGTAATAGCATAGGCTAAGGACTTGGGAATACACTCTTCCTTCCTTTCTCTCTCTCTCTCTCCCTTCCTTCCTTTCTGTCTGTCTTTCATGGCTCTCTAGAAGTCTGATGTTTTTTCCAGCAACAGTTAACATTTGGAGGGTGTTTCCCTGAGTATGTGCATGCTGTCTGTTGACGTCTTCACTCACCGCATTGTCACAGAAACACAGCCACATGTAATAGTCCTTCTGTTGAGAAATAACTACTAGGGCATTATATGAAGCATTAAGTCTAGCCATCCTCTCAATTTTTTTGCGCCTTATTTAATTTGGAAGTTCACAATTTGGTCACTACTAGGAAAAACAGGTGCTAGACTATGATATAAACAAACATTTTCCATGAGTACAAATCAGCAAACCCCCAACAGCTGCGGAAATCAAAGCCTATTCTAGCCAAGTGTCTATTAATAACTACCATTAATAATTAAATATCCCCGTTTGAACGGTGGAGACTTGGAAATGTAGCAAGCTTTACAAAACGTCATCTCAATGAACCCTATCGAACTGAAAAACCTTCATTTCTATTTGAGTTTATTATGCTATTAGCCCATTTTACAGATAAAAGGCTGTCTTTTCAACTCCAACTTTTTGATAAAACTCCCTGAATTCTACTTGCCACATGCAGGTTCTGCTACTATACAGGTCACTCAGGCAGAGCCTCAGTTGCCTCATTTAGAAGGCAGGCATATGGATCTCTGAGTTAGCCTGGTCCACAGAGTAAGTTCCAGGACAGCCGGGGCTATACAGAGAAACCCTGTCTTGAAAAACCAAACAACAACAACACAAACTGCCACCACAACAAAGATGAACATAACAAGTAGAATGACTTATTTATCTCAAAAAACTGTGGAAAGTATCCTTTGTGAATGGACTACATACTCTTAAAAACACCTTGAGAAAACCGGCAGAAACTACACAGGTAGGCAATACATACTGTTGTCTGCTTTATACTGGACAATGTTTCATACGTGACTTGGTCCCTGTTCTGTCTCTGAGACATGTTATATGACTTTATGGAATGGGTGACTTCATGGTAGAGCTTTATTATCTAATGTTCTTCATTCTCTGACATATGGTCTGAAACCTGACTTATAAAGTACAAGCGGATTACTACACAAAGCTTATCATAATTAATAAAAACAGATGGCAGACCAACAAGCAAACCATGGAAGTAAACCTCCAGAAGCTAAGAGAAGAATCCTCACATGTGAGGGGCGTGTGAGTTCGTACACTGACCTCTGACATATCCTAGCAAGTGGGTGCGGGCTGGAACCTCAGGTACTATTAGCTTACCGTTTTCCTAAATGTGCCTTCTGGGATCGCAGAACTTCAGTGTAGCTGAAATAACAGCTCGCAGGTCCAGGTTCAAAGCCGTTGTTTCTTCAAATAAAGAAAAGTGAACTCAGCAAAAAGTTTCAACTGATGAGAATTAGCTGTGGTCTCACAACAGATTTTCAGCAATTGGTGCTGGGGTAATTGAGGTATCTCCAGTGGAAGCTAGCCCACCACCACTAATAGACTTCAGCTTAGATCTCATGTCTCTCTCTCTCTCTCTCTCTCTCTCTCTCTCTCTCTCTCACACACACACACACACACACACACACACACACACACGGAAAAAAAGCCTTGGTGTTAAAAGCTGGTAGAGTACTTATATTTACTCTCAAAAGTATGATCCATAGAAGGAAAACTCAATAAACTGTTTATCCTCAAAATTAAAAATATTCACAGTGCAAAAGTGAAGACAGCATCAAGAACACATGTAGACCTCCCAGGATGCAGCTGGAGAGGTGGCTCAGTGGTTTCAGAGAAAGGGCTGCTTGGAGAAGCCTGAGTTCAGTTCCTAATATCCTCATCAGATGACTCAGAACCGCCTGTAACCCCAGCTCCAAGTTATCTGATGCCCTCTTCTGGCCTCTGTGGACAGTGCACTCATGGGCATAAACCCATCCCCACCTCTTCACACACATAATTAAGAGTAATAAATGAACAAACAAATTTCTCAAAATTCAACAGTGGAAAGGCAAACAGTTCAATTAGGATGTAAGCAGAAGAAACGAAGGCACCTTTCATATTTCAGAAATTAAAGAGATTTTAAACAAGCCGTATTCATCACTAGCCATCAGAGAAATACACATTACTGCTACAATGGAGCGTTACTCCATGTCCCCCAGCACAGCTCAAATGGAAGAGAGAGGTAATGTCGAACTCTGGCAAAGACGAGGAGCCACTGGCTCAGTGGTTCATTGCCAGGGGGAAGACAAAATGATCCAGGGACACTGGAAACAGATGACCCATGGCTTTACGTTTTTACCTTGTTACCAAGATATGATCCAGCAATTTTATATTTAAGCATCTACCTCAAGGGACGAAGTCAAAGAAGACTTATGTTGAACAAAACTAGTATGCAAATATTTACAGTGGCTTTATTCCTAATAGCTTCAAACAGCTCCGCTGACCTTCAGTGGGTGAATGGCAACCAACATTCAAGATGGCTGAATAGAAATGCTTACTACGTGGGGCTGGAGAAATGGCTTTGGTTAAGAGCACTTGATGCTCTGAAAAAGACCTGGGTTTGGTTCCCAGAACATGCATCAGGCAGCTCACTGTGACTTCAGTCCCAGGACATTGTCATAGGCCTATACCGTCACACAGGTACACAGGTACACACACACACACACACACACACACACACACACACACACACACAGAGGCTTAAATTTAAAAAGTAAATTAATAAGTAATTTTAAAAGTAAGAGTGTCTTATAAAATAAATCAGAGGAAATGCCCAGTATTCACCCCCCTTTCACAAAGAACAACTTGAGTAACCCATGCAGAGCTTCACTGAGAGGCCAACGGCTACCAGAGAGTACTGGGAATCCTCAGGACTGAGGGTGCAGTCTAGTACAATTCAGACACATGGGGCCATAATAAGATGATGGGGAATATCATTTGAAGGTGTGTTGCTTTTGTTTACACTGCTTTTGTTTAATTCTGTGAGATTGTGATTCTTTACACATCTTTTGGATGTGTCCAAAAACATCCCATAATAGTCTAATAAAGCGCTGAATGGCCAACGGCAAAGCAAGTGCGAGGCTAGGCAGGGTTGGCAGGCAGAGAGGATAAATAAGAGGGGAAACAAGGGAGAAGAAAAGTAAGGGAACAAGGAGAGGAGGACACCCGAGGCCAGACAGCAAGCCATGGAGAAAGAAATAAAGAAAGGTATACAGAAACAGAGAAAGATAAAAGCCCAGAGACAAAAGGTGGTTGGGATAATTTAAGAAAATCTGACTAGAAACAAGCCAAGCTAAAGTCAGGCATTCATAACTAAGAATAGGCCTCCACGTGAGTGATTTATTTGGGAACTGGGTGGTGCCCCCCCCCAAAAGTCAAAAAACCCAAGAGAGTAAAACATCAACAACAGTAAGAGGAACAAAATACCCCAGATTCTGCCACCCCAACTCTACAGAATGGGTAAGGGAGTGTTCCTTTTGGAGGAGTGATGTAAAAGACAGTGTTCTAGGAGGTTCCATCCATGTGCAGGCTGATAATCCTAGCTACCGAATAATCAGTTTGCAGCCCATTTAGATTAGTAGCCCAAGTGCTGCACAGAAGCCTGGCTTTGGAAATGGATCTCACATGGCCCTAAGGAAGGCCCAGGGTAGGGTAGCCACCACCTATCTTGAAAAGTGAGCTGATGTTTTCAGGAATTGAAACACTCCTGCATACTTTCTTCTCCTGTATTATACAACCACTCCCCAGCACTGGCTTGGCAGATAGCTGCCCCTTGAACCCAACATAGCATAGCAGGGGAACTGTGGCTAAACCTATTGGATGCTCACCCTGCTCTGTACAGGTTGGGAGCCATAACCAGAGGAGATTGGAAGGTGCTGCCTCTGAACACCTGGAGACCAGCATATTTGTTCTCTGAGGATATAGTTAGCCATGTATGGACGAGGGCCAGTGTCAGGATTGAAGGGAGATGTCACACAGTACCTAAGGCCCTTTCCCCAAGACTTGTATTCATGCACCTCTTATGAATAATGTGGGGAGTGAATCTCCATGATTCTCAAGCATACAGGGGCCTGGGAAATCCCATAGGTCCAGGTCCTTCCTGCCTCAGTCATACACAGTCAAATAGAACCTCTTGAGAGAAATGTGGCTCAACTCTGCCCCTCGTCTCACTTATTGGCAGGGAAAGTAATTGAAGCAGCAGAGAGAAACACTGGAGTTCTTACTACCCCACTCTGCCTGGCTGCCATCTGGTCAATTCTGACTTTAATGCTATTCAGACTGGGCAGGAGCACCCCAACAGAAGTCCAATGGACCCCACTGTAAGAATCCTGGCTCCTTGCCAGTGGCAGAAGATCAATAGTTGTATGGAAACATCAACACCTGATGGGGCCACCAAGAAAATAGTAGAAGTAGATCTACACAGGACTGTGCCCTGGCCTCTGCTATCGATGCTACCCCCCTCAGAACTGTCAAAGTATCTCTGCCCTCAGGGCACATAGGGAGAATGGGTCTAAGACTCTGCTTCACTCTGTATTGTGCCTAAACTCTTAAGCCATAGTCATGGAAGTTATCGTGAAACTACACCACAATACTCTAATCAAATCAGCTAGAATCAAAGTCAACGCTGCAGAACAAACCGACACTCCAAGACACAACTTCAGAAGAAAGCCACTAACCAAAGTCACCCCTGAAAGGTGGTAGAGGCATCTGACCCAGCAAACGTGCAAATCTCAATGTAGGAGCACAAATATATGAAAAGGGAGTAATACAATATCTCCTAAAGAATGTGGTAATTCTCTAGCAACAGATTCCTAAGAAATTAAAGTGGATGGAATCTCAAGGAATGATTATAAGATAATCAAAACGAGATCCTGAATAATACAGATTAACAGCTAAATGAAATTAGGCAGACAACTTAGGATATAAATGAGAATTCTGCAGGGAGAACCAGACAGAAACGTTGGAAAGAAGGAAGCCAATGCATCAAATAAAATATATAACCCTTGAAAGCCTCAACAACTGACTAGACATGGTGGAAGAAATAGTATGTGAATTTCAAGGCTATCTATCTGTATCTGTATCTATATCTGTCTCTGTCTATCTGTATCATCTATATATCAGATGGAATACCAGAAAAGATTAAAAGTAAAGGCACTGAAAATCTGTCCAATGAAATAATTTCTGAGAGCATCCCTAAATCTCACATTCATGTATAGGAGGTTTATCTAAAAATCAACTCAAAGTAGGTCGAAGACCTAATAGCAAACCAGAAACTCTAGACGTCATAGAAGAAAACACAGGAGGTAACTCAATATGTAAACATGGCTAATGATTTTCTGGATGGGACTGCCCGAAGCATAGTAAACAACAAAAATATAGACAAGTGAGATTACACAGAACTAAACCTTTCCAAACACTAAGTTAAGCATGCAGTGGCATGGAAAGACAGCCCACAGCATGGAGAGGATATCTGTAAACTATATGTTTGGCAAGGAAGGGCTGTCATCCAGGATATATAAGGGATTTCAAAAACACAGTCCAAGAAAAAATAAATAAATGAAATAAGCCAGACATAAAAAAGGCAAGTTCTGCATATTCTTTTTCATGCTGATGCTTGAAAAGTCTATTTGAAAGCAGAGTAATGATCGGAACTCACTGGTACCGGAGGAAGTGGCTGACCTTAACTGGTGTATACTCTACACATATATAGAAATATAATACTTTTAATATGTACAACTAATACTTGTCAACAAAACCTGAATTAACCTCCAGAGACTTATGCCGAGTGGAAAAAAATAAAAATACAATATACAAAACAATATCAGAAGGTTGCATTCTTTGTGTCCACTCCGTAACGTTCTCGAAATGACAACGTTAAAAACTTAGGGGATAAATGGTGGTTCTTGGGGTTTAAGGAAATGATGCGAGGGAAAGCGGTGGGACTATAAGATGGCTGCCGAAGAACTGGGATGGTGACAGCGTTCGGGAGACCAGCTGAGTTCATGCCAGGCCTGAAGTCACGCAGGCAGGGTGTGACAACTCTGAAATTCAATTTCAAGTCTGTTTTCCTATGCCAATTTCATGCTCTTTTACACCATCGAATATAATTAATAATTAATCAGAGGAAATGTTGCTAAAAAAAAAAATCACTGCAACTTTCCTACCTCTCAGAGGTTCATTGCAGGGAGAAGGTTCAAAAGCACAAAGACATATGAACCAAGGGAGCCTTGCTGGGAGTCCCTTTGTCTCTTCTGCCCTGGAAGCCTTTCCGGGTGATGCTAACCATCTCTGTGGTTTCCAGGATCAGACCTTAGGCAAGGGGCTATGAAGATTTACTCAACAGCTCCCTTGAACAGAACCATGGGGTGTATAATGAAGACTGACTTGAACATAGGCACTCAATCTTGGACAAGGGATTTAGTTTTCAGTTACGAAAACGGGCTGCTCTGTTTAGTGCACAATGTCAGATATATCTGGGGACACATCAAAAAAAAAAAAAAACAAGTGCCCTGTGCAGAGACGGGTATAGGGACATTTCACGAGTGCTGTTCAGATGTCTGCAAGGCTGTCTGTTTTGTCGGATGGATCCCCAAGAGAACTTCCAAGAATGTTACCGAAGTGGGAAACGCCATCACTCCCTTTCCACTGGCTTCCCAGTCTCCAAGAGATTCCCAGTTCGATTCGGATGGTTTCCCAGTTCCATCCACAGCAGCGCCACACTGGGAGGCTTCTGTGAAGAGGTGTGTCTAGAATGCCTTACACTCAGACCTTGGGGAAGCACGGATCCTTAAACCAGCATTTAACCTGCACCTGACAGGTTTCATTTGGAGACAGGTTCATCCCAAACCATTCTTCAGGCATAGCACAGCCACACTGGGCTTTGAATCTTCCTAGGCTCCCTAGTGCTGCCTCCATAGTAATCTTGGCCTCTTCCCTTTAACTAGATCCAGTCAGGATGCATCTTCTGACGCCTTCCCCTGCCCCCATCATCTATCAGCGTGCCATAATGATACCTCCTGAATTTCCCTGGTACACTCTATTTTTTCCACCTCATCCACCCCCTTCCTGAACCTGCCTTTGTAACTGTTGTCTAGGGACCTTCTCTGCTTTCCTTTACTGAGGGCTGATTCTTGTTTATCTCTAGAGGTTCAGTTTCTAGAACAGTGCCCGGCACAAATACCCACCTAGTAAATGAAAAAAGGAACTGAGAACTCGAGACCTATTCACGTTTTTCCAGAACCTGAGTTATAATCATAGTAGTAAATGCCAAAGAATAATATCACCGACGGTTCCAAGACCTAAGACAATACTGTGACCTATTTGTCGTCACTGTCACTACCGAGGTGAGAAGAGAGCTGAGAAATCGGTCCTGCCAAGCGGTTTGAGTTTTCAATTTCTGTTCTGCCTCTCAACAGTTTTCCCGACTTGGAAGCAGGTCTCTTTTATCCCCCTGCTTCCCATTTATAAAAAGCAGAGACTGGATGCGGGACGTCAGGTGCTCTCTCCCCTCTGAACTTTCCTAGGGATCTAGGGTCTAAACAAGGTTGCTTAGCGCCTAGAGCGCCTCCCTCCCCTCCCCCAACGCACCTCCCTGCTCAAGCTGGCTTGTGTTGTGGCCCTGGAGGCAGCGGCGGGCTTCCCGGGCTCTCCCAGGCCTCGCTGCGGAGCCACTAGCAGCCCCTGGGCGACTTCATCCGCACCACCCGAGGCCAAGGCCACCGCCTAGGCCACAGTCGCCCTCCCGCAGCGTCAACGCCAGCGCCTGCGCCAACCCCTGCTCCCTCCGCGGGTTCCTGGCGCGCGCCTGCTCGGCTCCTGCATTGCACCGCGGGTCTTAGGCTCCCAGTGCCAGGTCTTCCGCGCTCGCCCCAATCCTGAGCCCTTCCCAGATTCCCTGCACAGGACACAAGTCTGGGATCCCCGGATTTTCCGTGCACACCGCAGGCCAGAAATCCCCAGATCCTCCGTGTATACCGCAGGCCCGGACTCTCAAAATCCTCGGCATACACTGAAGCTCTGGGCTGCCAATCCCTTCTGCTAGTCGTCCCCTCACGCCCACCTGCTCCTACCTCGATGCCCGCCTGCCAAACACGGTGGGCCCTCCAAGCCAGCTGGAGCAGACACACAAACCTGCTCACAGATCAGCCCCAGCCTGGTGCCTGCTTGGTTTCAGCCTCTCAGCAACCAGGACCTTCCTGTGACAAACTTTTGTGCTATCAAGCTCTGGCCTTGCTGGGTGTTACAGTTTTAAGGATGATATGTCGTGTGGAGCCCGGAAATGTTTGGGTCTAGTTATTTTAGATACAAGGGATACAGGGACAGAGCTGGACAAGGATTCCTTTTGGGCCAAAGGTTTGTCCTCTCTGCCTGCATCCTAAAGAAATGTCCAGATCTGTGACTCAACAAAGAGTGGGTTACTGTAGGAATATCCGTGACTCATACACACCTGCATGCATGCACCCAAAGCAGTCTTACTTGAACTGACCTTGAGACCAGAGGCCAGCAAGGACAGGCTAGCCATGACCCTACCCACATGTCAAAAGCAACTTCATTGTGAGAAGAGAAGGAGAAAGGGGAAAAGGGGGTCCTCCATCCCCTAGACCTTGGGTACTGCTTTCCCAAGTGGGAAATTACCTGGCTTGGGATGGGATGGGACTGGCCTTCATTAAGGACAAGAGGCATCTTCCTCTGCCCCGAAGATGTCCTGGATCTCAACAGAAGAGGTCCCTTACTCAGTTTGACTTCTGCCTTCCTAGGCCAGGCAGAGCAGGCAGGACCAGACTTCAAGAAAAACAGTCATTGAGGCTAAAAATATACCTGTGGATGACAAGGATCTCCCTCCCCTCCCCCGTGCTGGCTTAAAAGACTGCAGGGAAACTCCAGCCAAGAGGGGAGGGGCAGACTGCTCTCTGAGCTTTTCTGACAGCTGCGCAGGACTTTGCTTAAAACGAGGCATAGCCGAGATTTTTGCACTGGTGTACACGGAACTTCAACCCAAAGACACCCCCAAACATGCAAAGCTTATTAGCTGCTGGCCTCCATGTTGGTCACACGGGAGAACTATCTAGGAGTCAGCTGCTCGGTCATTAAGGGATCAGGTTCTGTTTAGATGGCTGTGGGTCAGTCTCCTGGACCTGCTGCTCAGGGTTAGCTGTGACACCTTCTAAACAGAGTGCATAGAAACTCATCCTTAAAGAGGCATCTGGGACCTTCAAGTGGCGACGGGGAAAATGAGAGTCTGTGAGAGACAGAAGGTGTGCGCTTCGTGAGTTAGTGTTTTTCTTCCTAGGCTCCATTTTAGTTATGAACTGAATCAGATATGCCCTTTGGGATCTCTTCCTTAGCCGTTCCAATTGAGCCATCACAGAAGGAGGCGGTGTAAGATTTTATACAGGAGAGTTAGCGTGCGCATTTATAAAGCCGTCCTGCTTATGAGCTAAATTTATGACGTTTGCCAGGTTAATCTGTTTTCTCTAATCGGACACTTAATCATCCAACCTCCTCTCGGCATTACGGATTCATGAATGTCAGCGGAGGAGAGGTGCTCAGTCAGGGCAAGATGATAAATGATCGTTTCATTTTGGGGGTATTTGTGACTTAAATGCCTCATAATAGAATTAAGATGAAATAAATCTTGTAATTCCAGTTCTAGATCCCTGCCAGGTGTGGAGAAGATGCATCTGACCGAAAACAAATGCAATTCTACCACGGCACGAAATTTACAGGAGAGAGAAAGCTTTGTGTGCAAGACGGAGTTCTTCCTTCTCTCTGTAGATGGGAGAGACTTGGTCATTCCCTGGCACTCTATGCGTGGACAGCACAGAATTACCATTCCTGTTCAGAAACGATGACACCAGACCATGAAAGGCAACACTTGTATACATGGAGAGTTATCCTGGGACCAGAAAAGCTGTGCACAGTACAGATGGGCCCAGATGTTATTTTTCTCATTTTTTTTCCTGGTTTTTGTTTTTTCCGTTAGAGTCAGAGCCTATTTGGGTTATAAGGTTTGAAGCATTGAAATAACCATAGGGGACACAGTTTAGTCACATCTTTTATTAAATAAATGCCAAGTCCTTGTCTAAGCAACAGCTCTGGGAGAACACAAGAGCTGTCCTTTGTCTTTTTACCAGATGGAGACAAAAAGCAATAACATCTGTAGCATTAGATGGAAGCCCCCCAACCAAGCATACATGTACACATTTGTGTGTGTGTGAGTGCGTGTGTATGTGTTTCTTACACTTAACAAAATAATCCCATTTGCACCTCTATCTCCTTGGTTCCTGGCTGTTGCTGAGAGGCCTGAGACATGGATCTCTGAGCCTAGAGTCTCCTGGTTATAACAGAGGCCAGGCTTCTTAGCTGAGAGTCATCCTGTATCCAGAGTCCTTCCTCCACAGGACAGCAAAATCAAAATCTTATGCAGATTTCTTTATTTAGTGGCTCTGGGGTTTAACCCCAGCCTCGTCCATGCCACAGCACATGCACTGCCCATGATCTATAGCAGAGTTCTACTCCCTTACTTTTGTATTAAAAATAATACTATTTAATTTAAAATAAAATTTAAAAGTTGAAAATAATAATAACAACAAAAACAAGTTAACTATATTATATTGGATATTTTTAAATAGTTAGAAGATTTTTAAATGTTTTTCCCGCAAAAAATTATTGAAGAAGGTGGCACTCATTTGATTATTATATAATATATAAATGTATTAAAACCTTATCGTGTATTCCACAAATATGTTTAAGCATCCATCCTTTAAAAACAAAGTGGATACAAGAAAACAAAAGGCTAGAGGCTATGGTAAACTGAAGTATCTCAAAAATCAAGGTTAAAACAGAGATCCACAACACAGTACCAGACTGAGCTCTGAAAATCCATACAAGCAAGGGAGATGAAGATCATGGTGGAGAGATTTACAGAGACAGCTGAACCAAGCTCAGGGAAACCCATGAACTCTAGTGGTGTGGGAGGTCCTTCTGTCGATGTGTTGCTTTTATTGGTTAATGAATAAAGAAACTACTTTGGACCTATAGCAAGGCAGAACAGAGCTAGGCGGGGAAAACTAAATAGAATGCTGTGAAGAAGGCAGAGTCAGGGAGACACCATGGAACCAGCACTGGATTGCTGGTCAGCCACGACCTCATGGTGATGCACAGATTAATAGAAATGGATCAAATTAAGATGTAAGAGTTAGACAATAAGAATCTAGAGCTAATGGGCCAAGCAGTGATTTAATTAATACAGTTTCTGTGTGATTATTTCAGGTCTAAGCGAGCCAGGCAGCTGGGAACCAACAAGTGTGTCCTCCTACTACACTCTAGTATTGAGGTTTATATGGGGATGCCAACACTCCTAAACCTCTCAGGATTCAGGACTGTAGCAGGTAAAAACTGACTAAAAAGGCCTGAGTGTGAATAAGTTAACTCACACAAGTCTTTTCATCAAGTTTTATTTATTCTTCCCATGGTCTCTCCAATGCTCTCTCAATGTTCCCTGCAATGTTCCTTGCTGTTCATTGCTCTTCCCTTTCAGTGTTTCTCTTTGATGTTCCTCACAGTCCCACAAGGTTTCCGGTTTATAACATTCACATGGAATAGTTAACAATTCTCTGGGGGGAAAAAAAACAAACCAATGATACCAAGCATGTATTTCTTAGGGCTAACAAGATGGATTAGAGACTGACAAAGAGCGTTGGCACCAGTTCTCAGAGGAGGTGTGGCTGTGAAGCTGCCCTGTAGATGCCAGGAGGATTAGTTAAGGATGGGGCTAGCTTTATGTGGACCGATTATGAGAACAAAGGTTTGAATGAGAGAATGCTTTCACACCAGTGACCCACAGTGGGAGGCAAGGTCATCCAATCACCAGTACAGGAAAAGTCATGTCTACGGGAGGATCTTTACACTGCTGGGATGTTTCAGATGAGTCCCACTTTGGAAAGGAGAAAGGCTATGGCTTCACAAGATTTCTACAGAATTGACAGTGACTATTTGGAAGACGGGTGTTCCCGAGGCTCTGCAAATAGGTTCCTGACTACTCCTGTGAGTTTGCCTAGTGATCTGTCAGCTGTACTTCTACTGTATAATGCTTGTGGCTCACAACACTTTAGACTGACAACTGTAGAGCCTCCATGGTGCTGAACTTGGCCCTCCACATGTGAGAAGCAGTAGTGAAGCTTGAACTATCTGAGGGACCCCGAGTAGTAGGACCAGGATCTATCCCTGGTGTGTGAGATGATTTGATGGAGCCCATCCCCTATGATGGGATGCCATGCTTGGTCCTGCCCCAATTTAATGTGCTAGACTTTATTGACTCCCCATGGGAGCCCTTACCCTTTGGGAGAAATAAATGGGGGTGAGCTGAGGGGAAGCTAAAGGGGGGATGAGAAGAGGGGGAGGACTGTGATTGTGATATAAAATGAAAATAAAATATCAAAGGAAAGTGAATACGCACTGTATATACTGAAAACAATTTTCTCAAAATAAAGGACTTGCATAAATATAAGGTAAATAAGAGCTGGCATGATACTTGGTCTTGGTGACGACCCCAGGGCCTTAAAAAGATAATGCTTGGGAGTTTGCAGAAGCTGTCTGTTACATCAGCACAAGTGAGTTAGAGTCATTTAAACAATCCAAACCCTGCTTCTTTCCCATCAAGCGATTCTGTGAAAGCAAAAGCTTCTTCCTTGACTTTGGCCATCTGGAAAAGGACAAAGAGCAAGTTGCTCTGTTCCTCGCTCTACATTGCACTCTTGGTACTGATGGCTGGAACTAGCCACCTGTTCCCTTACTGATGCCTTACGTAGATAAGGTTTGTTCAGGCTCTGGTATGTGTGACTACTGCTTGCTTGGAGCTAGGTTGGTGGGAAATGACTAAGGTTGTTAAATTGGCCAACTGAGGCAACAATTGGGGCAGTCAAGGGTTGGCTACCAAACTTTACGATTTCATGAATTCCAAATCAGAAGTTCAGAAACCTTTCAGTACATGACAAACAAGAACATGGATGCACCTTTGATAGAAGGAGCATGCGTTCTGCCCAGGGGAAAGGTCTGGACAGTAAAATGGAAATTTCGAGTTCTAATCCTAGGTTTGTATCTTGCTAGCTATTGGACAAAAGCACATTCCTCAGACCTCCTGAACTTACATGACAAAGAAGTGGGGGAATCATAACATAGCCTGCCATCTTCACAGATTCGTGAATGGCTTTTTGAAATATGAAACGCTTAACATATGTAAGGAAACTGTAATTGCTCAATAAAATAACTGAAGGGTACCCCTGAAAATCACAGTTACATTTTATCATTTAGAGAAAGAAAAATATCTATATTATGGCTCTGCTTCTGTGCTCTCTCTTTGCCTCTTTCCATTTTAAAATATAGAATAAGCTGTCTTATCAATTTCAACACTTTTATACTATAAGTATGTCACTTAAAAGTTATACTGACAATGCAGTTAACATTCTTTGTCTTTTATAAGTCTTATAAATAAAAACACACCATTGAAAGAATGCCACAGATAGTGGGTTAGACTTGAGCCTAGGGGGAAATCATTCTGGGCAGCAGGAAAAGGGTAATTTTGACTGGTCCTCTATAAAATCCAAATTTCCGCACAAAATCCTAAAGCACACATGTTTACAGGACTCTTGGTGACAAGAAAAGCAATAGTAAATGTGCGCTGGCACTAGAATTCAGGTATCCATGGAAACCTGTGAAGTTCCTGAGCGCATGCGCCCACAGTCTACAGCATTAATCCCTGGGCTGAGGGGGATCAGTGTGCTATGGCGCTGTAGAGGGCTGAGAGATTGCTGAGAGCCACTTACGCAGGCATGCAGCAGCTTGTTTTCCTCCGCTAGAAGTAATTACGGGGACATCCAGAGACCTTAGACATCAATGAGGGGGAAAAAAAATGCATGTTTGTTTGCATGTTCTTCAATCCTGGAATACACTGTCCTCCACTCTGAGTTTTAATCAGAAAACATTTGATGAGCCAGTAGCCCCCCACTCCACATCTGTGGCTACCTCAGAGCCTCTCAAAAGTTTCCCACAGGAACAGATGAGCATGTTTCTTGCATGATGGAAGAAAATGTCACGAATTTTATCACACTGATTACTCTTGGAGATTTAAATGTGATCCCGGCCAGTGGTTCCTATAAATCACTTTCAAAATAAACTGCATAGAAATTCCAGCGGGAAGGGAGGTCAGAGGGACCACGTGCAGAACACTGAAGTAGTTCTAGGAGAGGACCAAACTTCTAATGGGATAAAGTGACGCTGCCCACGGAAGCCGAGTTACAAAGCCATGTATTGGTTTTTTCCCTTCTGTTGCCCAGTCCTGGATTCTTTTCCAATAATTTAGAGATGATCGACACATGGAAATAGGGATAAAATTGTTAGTGGGTCTTTAAAATACTGTGCTTTCTCCTCTCTGAAACTGTTTTCACACTCAGTCTTCTGATGGAGCATCACCCCTGTGTGGTGGCCATCGTCACACACTGCACCTCAGATGTGCCAGGCGCATGTGTGACATAATATTGAGTGTGATGGATTGACTGGAGCACACTACTTGTAATGGTTTGGGTAGGAATTCGCCTCTACTGGTTTATGTGTTGAAGGATTAATTCCCAGCTGTCGTAAGAGGTGATGGAAACTTTGGGAGGTGGGGACTGGCTGGGGGAGTGAGATTTTCAGTGGTTCTCAGAGGCTTGTCCTTGTCTCCACCTTTCCCATCTCCTTTTTAACACCACGAGGGAGCAGTTGCTTCACTGCCCCATGGCTTGGTGTGCTACAGCATCACAAGGCCAGAGACAACAGAACTGGCAACTGTGGTAGACTGAAGCCTCTCTCAAACTTGAAGCCAGAACACTTCTTCCCCCACTCCTTTTAAATTGTCTTGCTCCGTGTGTTGGTTCATTTGATGTCAACTTGACACAAGCTAGAGCCATTTGTGAAGAGGGACTCTCAACAGGAAAAATACCTCCATAGGAGTCGTCTGTAGGTCAGTCTGTAGCGCACTCTGTTGCTTGATGGTTGAGGTGGGCGGGCCCTGCTTACTGGGGATGGTGCCATCTCTGGGCTGCTGGTCCTGGATGGTATAAGGGGGCAGACAGAGCAAGCCATGAGGAGCAAGCCAGTAAGCAGTATTCCTCTGTAGCTTTTGCATCAACTCCTGCCTCCACCTTCCTTCCCTGTCTGTGCCTGCCCTGAATTCCCTCAGGGATGGACTGTGATGTGGGGCTATAAGCCCTTCCCTCCCCAAATTTGGTTATGGAGTTTATAAGAGCAGTAAAACCCCTAACAAAGACAGAAATTGGTACCAAGATGTGGGGTATTGCTGTGACAGACCTGAGCATATGTTTTGGGGAGGATAATTGGGAACTTTGGACTGGAAAAGATGTTGAGTGCCCAGAGCAGAATGAGCTGTTTTGAGATCTCAAAAGACGCTGCTGGGAGAAGCGCAAACAGAGCCGGGCTTGTGGAGTTTCAGGGGGAACTTCCCTTAGAAACTCTGTCAGGACCATTGGTACTTTAAATTCAGGACCACTACAGTGAAACTTTTGCTTTTGGGGGATAATTGATGCTGGTTAGATAGAATCGAGAAAATAGTTGTGGATAAAAAGAAACCAGCATCACTGAAGTAAATTCTGGCTGTGCTTCCTCAGGGTCAGTACACAGAACTGTGGTCCAGAGGAGGCTGGGCACCTATAAAATAAAAATAAACACTCTCTTACCAAAAGAGGTAATGTGCGGTTAATTATATTCAGAACAAAGCAAAATCTCATCTTGGCAACCAAACTTGGTAATGTGTAAAAGTTTCCCCAGGGGGGTACTGGTGTTGAAGACACGAAGGGATCATAAAGATTCCTAGAGCACCATGAGAGTCCAGGAGAAACTATTGGTGAATGAATTGCCAGCTGCTTCAGTTAAAGTAGAAGCCCTAGATGAAGGGTCAAATTGAGGGTTAGCACCACACGGCAGGGCCAGAGCCCCTAAAGAAAGCTCAGGAGAGGCTATTGGTAAAGGGGGCAGCCTCGTTACAATGGAGACGCCAGCATTTTGGAGATGTCAATAGCATGGGAGGACCACTAAGGACATCAGCAGTGATGGGGTAGAGCTGTCCTGGGCCTAAAAATAAATGAGCTATCTGCAAAACAAATGGTAGAGGTGAGGAAATGAGGCCCTTCATAGCCCAGAGGATCCTGAGTGTGGGCTCCAGCTTCTTACACTGTTGAGTTAATTTTGGTTTTTCTTTGTTCAGAATGAAACTGTGCCCTGAATCTTCCTTCTCTAAGTAAGAAAGGGTTTAACTTATTTTTTTCATTTTACAGGAGCCCAGAGTTAAGAGACCTAAAATATTGAGAAATTAGCTATTTTAGAGAAACTACAAACTTCTAAAGAGACTGGATATATTAAGGAGATTAAACTTCTAAAGTATTTGAAATTTTAAAGTCTGTGATACTTTTAAAGTTATTTGCTTCTTATAATGTGGTATTAATATTTATATGAGATCTTAGTGAGGTTCAAGCAAGGAAAGGTTACAATTTAATAGTGATATTTTGTGTGGGTCAAACTGATGAGGGGTCAGTTGTGTTTGATTTTTCTGTGCCAACTTGACACAAGTCATTTGGGTAGAAGGACTCTCAATTGGAAAAAATGTCTCCATAAGATTTGCCTGTGGATGAGTCTGTAGTGCTTTTTATTGATTAATGGTGGATGTGAGTGGGCCCAGCATACGGAGGTGATGCCACCTCTGGGCTGATGGTCCTGGAGGGTGTAAGACAGCAGGCTGAACAAGCCAGGAGAAAGTGAGCCAGCAAGCAGCACTCCTCTATGGCCTCCGCATAGGCTCCTTCCTCCAAGTTCCTGCCCTGTTTAAGCTCCTTCCCTGACTTCCTTCAGCAATAAACCATGATGTGGACTGCTAAACTGGAACAAGCCTTTTCCTTCCTGTGCTGATTTTTTTTTTTATGGTGGTGTCACGGAAGCCCTGACTAAGACACACATGCATTTGTCATAGCAGGGACACTAACACAGCACTCACACCTGTTTGAAATGCTTCAGTGGCTTGGTCAAGCATGTAAGGGTTTATGGGACTGGCATGGCGCACTGTTGTGTGGCTCCATTGTGATGAAACTGCCCACAGCTTTCAAAGAGGGTTTATTTGCGCCTATTTTCTTTAATGGGGTGTGCACACAGCCTGCACAATCATGCAGTTGACACACTGTATTTTTCACCATTATAAGGAGCTTAGTTACACTGATTGCCCTCAAAGGCATTAAACGGCCCTGTTGGCCACGTGCCAGGTTTCTCCTTGCGCCAAGGCAATTCTCCATGTCAAGGTTCAATCAATAAACTGACCCTCTCCTCTGTCATGGCTGCTGAGAGTCATTGAGGCAGGGCACCCACCCTGGACGCTGTCCCCTGCAGGCCTATCTATACAAGGGAAGGCTTAGCAAGTGCCCAAAAAGGTCTTGCTGTGCTGGTCTGGCTCAGCACCTTCTCTTGGGACACCAATGGCAAAGTAGCTTACATTCTGTACTCTAATCTAATCCAGGTCATGACTTTGTTGCCCGGGGATGGCCCTCACAACGTTTGACCAATATGTTTTAGCTCTTTGGGATTCAAATTCCATTTTATCGTGATTAATATTTTAATGGAGCTTAATAATCAAGTGAACACTGTAGCTGGAACTTTCATCCAGAGCTTCAGTGTGATCTTCTCTTGCTGCGAGTCTGTTTGAACTGTAAGACTCAGGGGAGGGCACACGAGAATAAACACTAGTTTTGCGCAGGCTGAATTAATACTTGGCGCTGTAACAGAAGGCACATTAAGGAAGAGGATGCTTGGTTTTCAGCTGCCAAGGAATTCAAAGCCATGCCTTGCAGGGCTGACATGTGAGTGGATCCCCAGGCTAGTTCAGGAAGTCATCAGAAGAATGCATCAGGTTCCCTTTCTCCCGGCTCTGCCTCTCCTACCTTATCCCAGGCACTGGTACTCCTTGCAATATTCTTCAAATGTTTCCTCCTGTTCCCTCTATCCTGTGAAGTGGGCATATCCAGTAACCAGAAAGTTACTATTGAATCTCAAAACCTGTGGTGTTCCCCTTCCCCCAAGCTTCCAGTGACTTCATATTCCTGTCTTAACTCTTCCTCAGTTTCTACACTTCTCTGATCTGACTCCAGGGTCTCTCTTATCTCCTGGATTTTTCTGTTGCTCAAGCGCGTCCCCTCTGGCCTTCATTCTGCTTCTGGAATGTGCCTGTTTGTGGGCCCACAAGACTTGGGTGTGCTGTCCCCTTTTCCTGGAGCACTTCCTCCTTCCTGTCCCCGAGCCCTAAAGAGCTACATGCCCTGACCTTAGGCCTCGGTTACACTGTTTAATCAATGTATATAAGATATTACACGACTCTTACTCGCTAGCGTCCATGGCTGTGCTGTAACTCTAAACCCTGCCTGACACACATGGGCTATTAGCCACGCTGCCACTATAGGAATGGAACTCCTCACACACAGGGGCACTGTTTGTACCTTAGAGAACTAGTATGATAGCTCATGCATAATGAGCATATGCTAAGTAAATATTTCTGCAAGTGATAAAAAAAAAACTCCTCTGTCAGTTTCTCAGCAATTCTAGGGGCCGTCTCCTCCTTGCAGCAAAATGGCTGCTGCAGCTCCCACCATTGCATGCTCACACGCCACTTTCAGAAATAGAAGTCAGTGGGCACAAGTCTTTTCCCGCAAGCATTTCTCTATTAATAGGAAGACAAATATCTTTCCTAGAATTAATTCCCCCGTGGTCTTCCCTTCACATTGTATTGTCTAGAACTGGGTCACGGGCTGTCCCTATCTCCAAGAGACCTGGGAATGTGTTTGATTTCCTAGTCAGTGCAGAGAGAGAAATGCAGATGAGAAAGCTAAGATTAATAACATCCGAGTGTCAATAAAATGCCAGGGCTAGTTCATCCCCGCTGCAGCCCTCCCACGGCTGAGTAGAGGTCTTGTAACCCAGGAGAGCACTGTACACATAGGCATTTTGATCTGACAGGGCTCTGGCTTTTTCTGCCCTTCACATCTTGAAAACACAGCCATTTATATGACTTACCTTTCCAATTTAATAACTTTTATGAAATGAAAACTTCTCGAGTCATTATGCGGGAAAATGGCTTATATATTTCCATGATCAAGGGAGGTTGATAGAAGGGTAAAGCAAGGGGAGAGCGGGGTGGTCAGATGAAGAAAAACGGCCAGAGTCATGCTTTCCTCGGAGCAGCAGAAAGAAGAAGAGAGAGAGAGAGAAGGTCTGCCAAGCTAGGCAGGCACACTGGTGGCAGCCCTGGGGGGCCGGGGTGGAAGGGAGAGACCAGGACTGCCTACTTTATTTCAGATTCTTTTTCAGGGTTTATGAGAGAACAAAGACCAGTTGTTTTGTTTTGTTTTTGTGTGTGTGTGTGTGTGAGAGAGAGAGAGAGAGAGAGAGAGAGAGAGAGAGAGAGAGAGAAAGAGAGAGAGAGAGAGAGAGAGAGAGAGAGAGGTGCTTGTGTACATGTAGGGTATGCATTTGTGTGTGAATGCTTACAGGTGTGTGGGAACACATGTGCTATGTGTGAGTGCCTGTGCATGTATCTGTGTGTGAATGCTTACAGGTGTGTGGGAACACATTGCTACATGTGGGCGCGTGTGGAGGATGGCAGCTGATTTTCTCAGCCTAACAGTTCTCCACCTTATAATCTGAGAAGGGTCTCTCAATGAGCCCAGAGTTGACCAGTTCAGCCAGCCTAGCTGGCAGCTGCCCCTGGGGATCCCTTGTCTCTGCTTCCTGACTGCTGGGTTAGTAGGCAGTCACTGTCCCTGCTTTGTTTTTAAATGTCTTCTGAGGACCCAAACTCTGGTCCTTACTCTTGGATGGCAAACATCCTAGCTGAGCCTTCTCCCAAGCCTGGGAGATCAAACTATTATATAACATTTCTAAACCAAACACCAAGATAACTACAGCGTACTGATTTGTTTTGTTTTTCATTTTAAAAGCCTTTTCAAAGCTCCTGTCTTGGCAGGTTGACGCTGTAGCCAGTGGCAGTGGCCTTCAGGTTCTAAAGCAATCTAAAGCTCATGCTAGCATTTCCATGCCTCAAGTAGAAGTTCTCCTTCTTGGCTCCCGTGAGCTCTCTATGTGGAGGATGGATTCTGCAGGCCTGAGAAATCAGAGAATAGGCAAAAGAGTAATCTACCCGGAACAAAAGGGCAGGAGGAAG
Organism: Microtus oregoni; assembly: GCF_018167655.1. Taxonomy (NCBI): domain Eukaryota; kingdom Metazoa; phylum Chordata; class Mammalia; order Rodentia; family Cricetidae; genus Microtus; species Microtus oregoni. The sequence goes on along the minus strand of NW_024543088.1, from coordinate 31,205,019 downwards.
AAGCCAAGAGACCTTCCTTCTTTCTCATCTAGGGTGTGTCCAATAGTGTTCCATGATGACAGAGTCCTAGAATCAGAAAGTGAGACAGTGAGGAGCTCAAGATGCCACCAGGTCCTGTTGGGATAATCTTTTTGTACGCTATGTGAAGATGCGTCCCTCTCTTACCTCACCTGCCTAAGGCACCTTCTTAGTGGTTTAATAAAGAGTTAAACAGCCAATAACTAGGGAGGAAAAGATAGGTGGGACATCCGGGGAGATAGGAACTTCAGGAAAGAATCAGAGGCACTGGAGATTTAGGATGTGTAGTACTGAGGAGAGGAAATAAGCCATATGGCCAAACTTAGAGTAATATAAAGTTTAATTTAAGTTCTGAACGTTCTAAGAGCTAGTTGGGAACAAGCCTAAGGTAAGGTCAAGCTTTAGAATTAATAGAAAGTCTCCGTGTCTTTATTTGGGAGCTGGTGATCCAAAGAAAGATCTTCTACAAGGTCCTACACAGTCTTCCACAACGCCAAAGTCCTGGAATCAGAGAGTGAGAAAGTGTGGGGTTCTAGGTGCTCCCAGGTCCCACAGTGTTCCACAAAACCAGAGTCCTGGAATCAGAGAGTGAGATAGAGGGGGGCTTTAGATGCCACCAGGTACCACACACCACTCGTGTTTTGGAGCTTTGCACACTTTGGATACGAGGGACAAATACCTGAAACGAAAGATGTTTGCATGCCCATGCATGGATAGCTTTTGTGGATAGCAAGTGGATTGGAGCCAATTAAAATCACCAGGGCTATGAGCATCCTTTGGTGAATGTGGTCTGGCAGGGTGAGCATACAGCCCTGTTGCCTGGTTCATACATATGTCTCGGTATCAGGTCAGCAGGCTTGATGATTTATTAGAGGTGGCTTTGGTCCTTCCTGCTCATTATTGAAGACAAAATTAAGGAGAGATTGACTGTGAGTCATGGACATTTGACTGAGGAGATAATTGGATTCTCAACTTAATTCTTGTCCTTGTCATGGGTGAACTCTTGACCATGCTGTGTCGTGAGAGGTGGGAAGGTACATTCCGGCTCTGCTGTGTAGAGTGGGTAACAGGTGACTGTGGCAGGCGCTGGAGATCTATGATCTTGTGATTTTTATCTTCATGAAGATGGCCTGCTTTAGGTTAATGTGGACTCTGTACCGGTTTAACAAACAGGAAATTCTTAGAACATGGCCCAACAAGTTAGATGTAGATATTAGCAGTTATCCATACAGGGCTAGTAAACAGAAACTTGGAAGAACAAGCAGAAACATGTCTTCGATAAAACCAATTTTAGAAAGTAGATGAAGCATATTTCATTCCCACATAAACAGAATTGTTAGTAAGAAATTATAGCATAATGTTTGTTTAAAAAATTATTAAAGACATTGGCCAATGTAAATGTCATAAAATCTCTCTCTGCCTCTCTCTCTCTCTCTCTCTCTCTCTCTTTCTCAATTGAACTGGCTAAAAAACTTAGTCAGGAACAAATTGTTTACAATTCCATCCAAAAAACTGAATCATTGAAGCCACAGGCTTTGCTCAAGTAAGCTCTTTCTCTACCCAAACTGATTGATGCCATTAGGACCACTTAACTAAACAGGCATTTTTGAAGGCTGCCAGGAACAGGGTCCCTCATTCATCCTTAAGCCTTTGCTTTGCTCTTCCTGAAGATGATGATTGGTACTTGTTGTTTTATTTTGCTTTGCTTTGTTTTTTTTTTTTTTTTTTTGAGACAGGTTTTCACTGTGTAGCTTTGGAGTCTGTCCTGGAACTCACTCTGTAGACCAGGCTGACCTCAAACTCACAGAGATCTGCCTGCTTCTGCCTCTCGAGTGCTGGGATTAACGGTGTGTACCACCACTGCCTGGCGGTACTTGTTTTTTTATTGTTAAACCTTGAATGCCAACTCTCTTCAGCGTCTCATTAACACAACTGTCAGGGATCCTGAGCTACTGATTCTTGATATGGGTTTTATGGAGCTCATATCAGCAGCTTGGGGGCTATAGCCTGATATTTTGCATGGAATTACTGTATAGGGAGATTACCTAGGGCAGAACGGCTTCTGGTGGGTACTGTTGCGTATGTGTGTTTGGATCTGACGCTATTGCAGCTCCCTGGCAGGCTACTGCACAGCTTGTCACTTCTCTGTCAGGTGCACAGACATACATGTGCGATGCTACAATCAGAGTCCCACACTCTGAATTCATTGTTCATGGCCTTCTACCATACTACTGTGCTCCCAGCATATGAAGGAAGCCATGTTTGTTATGTCCATGATGCTATGACCAAACACTTGACAAGAATCACCTGAAGGAAGGGTTTGTGTTGGCTCACAGGTGGAGTTGACAATCCACCATGGTGATGAAGGCATGGCATATAGAGTCTGTTATGTGGCCTGTTACATCATTGGTGTTTGTGAAGCAGAGACTGGGACTGGAACCATGGTTAAGAAAGAACCTTCTAGACTTACCCCTACCATCTCATATTCTTCTGCCAAGCCCCATGTCCAAAAAACTCCACAACCTCCTAAACAGTATCACAAACTAGTAATCATCCCGTCGTATTACATCACATATGCCAACTCTCAGATCTGAATGAAAAGAGTACCAATATCTCCATCCCGGAAGGATGGAATAAATGCAGGAAAGAACAGCAGGAGCTTATGGGAGAGAAAACAACCAGCAAAGTGGACACATTCTGAGTTTTGTTTTTGAGTTTTGATTTTTGTTTTGTTTTGTTTCTGGCCACACTGTACCACTGTCCCAGGTTAATCACCCCAGGGCCATCTGCAGTTCCTAAGGTGGATTTGATCATATTACTGCCTTGATTGAGCATTTCAACCAACAGCAGAGTGTAAGCTCATGGACCGTGGCCTCAGAAGGCTCTGCCTTTCAATTCTCATCCCCATTTCCCCCTCCCTCCCTGATACAGCCACCCCAGGTCTCTAAGCCGTATGTTCCAGCTGCTCTGAGCAACTTATAATTCCCTGGCCCTGACAGATGGCATCTTGTATCCATGTCCATCCCGTCCTCCTGTCACCTGTTTCCAAAGCAAGCACGTGCTCCTTATATGTCAAGGGCAACTCTAAACTGGCGACAAGCCTCTTCCTGACTCTTACTTCAGAATTGCTGCTGTGGGGGCAGTTCAATACATAGTAAACGAATGGAGAAAATGAACAAGCCGCCCTTTCTCGTCTCTTCTGTCTTCCTTTACTTTTGTCCCCTCCAGGGGATCATTTGGCTATTCACAAGCTCCAGCTCTCCCCGATCCAATGTGTGGTTCCTCTGAGCCCTGTGAAACGGGAGGGACTGTAAGATGAAGTGACTGACTGTGTCCTGGAGGGCACGTGAGAGATGATCTGTGGGAACTCTGAGCTGCAGATTAAATGCTGTAGAAGCAGCTGCCCTGCCTCACCTGCTGTCACCAGGCCTGTCCTGGGAGCTGTTGGGAAGGCAGCTCCGTGAGGTGCCTGGAGCCTTTTGGAGGCTTCCCTGCTGATTTGTTTGCTGGCAGAGCTGAAGAGGTAGAGGGTGAATTCCAGGCTGGGCTGTAAAGCTGCCACCTATGCAGCCCAAATCAGAGCGTTCCCATCCTGTTCTGTGACCCTTTATGGGTTTGGACGCTGTGAGGCACTCAAAAACTTTACAAAGTAGCAAGTTTGCCAGGACGGATAGAGGGCCACACAGATTTAGCCACACCTTCCTGGGAGGGCTGAGGTTTTCCACAAGCATCTTCTTCAGGAAGAGCAAGTGAAGAACGCAGCCTGAGACATCTTTTAATAATGAGATGGACTGGCTGGTTGTGTGTGTCAACTTGACACAAGCTAGAGTCGTCAGAGAAGAAAGAGCCTCAGTTGAGGAAATGCCCCCATGAGATCCAGCTGTAAGGTGTTTTCTCAATTAGTGACCAACGGGAGACCTTCCAACCCTTGGTGGGTGGTGCCATCCCTGGGCTGATGGTCCTGGGTTCTATGAGAAAGTAGGTTAAGCCAGCCAGGGGAAACAAGCCAGTAAGCAGCACCTCTCCATGGCCTGTGCATCATCTCCTGCCTCTGGGATCCTGCCCTGTTTGAGTTCCTGTCCTGACTTCCTTCAGTGATGAACAACAATGTGGAAGTGTGCACCAAATAAACCCTTTCCTTCCCAAATTGCTTTGTGGTCAAAGTGTCTCATCACAGTAATAGAAATCCTAGCTAAGACACCAGACTAAAGGCTGACCTGGGCTCCAGGAATCTGTATGCTGAGTAGTCCATTCTCAGGGGTCTTGATGGGTACCACTTAATATGTGCTCATGTGTCAGACTCAGATTCGCTGCATGACACTTGCCTGCACTGACTAAAACCAAATAAAAGCTCTGTTCTAGGCATCTCAGGGTACCTTTCAGCTGTTTGGCATTGGCTTTCTGCATCACAACCCTGATCACTGGTGCAATTCTACATCGTTAGCTGTGCAGCAGGACCAACAGTCTACACCTGATGATGAGTCTATCTGAGCTTAAGGTATTAACATCCTTGTGGTACAAATGACAAGAAAGACTACGATGGAGAATGAGCATAGGATCAGCTAATTCTTAAAAAGCAGCTACTGTACATAAGGCATGTATAATTCTTACAATACAGCTACCGTGTATTGAGGCTTGTCCTATAGGCTCATAACCAGTGACACCATGGGTGAACTGGAAGCCAGTCAAAAGGTAGGTCTGGCAGGCTGAATTTTAAAAGCCTATTTCAACCACATGTCATCTACAAGATAGCATGCTTTTGATGCAAAGACACAAAAAATGATTGACTCTAAAAAGAAAGAGAAAGATCCAAGATTCAAATAGCAATTCCATGAAAACTGGAGACACACTAATGTCAGACCACATAGACTGTAAAGCAAATAAAGATTCAACAACTATAAATATATGCACACCTAATAACAGACACAAAAATACACCAAGAAAAAAACAAACAAAAACAAAAAAATCTAACAAAACAAGTCTGATAGTTCAAGGACCCACTTTGAATAATCTGTAAAATTAGACATGGGAAAAAAAACCCACAAGAAACTAACAGACATCCATCAACAGACCATACATTCTCCTCAAGTGTGTGTTTCTCTCCAAGACCAATTATAAGCCATATCCAAGAAAGAACACCCTAGTATATTTAAGAATATTTAAATAAAGAGAAATTATATTCTTTTACCACAGTAAAATGAACCATGAGTCCGAGTCATGGAAAATTTTGGGAATACCCCAAATATATAACAAAATAAACAAAACATACTTTAAACACTGATGTCTCAAATAAGTTAAAAGAGAAAGAAGGTAACATATTAAGATGATGAAAATGAAGATCAGTCATGAATCTAAAATGGCTGAAAGACACTTGAGAAAATCAACATCCTTAGCCATCAGAGAAATACAAATCAAAACAACTCTGAGATTCCAATCTTTCTCCTGTCAGAATGGCCAAGATCTAAAATGCTGGTGACAAGTTATGCTGGAGAGAATGTGGGGAAAGGGGAACACTCCTGCTTTGCTGGTGGGAATGCAAGCTGAAAGCGCAAAGGGGAGTGTCACTTTGGAAATCAATATGGCAGTCAAGACTCAGCAATATCACTTTTGGGTATATACCCAAAGGATGTTCAATCGTACCACAAGGACATGTGCTCAACTATGTTCATAGCAGCCTTATTTGTTATAGCTAGAACCTGGAAACAACCTATATGCCCCTCAACTGAAGAATGGATAAAGAATATGCGGTACATTTACACAATGGAGTGCTATACAGGAGAAAAAAATTAATGATACCTTGAAATTTGTGGGAAAATGGGTGGATCTAGGAAACATCATATTGAGTTAGGTGAACCAGTCACAGAAAGACAAATATAATATGTACTCACTCATAAGTGGATTTTAGACATGAATCAAATAAAGCCAACCTACAATCACAATCCCAGAGAACCTAGACAACAAAGAGGACCCTAAGAGCGACATATATGGATCTAATTTACATGAGAAGTGGAAAAAGAAAAGATCTCCTGAGTAAATTGGGAATGTGGGAATCATAGGAGAGGGTAAAAGGGCAAGGCAAGGTAGAGATGGGAGTAGAGGAAAAATATATCTCTCTCAATGAAAACAATTTAAAAATGAAAAAAGTTTAGTTAGAGTATTGAAAACTTAAAAATGAAGATATAAAATGAAGATCTGTCAAAGCTCAAAGAATGCAGCTGAATGTTAAGTGGAAATATAAATGACTATATCACAGATAAAGAAATCTCTCAAATTATTAACCCAACAAACCATCTGGAGACACTGAAAAACTAAGACCAAACCAAACTTAAACAAACAGAAAGAAGAATTAGAACAAAAACTAATGACATATCTCATTAACATGAAATATCAATATGCAAATCAAAGCCCTAATGAGATAACACCTAAAATTCTATGATGGTTAGAATAAAAAAATAAGGTGATGTAGGATATTTGATCACACTGTGTCAAAGGCACCTTCCTATTGGTTCAATAAAGAGCTGAATGGCCAATAATTAGGCAGGAATAGTTAGGCAAGACTTAGGTAGGAGGGGAACTAGGGATGAATCTGTCAAGTTGGGAGACACCTGCAAGGTGTGCGGAACAAACTGGACATACAAAATGGAAGAGAAGTGAAAGTCACATCGCAAACTGTGGATTAACATAAACAGGTTAATTTAAGTTATAAGAGCTACTGGGGAACAAGTCTAAGCTAAAGGCCAAGCTTTCATAGTTAATAATAAGTTTCCACGTCACAATTTGTGGGCTGGTGGTCCAGAGGGAAAGGAAGTGTGGGCAAGTGTGCAGAGAATCCAGAATGCATACATCCTGCTCTTAAGAAAGTAAATGGTACTGCCACTTTGGAGAACTTTTGGGCAGATCTTCACATGATGAAACCTAGAGTTTCCACACAACCCAGCAATTCTATTCCTAGGTACAGTCTCAAGAAAAACAAAACCATACCGCCGAACAAAAACGTGTATGTCAATGTTCAGGATAGTAACACTCACATACATTATTCATCAGAGCCCAAAGGTAGAACAACCCAAATGTTCATCAGTCAAGGAACTAAACAACAGTGTTATATCTGCAGAACGGGATATGATTCATCTCCCAAACAGGATTTGAGTGGATAATACAGCATGGAGATACTGTGGGGATGCTATGCATATGGAGAGAAGCTGGTTACAAAATACCACAAATTATGAGATTCTGCTCATATGAGAGCCTGGAATAGATATATTGTAGGCAGAAAGTAGATTGGTTATTGCATATGACCAGGGAGATGGGGGAATTGGGAGTGATGGATAAAGATAAAGAGTTCCTGAGCAGTTGGGTATTTAAATTGTGCTATGGTGACAGAATTGTTCATTTTAAATGAGTATGTTGTGTACTTAAAATTATGTTTTAATAAGGCTTTTAAAAGTTGTTTGAATTAAGAAGAAGGTGGCCAACAAGTGAGGCGGGGAGAGAAGAAGATAATGGAGGTGGAGCATGATGAAAGAACATTACGTGTGAGGTATCAAAATAAAGTCCGTTGTTTTGTGTAACTAATATAAACTACTAAAAATTTAAGTTTTAATTAGTTCTCTTATTTTCTGGTTTTGTTCAGGATGGAAACATAGATAAATAACAGTGTCTTAGTTTCCTTTCTGTTGCTGAGATAAACACCATGACCAAAGAACAATTTGGGAAGGTTTTTTTTTTTTCATCATACAGGTTGTAGTCCATCATCAATGGAAGCTAAGACAGAAACTAAGAGGCAGGGACTGAAGCAGAAGCACATCGGAATGCTGCTTACTCATTTGCTTGCTTGCACGCTTACTTGCATGCTTGTTCTATCTACCCAGGGGAGACACTGCCTACAGAAGATTGGGCCTTCCTATATCAATCACTAATCAAGAAAATGTTCCACAGACTTGCCCACAGGCCATGTCATGAAGGCAAATCCTCAATTAAGGTTCCCTTTTCTCAAGTGACTCTAGATTATGTTGCATTAGCAAAAACTAGTCAAAACAGATTAGATTGTAGATAGGTAGATAGGTAGGTAGATAGATAGATAGATAGATAGATAGATAGATAGATAGATAGATAGAAATAGACAGATGATATTTAGATAGATAGAAAGAGATCGATAAATAGTAGATAATACAGCTATCACTCATCTATGTATAACATAATGCTGTCATGAAGAAATAGTTCTTTGAAACAGATAGCACCTACCACAGAAAGATACCAATTAAATCCTAAATTATATACAGTTTTCCACCACTTACATGTCTCCCCTTAACTCAGATGCAAGACTCTTGGAGCAAAATGAATGTGACAGTCAAATGTGATGTGCCCCTAGCATTATGACTAATCACACTAACAAACAAATTAAAACTAATATCTAAAACCCCCATCACCATCAGGGCTAGCTTGTCAGCATTTCCAACATCATCCAGGTTCTGAGCGGCTCATCTACTTCCCCCATCTCTGTTTGCCTGCTGGTACAATAGTAGGAACTGATTTTAATCGTTCTGTGGTGTCTGTATGTGCTGCATGCTCACAGAACATATCCGTGTGTATATAAACTGAAAACTTACCAAAGTAATCAAGGTAGGGGTTAAATTACAGTTAAACAGCGCCGTCCGTGTATTGAGAAACAGCTGCACTAGGAGGCTGTCCGTGCTCTCCCAGCTGCCAGGCACAGTGCTATAAATGTCTAGCTCTTGGCTTCTACCCCAAGATGATCTCTTTGGTTTCTCTGTCGGTCCCTGCAGCACGTGGCAACTCCCTGTCAGAGAGAAGGCTGAGAAGCTGCATCTTTTCTTATGAGATCCGTGGCTTAAATGAATTAGGATTTTCCCTCTTGAAATTTGGCACCAATGAGATGGTCTGTTTAAATACCAACGGACTGGAAACAATCCCAGTCGAGGGTAGCTAAGAACTTCTCAGAAAAGGGATGGCTTCTCACCTACTAATGTGCCCGTCATCCTACTCATCCCTCCCGTTGTCCAGAGCAAACACACCGGAGACAGCTTCCCTGAAAGTCCTCACATGGGGAGTCTGCTGTGCTTGGCTAATGTGCACCTGTCATGCAGGCATCTGATCAATCATTTTCTATTTTTGTAACTCAATTAGGTTCTGGCTAATTACACATCAAATTAGTCCTCAAAGCAAACTTATTAAATGCTCATATAAAATATATGGTATTTCATGGCTTTTGAAGAATGGGGAAAATTTAAATTATTCACCTAACTTTTCAAAAGTGAAGGTACTGTGAAAATATTTTTTTAAAGAAAGGCAAGCAGCCATAAGTACTTTTGTACAGACAGTCTCTTTCACAGAAACTGCTATGGGAAGGGGAGTTCATCCCCTTGTCAGGCCTGTAGAAACCTAAGCTATAGTAATAGTCCTGTAATTATGCAAATAGCGAAGAAATGCTTCACAAATGGTTATTTTTTTTTGCTACTTAAAATCCTTTCTAAATATCATATTTTTGCCTTTGATTGTACTGTGAAAAGATACTGGCACAGAAGACGCCGGAGCAACACTGTTTACCATGCTTAGATTCCTAAATTGGTTTTTTTTTTTTTTTTTTTTTTTTTTCGAGACAGGGTTTCTCTGTGGTTTTGGAGCCTGTCCTGGAACTAGCTCTTGTAGACCAGGCTGGTTTCGAACTCACAGAGATCCGCCTGCCTCTGCCTCCCAAGTGCTGGGATTAAAAGCATGCGCCACCACTGCCCGGCTTTTTAACTTAAATTGTTAACAACACGAATTATAACGCAATCAGGGATCACCCAGTTATGCTCTGGCTATGGATTTGTTGCTTTTCCTTCCTTGGCAAATCAATTAAGTGTTCTCTATGTGCTCTGGTTTATCCCTGAAAGGCTGAGAATAAAACTGTTGAGCAAGCCGGGCGATGGTGGCGCACGCCTTTAATCCCAGCACTTGGGAGGAAGAGGCAGGCGGATCTCTGTGAGTTCGAGACCAGCCTGGTCTACAGAGCTAGTTCCAGGACAGGCTCCAAAGCCACAGAGAAACCCTGGTTTTAAAACTCACTAGCATGTCCTAGTCGTTTCTTTCGGAGCTAGAAGAAAACAATCAGTATCCCCCACCCCCAAACAATCAGTATCCCCCACCCCCAAACAGACACTCTACATCTGACTTCAATCACAGCCCTGTTCTAGAGAAACTGTAAAATTTATCTTCAAGGGAAAGTTTTTTCACGTATCAAAATTCTATTAATGGGTCTTTCATTGTAAAATATAAAAAGAAGGCCATGTGCTGGTTTTGGGGGGGGGATTGGCAGTATTAATAAACTACTTTGCAAATAAAAGATAGGTGGGCATACCTGTTTCCTGGGATAGTGGTGTGTCTTAGAGGAAGAAGATTCCTTCTTGTAGAACAGAGCTAAAACCATGATGACCCACCCTCAAATTTCGGCCAAACCTTTAAAGGAACTTAGTTACCTAGAAGAATATTCTGTGTGTTGCCCTATGGAGATTGAGGATGGGACTGTGGTTACAGTTGGTACAGGACATAAAAGAGAGGCCAGAGACCTGAAACCTGCAAGGAGATGCTGAAGTCTTGGCTGATTGACTCGGGAGCAGGAGCTTGAGGTAACAGATCACATACAAACTTTGTTTGCCAAACTTCCTGCTGCTCAACAGAAATGCTCAAGTTTTCTTTCTTTATAGGAGGGCTTGGGGGAATGGCAGTATTAATAATAACAAAAAACAGTAAGATCATAATAATAATAATGGTTGTTCTGTGGTCTGGTAATTCCACTTCTGGAAATGTACTAGATAGACAGATAAATAGATAGATAGATAGATAGATAGATAGATAGATAGATAGATAGATACATAGATACATAGATAAAAGCGAGGACTCAATACTTGTCCACAAATACTCACCACTACAACCAAAGCGTGGAAGTACCCACAGAACTACATCAGCCAATGAAAGGGTAAACAAAATAAGCTATAAGCCTAGAACTTACTCTATTTTTGTTGTTATAATAGAATTCTTGATACTATGTGCTTTATGAAGAAAGGGGGACTGTTTGACCCATGGGTTTAACAGCACAGAAATAGCAATTGCATACTTTCTACAGAAGGTCTGAGACTGCTTCAACTCAGGGCAGAAAAAGAAAAGGAATTAGGAAAATGCAGAAGAGCTAAGACATACAGGTCAGACTTGCTTTGTAAAAACCTATCTTTTGGTGTTTAACACAGTCCTGGGAGAGCAAGAATGAGACAGGCATTATCTGTTAATTGGCTTTACCCATTAGGGACTCAAGAGTTTGCCACTAGGTCACACTTCCCGACACTGAATTAAGGTGAAAACTAATGAACTTTTGAGTGACACCTGAAAATCCACTGTTAGTTAACACATGATTGAATATCATTCAGCCTTGAAAAGAAGGGACTCCTGACATGTGTTCCAACCTGGGGGAATCTTGAGAACTTTGTATTAACTAGACCTAGCTGCCAAAAAAAAAAAAAAGAAAAATTCTCCATAATTTCTCATGCACTATGTCTCTAGAATGGTCAGATTCACAAAGGCAGAAGGCAGAGCTGTGGTGGCCGGGGCTGGAGGAAGAGGAAGCTGATTAATAGGCAGAGTTCCAGATTTGTCACTTCTGCGACGAGACCATGGTGGCAGCATATATTCCTGCCAGGGTACAGAGTACCCCACTGTGGAAAGTTCAACATAGTGGACACAGTAAAATTTCTGTCATGAATGTTTCTTAAAAATTTTATAAAAGTACTGAAATTACTTTTATTGAATGTTTAAAATATGACAGGTACTCTTCTGAGTTCTTTTCAAATTTTATCTCACTGAAAAGCAAGGGAGATAAGGCAGCTGGTAAAGTCCACACTGTACAAGCCTGAAGACCCATGTTCAGATCCTCCGCACTCAGGTAAGAAGCAGGGTATAGAAACACAAGCGTGTAACCCCAAGGCTGGAGGAGGGGTACTGTGGTGGTTTAACAATTATGGCTCCCATAGGCTCATATACTTGAATGTTTGGTCACGATGGAGTGGAAATGTTTGAAAAGATTACAAGTATTAGGAAGTCTGGCCTTGTTAGACAAGTATGATACTGGGGGTGGGTTTGGAGGTTTCAAAAGCTTGTGTCAGGCCCAGTCTTACTGCCTGGGGAACAAGATGCAGCTCTCAGCTACTGCTGACTGCATGCTGCCATGCTCCCTACTGTAGGAGGAGAGCTCAGGTTGCTTGTTTGTCCCTCTGCCCAGTTCTCAGCCGTCCAGCTAGCTTACCCCCAAAATAATCACACAGAAACTGTATTCATTAAATCGTTGCTTGGCCCATTAGCTCTAGCTTTTTATTGGCTAACTCTTACATCTTACATAGCCCATCTATATTAATATGCTTATCACCACAAGGTAATGGCCTACCAGCAAAGTTTCAGCACATCTGTCTCCAGCAGGGCTACATGGCTTCCTCTGACTCTGCCTTCTTTCTCCCAGCATTCAGTTTTGTCTTCCTCACCTACCTAAGTTCTATCCTGCTATAGGTCCAAAGCAGTTTCTTTATTCATTAATGGTAATCACAGCACACAGAGGAGACTCCCACATTACCCCACCATGATGATAATGGACTAACCCTCCGAATCTGTAAGCAAGCCTTCAGTTAGAGACTTTCTTTTATGAGAGTTGTTTTGGTTATGGTGTCTCTTTACAGCAACCAAACAGTGACTGAGACAGAAGTTGGTACCAGGCATGGGATTTTGCTGTGATAGGCCTGGCCTTGTTGCTTGGTGGTGGAAGGCTGATGTTGGGGTTTTGGATTAGGAAAGCAGTGGAATGGTTTGGGCAAAGGGGACCACGATAGCAGGAGTGTGGAAGATAGTGGTGTTGGCAGCAGTGTAAATTATGGTTGCCTGGCCCAAGACATTTCAGAGGGAAAGAAAATTAGTAACTGACCTAGAGACCATTCTTGTGATGCTCTGGCGAAGAATGAAGCTGCTCTTTGCTCTTATCCTAAAAGTCTGTCTAAGTCTAAATTAAAGAGTTTCAAATTAATCCTGTTAGCCGAGATTTCAAGACAGCCCAGTATTGACAGAGTTGTGTGGTTATTAGCAATCATTCTTAGGCAGATCTATAATGAAAAGGAACAAACTGGACAGAAAGAAAGAAAAGATGTACAGTTTGAAGAGAAAAAGAGCACCAGGAAATGTAATGATGCCGCTAAGTCCTGTACTCAGAGAGATAAAAAGTTTAAAGAAAAACCTGGTTCCAAAGGGAATACAGGGAGTGGAGACCCCAGGGCAAGATTTCACCCAGCTAAGCTTCCAACTTGTGAAAAGGTATTAAAGAAAAGCTTAAGCAGTGAGGGGAACCATTAATAACAGAAAGCTGCGCCAGATTTTTTCTTTTGGGCCACCAACCAGCTCCTATATCATGACACAGAGAATTATTATTAGTTTTCAATGCTAAGCCTAGCTTAGGCTCCTTTCTAGCTAGCTCTGTTAACTTAACCTGTTTCTTTTTACCTACCTTATGCCTTGGGGCTTATTACTTTTCTTCTGTATATCTTACTTTTACTAATTCTCATGTTCATCTGTCTGGCAACTGCCTGGCTTCTTGTCCCTAGACTTTCCCTTTCTTTCTCCTGGTTCTCTTCTCCTCTGTTAAGCCCAGATTTCTCCTATTTGTTCTCTCTGCCTGCCAGGCCTGCCCATCCCTGTCTTGCCTAGCTATTGACCACTCAGCTTTTTATTAGACCATCAGGTGCCTTAGGCAAGGCAGATAAAACAATTGCAACACATCTTTACATTATTAAACACATATCCTATTATCATGAAACAAATACTGCATAAACAAATGTAACACACCTTTACACAGTTAAAGTAATATTCTGCAGCATAGACAAATGTAGCACATCTTTGCCCAGTTAGCACAATATTTCACAACAGATAGCTGATGCAAACATAATTGAAAGAGAGGGTCAAGTTCCAGCTCAATCAAGCAGCAGAATTTGGCAGCTGTAGCCACAGGATTCTGGCTGTAGAGTCAAGGATACAAGAAAGGGGTTGCCTATGTTGACTTGCAGAGACACGAGGAGGGGACAGGATGCAACTCACCACTGTGTACCAGAGCCTTTTGTCAGGAGAGGGTCCAGGTTATGCATGCTTTTATGTGAGAGGACAGAGTGAAAGGAGAGGGGCAGGACTGGATACACAGAGGATAGTGTTATGCCCAAATCTACGAAATCCCCACAAAAGCCAACAAGGAGACGGAGCCCTGTATGTAAAACAAAGAGTATTTATTTTAATCAAGCTTGCAAACTCAGTCTTTCTGCATGTCCAACGTATTGGAATAACTGGAGAGTCCCGAGCTCAGTTTCAATTGGGTTTTTATAGTAGTAAAGGTAGAGGTGAGGGGTTTCTGAGGTTCAGGACCACTGATTGGCTGACATTTGTCTAGGGATGTCCTGGTGAGTGTGTGCTGGCAGGTGATTTTATCTACAGTGGTTGGAATATTAGGCATTTCCTTTGAACGGTCTGTTCTTGGACAGTGGTCGGCTAATCTCAGTTTGTGGTTCCTCCTGCAACCAGGTATTGCCTCAGGGTAAACTACTGAGACTCAGGCTTCTTATTAAATTTATGGATGGCCGAGTACTACTCTGGCAGGTGATAACGGTTGGAAATAAAGAACTTCCTTTGGGCGACCTGCCCATACTTAGCTTATCATGGCTGGCCCCCACAGATAGGCAGGGTAACAATGGCCTCGCTATCCTCACCATCAATTTTTTGAGTGTGTTTTCTGCCTTTTTCTTCCTTTCTGAACGTAAGCTGCCAGACTAATGCCGACTGCCCTTCCAAGCTTCTCTCAGTTGTCATGGTACTCAAGTGTAAACAACATACATTTGTTTTCTGTTATTTACCAACTATAATGTTTGGCAGGAAAACAAATTGAGACTTCTAGGCAAAGAGGAAGTGTCTGATTTGGAATCAGACTGTTCCCTTGTTCAGGTTTAATCATTCTCTGGCAACAAATGACCTTCAAAGATCTTGCTGTGGCCAGTTGTGAACTCTCCCTTCTTGATTATGGAAAGTCCTGAAACCAGGCAGCTGTTAGGGATGTCCCTGCTGGGGGAGGCTCAGAGAGGCCATTGTATGAAGCTATGACGGTGAAGTCTGGATTGCCTGGGAGACCCCAAGATGTTTGAGATGCCGGAGTCATGGGATACCTGCCTAGAAAATCTGCTAACAGGGACTGGAACCAGCCCAAAAGAAAGAAAGGTGTTGCAGTCAACCAAGTTGAAAGGATTTGAAATCTAAAGAGCGTTTTGACATCACACATGGAGGTGCAGAGTTTGGAGTTTGCCCATCTGGTTTTGGTCCCGTATTTTTTTACTATCCTCCCTTTTGGAAAGGTAATGTATATTAATTCGTATTTTATGTTGGTAGTATATGATCTGCTTTTTGATTTTATAGGGTATTGCAGTTAAAAGAGTGCCATGAGTCTCCCAAAGGCTCTGAACTTTTAAAAATTGTTGAGCCTGTGGTAGCCTATGGGGACTTTTGAAGTTGAACTAAATGCATTTGGAATTAGGAAATGCTACAAGCCTATGGGGGCCAGGAAATACAATATGGTGGTGTGAATAAGAATGGGCTCCATAAGCTCGTATATATGAATGCTTCGTCTTTAAGGAGCGGTGCTACTTGACCGAGATGAGAAGGTGTGGCTTTATTAGAATAGGTTAGGCTTTGTGGGAGGAAATGTGTCACTGGGGTGGGGCTTTGGGGTCTAAAATGCTAAAGCCAGGCCCAGTGTTTGTCTTTTCTTCCTTTGGATCCAGAAGCATAACTCAGTTACCATGTTTGCCTACATGCTACCATGCCCCCGCCACATGCTGATAATGGGCTAAACCTCTAAAACTCTAAGCAAGCCCCAATTAAATGCTTGCGGTTGTAAGAATTCCCATGGTCATGGTGTCTCTTCACAGCAGGAGAACAGTGGCTAAGGCAGTGTGTCACACAGGACTGGCTTTAAGGTTTCAATAGTCACATGCCATGCTGGCTGTACCTCTGTTTCTGGCTGGCTGTCCCTGATGTGAGCTCATAGTTGTTGCACTGCCACGCCTTCCTCCCTGCTGCCACCGTCCCCTCCATGATGAACTATTGTCCTTCTGGAGCCATAAGCCCCTAAAAAATACTTTCTTCTACAAGTTGCCTTGGTCATGGCGTTTTATTGCAGCAACAGGAAAGTGCCTAAAACTCTCACCACAGGCTGCCTATTTTTGATGAAATTTCTAAACATTCAAATTCATTTTCATATATATGTTTGTGACAGTTTGAATCTGAATGTCCTCACATGCTCGTATTTTGAAAACTTGCTCTAAATCTAGCAGAGCTATTTTGGAAAGCAGTAGAAACTTTAGGATATGGGGCCAAGCTCAGAGACACAAGTCATTCATTATAGGCAAGCCTTTCATGGCTATGGCTGGCATTAATTCCTCCTCTGCTGTCTGCTTCCTGGCCCACTGTGATATGAACAGCCTCCAGCACATACTCCTACTGCCATGAATTGAGTGGCTCCACCCTGCCCTCCCCACCATGGAGGGTTGAAACTCTGAAACCATGAGCCTAAATAAATTTTTCATCCACTAAATTGGTTCTCATCAGGTATTGTGCTCTTGGCTGATGTGGAAGTAACTAATACACTCTTATATAAAAGTCAGTCACACATTGCTGTACGAGGTTCTTCTGTTTATGTGTTGCTTTCATTGGTTGAATAAAGAAACTGCCTTGGCCTTTTGATAGGGTAGAACTTAGGTAGGCGGGGTAGACAGAACTGAATGCTGGGAAGAAGGGCAGAGTGGCAGATACCATGGAGCTCCTACCCGAGATGGATGCTGGTTAGAATCTTGCCAGTAAGTCACAGTCACATGGCGATACACAGATTACTAGAAATGGGTTAAATTAAGGTGTAAGAATTAGCCAGTAAGAAGTTAGAGCTAAATGGGCCAGGCAGTGTTTAAATGAATACAGTTTCTGTGTGATTATTTCGGGTGTAAGCTAACCAGGCCGCTGGGAGGGAACAAAGGGCCACCCTCCTCGTGCAACAGTTTGGCGCCCAATGGGACGACAAGCAGCCTTCTCCTCCTATTACAACATATGTGTGTATTCTTTAATGTATACTCACTTATATTAGATAAAAGCCACATCTATTGAAAGTGTGCTCAAATTTGGGGTTAATGAAAATACAACCCAAACTATTGGTCTGGGCAGTGCACCAGAAAGAAATACTCCTCGCAATTCACACAACATTCTGTTTCCACAATCCTGCAAAGATACCACCTAAAATATTACATCTTGCATGAAGCTCTTCCTGATATTTTAAAAGAGATGGTGAGACATCTCCAAATTTGAGAGCATTAATATTTATCTTTAGATTCAACACTACAAAAACTGAGAACATGGATTGTAGAACCAAGCACCTTGAGTTTGTTCTTCCTTTCTTTCTTTCTTTCTTTTTTTGGTTTTTTGAGACAGGGTTTCTCTGTAGCTTTGGAGCCTGTCCTGGAACTCCCTTTGTAGACCAGGCTCATCTGAGCCTGTTTCCACATCAGGTAATGGAGCTCTTCACTTAAGCAGTAGATCACAGGTAGTAGGCACACAGCAAATGTGCCTGTGTATTGTTTTCACCCCCCCACAATTGAAGAAACAAAACCCTCATTGTGAAAATAGAAGCTTTCTGTGGTTTCGTAGCTCATGGTATAAAATACCTTGTGTTAAGAGACTAAATGAAACCATCCATTTGAATGAATACTGCCTGCCACATCCTCAGGTTTTCAATAAATGTCTGCTATCATTAACCATCTCTCTGGCCCCTTTAAATTATACCTGGCTGTGTGGTGAAGTGTCTATCTTACCTGAAAGTCTCAGGCTTTCAGCTGCATTAGGGACAGATGTAATCTCATCTGTTCTGCCAAATACCAATGGCTGTGGTCCTCTTCCTGATTGTTTTAGAAATACAGAGGGAAGTCCCAGTCCCTTCTCAATTAAACACAAGATTGTTTTCATAATAAAGTCCCGATTAAAGCTCATGCTCTCAGTCAGCCTGATCCCCGACAGTTTCTCAGGGGTGCTGCTTAGCATTGGAACCCCATCCTCATCAATATCTCTCTCGTCACCAGGAACCGGACAGAATTGAAAAACAGCTATACCCCATATGATGGAGTGGGGTGACTCAGCCACAGACACCCCTGGTGAAGTCAAACTGATAATGTGCCTTTTTGTGGGAGACCCTCCATGATGTTGCTTGCATACCTAAGTTCATCTGGCTTTAGAGATAGAGCCACAGGCCCCTCTATGCACAAAACTGGACCACGTGAGCTGTTTTCTCCACTACATGGCCACCAGCACTGCAGTTGTCTTCTTTCTGTTTTTATGTTTTTGAATATGTTCATATTAATGTTCGTGTGTGCGTATGTGTGCTTATGCTGAGTGTACGCGTGTGGGGATCAAGGACAATGTTGAGTCTCTTCCTCTTTTGCTCTCCACCATATTTACAGAGACAATGTCTCTCACTGCATTTGAAGCACACAAATTTGGCTAGACTGACTGGCCAGCAAACCCTAGGGACTGTCCTACCTTTGCTTCCTCGATGCTAGGATTATAGGTGCCTACTACAGTGCCTAGATTTTAATGTGGGTGCTAACGATTGCATTTAGGTCCTCTGCTTACGTGGCAAACCCTTTGCCTGCCTAGCCATCTTAGCCCTGCCACTTGCTGTTGATTCTGTTGCCTAAGTATGCCCTGGAGGCAGATTCCCTTTGCCTTCCAGGCAAACCTTTTCCAGTGGTCTGTTTTATGTCTCAGCAAAGAGGGTCAGACACATATCTCTGAATACAAATGGTAGATAAAGAACAAGGTTGGGTTTTTGTTTGTTTGTTTGTTTCCCAAAGAGGCTGCCAACTTTTCTGTAGATCAGTGGGCATGAGTGGATGCAGGTAGACATTTTCAGAACTGCTGGAATGGAGAAGGCCAACCACACCAAGTGCAGGAAAGACAGAGAATAGCACATGGTCTCACACAGTGCTAGGAGAATGCACAGTATCTCATACAGTTTCTAAAATACTTGGCAACTCTTAAAAACTTAACCATAACATGCAGCACACCGCCCAGCCATCCCAGTCCGTAATATTTATGCAAGGGAGAGGAAAGCATAGGTAAAATGACACACCAGTGTTCATAACTTTCTGTAGTATAGCAAAACTAGAAATGACAATATTTCCCAAATAAGATGAATCGAAAAGTAAATTGTAATAGATACCCATTCAGTGGAATGTCATTTAGCAAATATACATGCACATATATGTATATGTTATGTATAAACATAAATACACACATCCATATATAAGGTGAAAACTATTTATAGACAAAACAATGTTAATTAGCCTCAAAGTGATTGTGTTAAGTGCAAAAAGCCGACTAAAACTGTATATGCGGTACAACTCATTTGCGTCGTATATAGACTGTAGCCTAATCTATGACAGGGTAAAGGGCAGAATTTTCCTGGAGTCTGTGGAGTGGGGTGACACAGAAAGATTATTAAGGGCATAGGCCAATTTTGTAGGTTGGTGTACACATTCATCATCTGGATGGTTGTGGTGGCTTCATGGGTGTTTATAGATGTCAAAATGTATCACACCGTTCCCTTTAAAGTCTGAGGTTTATTGTATGTCAGTCAAACCACACCACAGCTGCTTTATAAAACAGATACTGCGAGAAATATGTCACCTATGCCTTTTCTTCAAAATCATCCAAGTGACTCCCCTTCCTATTGAACCAAATGCCCTCTTCGCTGTCCAGGATTTAGTACTTAGATAAGCGGAAGCTAGCTCCTTGAGGGCAAACATGCCTTTCCAGAGCTCTGGTCTCTATAAACTGTAGCATAATATGGTGCAATCATCAGATCATATGGCATGAGTAAAAATTTAACTAACTGAACAGTTCTCCATTGTAATAGCACAGTGTTTCTATGCGAAGCTCTGCAGTTGCTGACTTCTTGCTGGGAGGAAACACTCCTCTTGATACACTGGCATATTTCAGGACAGATTATCAAGCAAGAAACCTTTGTGAGGAAGATCAGTGAGTATGAAGGATTCGGTTCCTAACTGGGGAGGGGGGGTGTTTCTTCTCCAAACAGAGCAATGAGGCGGCCTCTTCACCTTTCTTCAGCTGAAGGACAACTTGGACCTGTAGCTTAATACCTAAAATTCAGTTCAGAGACTACCTGCCAATATTCAGAAATCTCAGAGGAAATGGGAAAAGATCTGTAAATAAGGCCTAGGCCAGGAAATGGGAGCTGGTGTTCAAATCCAGAATCTGAGGCTTCCCAACTGAGCCTGGAAAAGAAAATAATATAAAATAAAATAACAAACAAACAAAACTGCTCCATTGTTCTTGGACTTCTTTATCAGCCTTGAAAATAAAGGATCAGGGCAAAGTGCTTTGAGGATGTTCTCATGCCAATATCCTTGTGACTTTGTGATTCCACGATGGAGCTAGTTAAAATGGATCAAGGATTTCAGCGCACTCTAGGGAAGGAGACGAATGAAGTGGCAGTTGTGGGTTTAAGTGGAAGCAGAAGAGGTTTAATTTGCAGAGTGCTCCTGCTGCCCTAAAACTGCAATAAACAGGGAGGGTTATCAGGGACCATCTCTTTACCTTCAGCTGTGTGCATAGGGTCACACCTCACCCAATTGTGCCCTTATTCTGGATAGAGCATGAGCCACCGGCTCTGTAACTTCTCTGTGTGTGCTTCTTATCCAGGGATACCAGGCAAAGATTTGGCATGATCTCTATTCAGTCATTCTCAGAGACTGGAACTGCATTCTCTCCCTCTATTTCTGGCTGTCAAGGGGCCTCCTCATGCTGCTGCCCAATGTGGTACCGTCTCCAGAAGAGCGATTGATTGCCAGGTGCAGGCGTGAAGAAGCCAGTGCAACTGGGGGCCACCCCAGCCCCAGAACGTATGAAGCAAAGCACGCTTTTTCTGTGGGGACACAGCAGCTTTCTTTGCCCTCCCAGCTCCTGGCAGAAACACCCTGGAGTTAAAAATAAATAATCAGAACCTATTTGTGCACGGAGGAGACTAGAATCCTTCATGGAAGCAGAAGGGAAAAATACATTACTGTCAGGACTCAGGGCCAAAAACTTAATTATAAGGACTGAAAGCAGAATGGACATTTAAAAGACTGTGTTATTAATGCTCTCCTTCCCAGGCTGTGCTTCTGTAGCCAAAGAAATGTAGTATGTGTGTCGCCCCTGTTAGGGCTCCGTATTCTATTCCTGCTTTGGAAATCCATGTCGATGGGAAAGAAGAAAAAGTCTATTTCTGAAATTCACACACACAAAAAAAATACCCTGAATGTTTTCTGAAGACTCAAAGAGGAGACAAAGAAGACTGAATAGAGATTAGTATGATATGGAAGAGATTATAAATTCCTTCTAAACACCACTTTACCCACAAAGCTCCACCTACTCGCTTTCCCAAAGGAGACTACTTAAACCCTCATTTAGTTTCTCGGCCAGCATCCCAAGCCCACAATCCTTTGGCAATCTGGTCCTTTCTGTCACCCTGGATGTGGCAACTTGTTCTTTAGCTGTGCACTCACCCTTAAGTACCCACGGGGGAGTTGGTTCCAGCATCCCTCTTCTATCCGGGGAGTTCAAAATCCCTCCTGATTGAGCTCCATAGATTAAATGGCATAACGTTTGCATCTGACCTATGCCCAGCTTCTGATACACCTCAGTCTCTTACGACCTGGTGAAGACGATAAAAAGATCTGTCAATAGCAGCGAATGCTGTGCTGTTTGGGGAGCAGTAAACAGAAAACAAAAGAAAATGTTAGGTAACATTTTGAAAAAAAAGAATCCACCGTTTTTGAATCTGCAATGTACAATGTCTTCGTTAGGGTTTCTATTGCTGTGAAGAGATACCATGACGATTGCACCTCTTAAAAAGGAAAACATTTAGCCAGGGCTAGCTTACAGTTCAGTGGTTTAGTCCATGGCAGCATGCAGGCTGACACGGTACTGGAGAAGGAGCTGAGAGTTCTACATCTCCATCCTCAGGCAGCAGTGAACTGTTCCACTGGGCGTGGCTTGAGCATGTATGAGACCTCAAAATCCGCCCCACAGAGGCACAATTCCTCCAACAAGTTCACACTTTTTAGTGCTACTCCCTTTGGGCCAAGCATTCAAACACATGTGTCTCTGGGGGTCGTTCCTGTTCAAACCACCACACACAACATGATTATGGAAGGCTGACCATACAAAGGAAACAACTTTGGTCCACCATGGTTTCTACTCTACTGTATAGATGGACCAGACAGATAAGCTAATAAAATGTCCTCTTTGGGAAGCATGAGAACCTCAAGCATCATGGGACTCTGACAAGAACGAAACACAGTTGGGTCTGCTGAAGAGTCACAGTTCTACAACGGGAGGAAATCTGAACAGATCCTGGATTGTATCCTGGAAGGCTGGAGGCTCAAAGGTTTCCAGGGTCAGGACTGTTAAAAGTTAAACTTGTAGTTTCTCCAACATCACATTTCTATTCAAAGGAGAGTGACTTCTGGTGGCTTTGCTGCCATTAAAGACCCGTGATGTTAGTTTGTTCCCAGACACAGTGTTCAAGGCTCTCAGCTAAGCATTCTGAAGTATGCCTAAAACAGTGGGCACAGACAGGCTAGAAAGATCTCACTTGCTCTGTCCAGAAGGACTAGGTTTCTTCACCCAGGGAAGTCCCTGAGGAACTTTTGTTTGGATTTGGCTTGGGTTTTGTGTTGTTTTTCTTTGGTTTGTGTTCTTTGTCTTTGTTTCAGTGGGGCTTGGGTTTTCATTGTGTTTGCTTCTTATAGTCTCCATATATTTCTTGCTCTTTGGAGTCCTAATGCTTTAGATTTTCAGATACTGTTTCGACTAGCTACCAGCTTTCAGAAGTCATCCACCCCTTGCAGACTCTTGTTCCTTTATTATAAAATATTGCTAAATGTACCAGCATATGCTGTGCACCTACACACACTGTCCACCTGCATGTGCTGTGCACAAACATACACTGTCCACCTGCATGTGCTGTGCACCCGCATACACTGTCCACCTGCATGTGCTGTGCACCCGCATACACTGTCCACCTGCATGTGCTGTGCACCCGCATACACTGTCCACCTGCATGTGCTGTGCACCCGCATACACTGTCCACCTGCATGTGCTGTGCACCTGCATACACTTACTGTCCACTTTCATGTGCTGTGTACCTGCATTCACTGTCCACCTATGTGTGCTATGCACCTGCATACATTGTCCACCTGCATGTGCTGTGCAGCTGCATACACTCACTGTCCACTTTCATGTGCTGTGCACCTGCATTCACTGTCCACCTATGTGTGCTATGCACCTGCATACACTGTCAACCTGCATGTGCTATGCACCTGCATACACTGTCAACCTGCATGTGCTGTGAACCTGCATACACTCACTGTCCACTTTCATGTGCTGTGCATCTGCATACACTGTCCACCTATGTGTGCTATGCACCTGCATACACTTTCAACCTGCATGTGCTGTGCACCTGCATACACTGTCCACCTGCGTGTGCTATGCACCTGCATACACTGTCAACCTGTATTGCTGTGCACCTGCATACATTGTCCCCCTTGTATGCTCTGTGCACACAGAGAGTGTTTGTTTCTTCCCATTTTGCATGTTTTCCCACTTTCTAGAGAAAAAGAACCACTAGATGAATCTATGTAATGAACTTAGCTTTGGTTAAAATAGCAACAACTGAATGGCACCCGGGAGACTGAAATACTGTCCTTGAGGTTTGGGTGCCTCTGCACCCAGAGTAATTCCGGAGAAGCTGTCTGCTACTGGGGAAGCCTAGGACCCAATAGTGGTTTGGTCCATGAGGCTGGATGCCTGAGCAGTCCCAATTTGGCACTGAAAACCGGGAAAATTCCTCGAGAGCTGCTGGTCCTTAGTCAATGATGAAAGCCTGGAAATTACAGTTCAGATGTTAGTTAAGGAATCTGTAGTTGCCGGCAATGGGCAACTCAGCAGCAAGAGGGAACATCAAGCAAGCAAACCCTGAGTAATCTCCTTTCTGCAACACCCCCTTTTTCTGCATGGCTACCAGAAGGTGCCTCCCACAGCAGGGTTAGGTCTTTCTGTCTCAATGAAGCCAATCAGGACAGTTCTTTGGTTGCTCTAGTTACCCCGGTGATTCTAAGTTGTGGCATGTTTACATTAAAACCAACTGTAATACGCTGTGACTCAAAAACAAGATACATTTTTCTACCCTCCAACTTACAGATGATGACATTACCAAGTGTTTCCCCTCCATGTAACACGTGCTGTTTTGTTCCCAGCCTCTGCGTTTCTCTCCCAGCAGTTGCTTGTCCACTAAATCAAATCCACAACTTCTAAGTGTGTGTTAAACAGCAAAGCCCTGAACTTCATTTGATGTCTGCTTAATTGAGGAAGTAAAATAGTTAATGCCAACAAGGAGAACTCTCCTTACCAATACACATATAAACACACACACACGAATGATCACACATACACAGACAGATAAAACTAATATGGAGTAACCATTAAAATGTATGTATGTGTAAGATAGCATGAACAGAATCTGAAAAAAAAAAACCTTTATAACAAGCTGTGAAGAACAAGTAAAACTTTCCTTATGTCCACAACAAACTGATGGCCTGAAGCTTGGGACCCTCTCCATTCCCCTCCTAAGAGATTTCTGAGTTAATTTCAGGCATACCACTTTTACATAGGAGAGGTGATTTAGCTCATTATCTTGGAGATATCTCCATATTGTAAAAGCCAAAGACTCGGCTTACTCCTCAGAGAGATTCTTCTGCATTCTAAAACTTAGATACCAGCTCAGATTTATCATGGCTTTAAGAAACATTTTAAAAACAAAACAAAAAAAGTGAAAATGACCCCTTTGTCTCTTATTCATTGAGAAAAAAATTAATTTGCTTTAGCCTTGTATTAGTTAGAATCACAAAACCCAAAAGACATTTTGTAAATGAAATGACTTGAAAAGTTTGTTTCCTGCTCATGTCATAGTCCAAAGTTGGTGCTCCTGGTCTGTGGGCCCACTTTCTGCTAAGCCATCCAGGCACCCATGCTTAGTATCTGCCATCTTCACTGACATTTACAGGATCATGTGTGTATGTGGAGGTGGCGCACGATGACAAACCAGTCAGTCACAAAGGAGAGTGTAGTGGAGGGGCTTCTCTTTCTGCAGAACCTTCGTTGGCTGCAGCACCGGTCTTACTGCCTCACTCATAGGTAATATTTACTGCCAAAAGAGTCTGGAGAAGACGACTTAACTTCCCGCCAAAGGAAATCAATTGTCAGATAAAATTAATTTGGTAAACAGCCATATTGACCATAAACAATAGAGACAGTGATTGAAAGCTGGATCAGAGGACCTGTAGATGAGTTAATTTAAAGGCATTACTTTAAAAACATGTAATGTTTTTATGAATTTTTTAAGAATCTCACACAATATATTTTGATCATATCTGCCTTACAGGCTTCCCCTAACTCCTCCCCGGTCCTTCTTTCCTAAACCTTCCCCATTTAGTTCTTGCCCTCTCCCTCCTTCCTTCTCCCTCCACCCTCCCTTCTAGGGGAATGTCTGACCAACAACTCAAAAGGTGGGTGTTCCATGTCTGACACTGTTTTTTTGTTTGATAGTCTGGAATTTGGGGTCTAGAAACATTGCCACCCCAAGTGGAGTAATGTGTGTGTGTATATATATATATATATATATATATATATATTATAACTAAAGTATATGTATTATGTATAATTAATATAGACATATATACATGCACATACACTTACACATATTATATGTAGTTTTAAGTGAACACAAAATATAATTCCCTGTGGCTTTTAAAAATATCTTTAATGTTATTTATCTTCTTTCCTTACCATTTCTTTGGTATTGTCCCTCTCCATTTTTCTCGTTTTCTCCTTCGTAGTGACCGTGTTCTGCTGTCCCTCTCTCTAAGAACTCCTGTGCTCCCCGACACCCCTCCTCACCCCTGCTGCCACAGTGTTACTTTTTATTTTCTTGGTCTTTGTGGTCACCCCAAGTTATATATTCACATTTACAGGTCTGGAGCTAGGAACCACAAAAGGAGAGGGCATGCAGGGTTTGTCTTTCTGGGCCTGAGTATTTGCTGAAGCAGCCTGCCGATCTCTTCAGTAACTCCTTGCCTTGAAACAACCTGGAAACACTTCCAGTCCCTTTGCACTGTTACCTTGCTCATTCAAAAGTCACCTTAGGTCTAGACAACTTGACGCTACAGAATCGCTCACTGCTACTCTTGATTCCTTCTGCTCAGCAATGGATTGTTTTAGTCGCCAGCCTCTGTGCAGGCTCACACATGCAATTCTTTTCTATTTTTCCAAACTTCTTAGATTTAAAAAATAGCTGCTGCTCATCTTTAGGCATTCATTTATTTCTAATGGAAAAACATTAGGAACAGGAACAATGTTTGCCTTGGCCATCGTAGACACTGCTCAGTTACAGCTGCTGAAGCATTTTTGTTTAGAGGCTTGAATGGTTCCCAATAGTTTCTATAGCTTCTCCATTTACAACGTATTAACCATAGCTCTCTAATTTCTGTATTCTTAAGCTTTGGTGTCACGAGAGGGACTATAGCTCTTGGAACTCAGACAATTCCTAGAGGTTGTATCTTACCCAGAGACATGGTTTCCCAAGGCCAATCCAGAGCCCACGCTCCCAAACCTATGAAATGTCATGGGCTATGCACCTGCCTCGCTTATGCCAGGGACTCCTGGAAGCAGAGCTAACAAGATAAGTGCACGTAAAAAGATAATTTACTTTCCTCCCTCCAACCTCTGCCTCCCAGAGGAGGAAATACTTGGGCTTTTGTGTCTGCCGTGCTGAACCCAGACTTCTGATGGACTGCTCTGCCTACCCTGGCCTTTTCTTCTCAGAGTCAGGCTTCCTCAGCACAAAGACCCTAGCAGGCTGTACCTGGGCTTGGCCCTGGGAGGAGCTGGAGGTTAGATCCTTTGCTAGCTCCTGTTTAAAGACTGGAGATTTCCTGCTTGGGTTCTGATCATCCACACATCCATCCAATCCCTCGTGCAAAACCGTAAAGATTTACTATGTGTCAAAGCCCATGTTAGACTCCAGGAATAAAGCAGGGCCTTAGCATCACTGAGCATACAACAAAGATAGTAGCAACTTTTGAATAAAATAAGATTTCACAGAAGATGGTGCAGACTATAATAAGCACACTGCAAGCACATTGTGTTAGTGTGATGGGGCCTCCCTCCCTTTCCACGTCTGTTACCCGTGACTCCTCTTGTCCCTCCACTGTCTCACTTACACTCTTACGCCACTGCTTGCACCACCATCAAAGTATCTCCTCCTGGATTCCTTGTGTTTTCCTTTCCTGTGAAATGAAGTCCCTGGAGATGTGTTGGGGATTCAATGAAAGAGATTTAAGCAGGATTTGGAGCAGCTGAACAGAGTGCATAAAATCTGTGTTGGGATAATGAGCTATCTGTGCACATATACACTCTACTATAGAAGGGGAGAGAAATGCCTGCCGTAGCTGCTCTCTTTGGGAATAACATGGGAGCTAGGACAAAGTAATATTACTCTACTATTGGCCCAGCACCATGAATTTAAAAACGTTTGTGTGAAAATACGAACAAGGGACACATGTTACACTCCCACACACGTATAAAAGAGATGTGATCCAAAATGCTAGAAATAGCAATAAAAAGCAAACACTTTTGCTTGAATAAGCAGAGCCATGTAAAATGGGGGGGTGTGCCAGAGTCCCCAGGCAAACCAGACAGGGTCAGAAACCTCTTGCTTTAATCTGCTTCCTGCTTTGGTAGTTGTGCAAAATTCTTTCACAGGAACCCAGGGCAGCCTTCCTGGTGTGCTGGTCAGTCTCTTTCTCTTGTTTCTGCAACAGATGTTTATGAAGGGCCTACATATGCCAGACCCTATTGAGACAAGAGATGTCTGTTGAATCTGAAGGACACGATCTTTGTCTCCATAGAGTTTATAGGTCAGCAGCTACTAAGACAGGTGCTGGAAGTAGGCAAAGGGAGTCATTGAATGGTCATGGTATTTCTAGCCCTGACATGTAGGTACAAGGGACAGCATCTATTTTATCTTTTTTACGTGTGTTTGTGTGTGTGTAGTGTGTATGTATATGTATGTAGTCACATGGGTGTGGGCATAGATGTAGGAGGGTATGCATGTGTGTGTGTGTGCACATGTGTGTGTGCACATGTGTGTGTTAGCCAGAGGTTGGCATAGGCTGTCCCCTATCACTTTTCAGATTCTTTACTGAGGTAGAATTTCCCACTGGCTTCAGAGCTTGCTGGCTTGACTAGTCTAGCTCGCCTACTTACTCTGATGACAGGTTGGTTGTCTCTCTGCCTAGTCTTTCCTATAGGGCTGAGAAGCTGAACACACCCCCATGCTCTTACGGCCAGTATGTCATCCAATGAGCCATCTCCCTAGCCCTACCTGTTTTATTTTTATCAAGTCAGTTTTCTCCATTTTATGGAAAAAGCTGAAGTTTACAAGAGTAAACTTCTTGTATGTTGTCTCTTTCCCCAGGTAGTATAAACGATGTGTCGGTAGGCACAAACATGATGCTCTTAAAACTTTCAAAATGAGAAAGCAGAAGCCAATTGGCCTGCAAGGGCAAAATACAAGGATCCCTACTTCTAATGCTGACCTTGAAGTGGCTGTAAACTGGAGGGAGTAGTGGATAGGTCCTACCTAAGTTCCACGACTGGGGAGCCAGGGCAACATTAAAAGATAGGGAAAGAAATATTTAAAAACAGGCGCATATCTCTGTATTTCTTGCTCCACTGTTTCCCTTATGATTTCCTTTGTGCATCCCCTGACCTACTCTTGGCCCAATCTCTTCTTTGTCCTTCCTTCGTTAGACCTTGCATCTCCTTCCCCGAATCCCTGTCTAGGCCAGCGTCTGGTCTGGACCTCCCTCTGCCACTGTTCTGCACTGCTCTAGGCCAATGTGTTCTCTACAACTGCACAGCCCCGGGAGCGACCATGCCTTACAACAGTCCAGGTTCACCAGCCCTGGGGCAGGGCATGAAGGCACAGCATCTTGGAGGGTGTTCATGTAAGATAGATCCAATAGAGGTGCATTTCAGGTTCTTGGGAATGCAATAACTTGAATCTTGGGTCCTCCCCCTCTGTCATAATCTAAACCAATAATGCAGCCAAAGATAATGGGAAGCTGTATCAGGAAATCCATTCTCACTCAGTGCTGAGTTTGCTTGTGGACAAGTAACATAGCAACTGGATTTTCTTTCTCCGCCTTGGTTAGCAACTGAAACTGGGAAGATTTATTTTCCCTCCTGGTTACATTTAGAGATCCAGAAACCTTTTGTCCTCGTTCTCAGCAAATTCCCACTGTACATTTGAGGAAAAAGTCTCCCCCTTGCCTTATAGCCATCTGCTGTAATCAGGAAGCCAAGTCAAAATGAAGTTGCAGAGCAAAGGCCATCACCTTTGTCACATGGCAAGAACTGAGTGGTCAGGGTTTGACAGAGGACAAACTGGTTGTGATTAGGGGAATAATTTAAGTCTTGAAAGTTCCGATCAACAAAGCCAGGCTTTTCTGTTTACAGGCACAAAGCTAAACACAAAACTATCAGTTGCTAAAGTCATGTATTCCCCTGTGCTTTAGATCATTTGTCTCCTGCTTCCATCCAGGGAGGCAATGCTTCACAGAAATGGCCTTGCTGCCACTTCTTCATCAAGGGGTGTTATTCTCTAAGACTTGTGCAACACAGGAGCTGGAAGGAAACCCTGAAACCATCCGGATGAATGAACTCATTTTCCTGTTTGAGAAACAGAGGTCCAGAGAGAGCAACCGCTTGGCAGAGGTTAATGGAGGAGTCAAATCATGCCAAGGCCTTGAATTTCAGTTGTCTGTTTCTAGAGAATTCTCAGGCATTTGACTGTGAGGAGATGCTCCTCCATCAGTTGTACTTGGAGGAGCAGCACTGCACTGTAGGAAACAATTGTTGATGGTAAAGAAGAGATTCAACAGCTGCTGATGGTGATGATGATGATAGTGATGGTGTCGGTGATGATGATGGTGATAATGTGATGATGGTGCTGCTGCTGATGGTGTGGGTAATGGTGATGGTGTTGGTGATGATGTGATGTTGATGATGGTGATGATACCGATGATGATGATGGTGATGGTGGCAGTGTTGATGGTGATGATGATAGTGATGGTGTTGGTGATGATGATGATGGTGATGGTGACAGTGCTGCTACTAATGGTGATGGTGATGATGATGGTGTTGGTGATGATGATAGTGATGATGTGATGATGATGATGGTGATGATGATGATGTTGGTGATGATGGGGATGATGGTGATGATGGGGATGGCGATGGTGATGGTGCTGCTGCTGATGTTGTTGGTGATGGTGATGATGATGATGTTGGTGATGATGGTGATGATGGGGATGATGGTGATGATGGGGATGATGGTGATGATGGGGGTGGCGATGGTGATGGTGCTGCTGCTGCTGATGTTGGTGGTGATGGTGATGATAATGGTGATGGTGTTGGTGATGATATGATGATGATGGTGATGATGATGATAGTGATGGTGTTGCTGATGATGGTGATGAGTGATGGTGACAGTGCTGCTGCTGATGTTGATGGTGATGATGATGATAGTGATGGTGATGATGGGGATGGTGCTGCTGCTGATGTTGTTGGTGATGGTGATGATGATGATGGTGTTGGTGATGGTGTGGGTGATGGTGATGATGATGACGGTGGTGGTGACACTGCTGCTGGAGGCTCTTCATTCTCACATCTTATTGATATCTCTTTCATCAAACAGAGTGTTACAACAATAGCTGCCCAGAAGAGAAAATGCTAACTTTATTTGTGTGGGGGTCTAAAACTGCCCTTTTCTCTTGGAAAACAATGTCAGAATGAAATAATTGTGTTCATAATGTACTGTCCTTCTTTTTATAAAAACTATTTCCTCCCAATGTATAAAATGTATAATGCACACAATAGCAAACTTCTTCCTTGAAGTAGAGAAGCATTAGAAAGATGAAGGAGAAGCTAGGATTACTTTCCATCTGAAAATTAATTTAAAAGATAGTTGTAGCCATGATTGCTTTTTAATTAGGCACATAAATTTTTAATACAATTAATATATAGCAATCACCGAACACCACTTTCCAGAGTTCTCAACCACTCCTCCCACAAGACTAGCTGCTAAATGTGGATTTTGTGGTCAAATGAATTTGAAAAATGCATCTAATGCAGACTCTCAAAAGTATGAAATCCATATTTCACAGGTTTTGTCCAACTCCTTTGAGATGTTTCACTGTCAATAAAAATGCATTTCCAGGTCATTTTATCACAGAACTGCTTTATATTCTTCAAAATAATGTATGTGGATACTACATTTTTAAAAGATCAATATGTATTTTAAAATTATTTTTAAACTGGGGGCTGGGAAAATGGCTCAGTCAGGTAAGTGCTTGCCGCACAAGCATGAAGGCCTGAGTTCAGATCCCCCATCTCCCATGTAAAACCCAGGCATAACAGTGGCAGGTATATCTCTGGGGCTTCCTGCCCAGATGGCTTAGACAAATCCATAATCTCAGACACAGAGAGAGACCCTGTCTCAAAAAAATAAGGTAAAGAATGACTGAGAAAAAATGTCTAGTATCAATCCCCGACCTCCATAAATATGGACACACATGCACAATCCCTGGTACAATCACACAGCCACACAAACATGAACATTCCATGTACAAAATATCAATAAGTGAAGAACAACAGAGCTCAAAACAAGGAAATGAATCTTTAGAACGGTAGTATAGAAATATGACTAATAACACATGCAAATAAAAACATGATCATAAAATATGAAGGAACTGTTGTCCAACTTTGAGACTGTCAGAGAACCAAAACGCATTCAGTGAGGTCCAGGATAAATGGCCTTTAGCATGACGTCCTGTCTAAGAAGGTTCAGGGAGAACAGATGACGCCGAGCAGCAGAAATCTCCAGTGTTCATGCAGCCAGAACTCGGGGGCCAGAGGCCCAATAAAGTGATACTGCATAGAGAAAGAGTGCTGGAAGCCTTGGCGTCAGCCAAAGTCAGTGTTAATTCCACACAGGGAAAACTCGGCGAGACCTGGTAGAAAAGCATTGTGTCAGACTATCCACGGGGAGAAGACCTTCCTGAGCGTGGAAGACACCATCTCTGGACCAGAGGCCTTGTCTGCCCCTGCCTGACTAAGCTGAAAATCAATCCCCCAAAGGGACTCAATAGGAATTACCATGGCAATTAAACATGACCTCAACATGGAGGTGGGTGAATGCCGATATGATTTTTTCAATTATATGATATTTAAATATGAGATCACAATAGAAGGCAGTAGTTTTAAAGGTAGGAGTCGATAGACATAGATCCTGAGATCACCAAGATGCAGGAATCGGCAAATGGGAGCTTCAAACATTTGTTACTTATATATTTTTAGATGTAAAGTGAAATATGGACACAATGAGACGGGTTTCCAAACTGAAAAATACCATTCCTGGGGGTGGGGGGACAAGAGTGCCAATAAGCTTACAAATACATGGGTTTTTTTTTTTCTTTCAGCAAATACCTGCAAGACATCTAGCAATTAATTCATTTCCATGATAAAGTTTCAAGTTTCATGTTTAGATTCTGTACTTGGACTTTTCAGGTAGGAAGGGCTTAAAGGAAACTCTAGAACAGTGACGACATACACAGAGACAGAAAAGACACGTGGATTATGTCTAGGCACAGACATTAAAATCTAGCTGCTGTTGGCAAATTACAACAGAACCATTCACCAGCTTAAAGGCAGGGAGTCAGATGTCAGAAGCAGTGAAAGACAATGTTTCAAAACCAAACTGTGAGGCCAAAGCAAGCCCTTGATATGGACGGCCACCCTCAGACAAGGAACTTCAGGATTTGAAGCTCACTTGATGCTCGCTCAAAGCCGGTTTTCCCATTTGCAGGAGTCATTTTTTATCACCTGATGCTATCTTTCCACTCGGTGCTGCAAGCCAGCCAAGAGGAACTCAGACTTCTGCACGATCTCTCCTGTTGGAAATCTTACAGGAATCTCTGGATGCTGGGTCAGGAGAGGCAGACTGGGCATTGCTTAAGTGGGTGTGTGGTGTAAAGGGAATTTAGGTCTGATAGCCTGTGACCAGCCTTGCAGAAATGTCCGGTCTCTGTTCTAAGATACTGAGGTGGGGGCGGAGGTATAGGGGGAGTGGACTAAGGCTCCTCCTAAAGGGGGCCTCTTATCACTGACAAGTCTAAAATTACTGAGCACATACAAAATTAGGGTAGCTTCTGGCTGGTTTCAGTCTTTTTCTTTTTCTTCCCTTGTTGGGGTTTGTTTGGTTTTGTTTGGAGCAGGGTCTCAGGTGTCCCAGACTGGTCTTGAACTTGTGTCGATAAAGACAACCTTGAACTTCTGGTGGTTCTGCTACTACCTCCAAAATACTGGGATCACAGGCTTGTGCCCAGACAGAGACTTTCAATGTTTTTTTTTTGTTTGTTTGTTTGTTTTTAACCATCCTTACATTATCAACAGTTAAGAGTGTTTGCTGTTCCTCCAGAGAACCTGAGTTCAGTTCCTGGCACCTAAGTCTTGGGGCTCACAACTACCTGTAACTCCGGCTCCAGGGAATTCTGGCCTCTGCAGGCACTCACACAGGTGGTACACACACACACACACACACACACACACACACACACACACTCACGCATGCACGCGTGCGCAAACACACAACTAAATGGTTTTTAATGGAGTATTACACCATTGTCCTCTGGTCTTACTACCTGGACATTCGTGTTACCTTCTAGGCCATCCTTTTCTTGTTAGTCAGATAGTAAATCGTCACTTGAGAAACTTTCTTACACTCTGCCATACTAGGCTCCACGAGGGGACTGTGTTATTCTGGGCATTTAGTCATTACTATGAATCTCTTTTTGATTTTGTTATTATTTGTGTGTGTGAGCATTCATGGATGCACCAGTGTGGATGCCAGACGGCAACTTTTGGAGTCAGTTCCTCCTTACACTCAGGTTACCAGGGTTGCATGAAAAGCGTTTTTACCCATGGTGCTTCTCCCCAGCCTCAATGAATCAACTTTTAATTGTCGTCAACAGATGAAATGATCCCATGCATAAACTGTAAGGTTGATTTTAGAGAAAATTCTGATAAATCTACTAAAATTAAATTTATATGGTTATTAAATATTTTTTAAATACAAGCTTCATCTAAACTTGGTAGTTCTTTACTCTTGACATGTGGTATAGCTCAGGCTCAGAAAGAGGACTAGCTATAATCACAATGTTCTTTAGAGAAAATGAATAGATCACACTCTTCTCTTTCATTGCCCCATTTTGTTTCCCCTATGAGTGTGTGTATGATGCATGACTATGTATGGACCCATTTCTGCATGTGAGTATATGTGTCCATGAACTTTAGTGCACATGCAGGTCAGAGAATGGCCTCAAGTGTGGGCCCTCACCTAACCTCATTTGAGACAGGGTCTCATCCATTCGCTCCTGAACACCAGCACAGCTGGCCTATGCCCTTCCGGGATTCTCATTTGAGGCAGGGTCTCTGCCATTCACTACTGTGAACACCAGCATAGCTGGCCTATGCTCATCCTGGAGTCTCATTTAAAACTGGGTCTCTGCCATTGGCTACTGTGAACACCAGCACAGCTGGCCTATGCCTTTTTGGGATTCTTGTTTGAGGCAGGGTCTCTGCCATTCACTCCTGTGAACATCAGCACAGCTCACCTATGGCCTTCTGGGGATTCTCCGTTCTCTGTCTTTGATCTTTCCACAGCAGCACTGGGATAGTAGATGTTTGCAAACACACCCAATTGATTCTTCACATGGGTTCTGGAGATTTGAACTGCGGTCCTCACGGATGTGTGGTAGACCCTTTACTCAGCGAGCCATCTCCTCAGACTCCCTTTTCTCTTTTCTAAATTAAGTCACAACATTTATAAGTCTATTCAAGTTAGAGCTTTTAATCAAAGATTATCAAGAAAACTATTTTGTAAATTTTTGCTTTTTATCATTATAGGCAGTGAGAAATCCAAACCTTGGCAGCCTTCACCTTCTTGCAGAATGAGATGATGGTGCAGTGACCATGGAGAACACAACGCAGGTCCTTACTCCAGCCCGGGGCAGCCTAGGCTCTGTCCTTCAAATGGATGACTGTCTTCTCTAAGTCTGACTGATAAACAACTTTATATCCAGGAACAAGAAAGTCATACGATGGCCACGATGGAAGGTAATTATTAGGTCCTTGCAGTCTTCCACCTTTGAGACCACTCACATGTGTCGCCCTAAGACAGGACATTGAGTCCTCTGTCAAAGGCTTGGCAACCAAGTCTGAGAGTCCTTCTGGCAGTAGTGGGAAGGTGGAGGATGTGACCTGGGGGGTGATATAACCAACCAGAATTTTATTCATTTCCCATCAGTTCTAAGTTGATAACACCTCAGATGAGTAGGCTGTCAACAGTGATAGGTTACTTCCTGGGGCCTTGAAGGGCACTTTCTGTTGATTCCTGCCCTGGGCCTGTGCAACTACTTGATAGTTTATTTTTAACATCCAAGGCTACAAACTCTACCCTCTATAGGCGAACTTCTCTGTCCTGCCAGCTGCTCCTCAAATAACCACACAGAGACTTAATATTAATTATAAATGCTCAGCCTATAGCTTAGGCTTGTGGTTTTTTTTTTTTTGCTAGCTCTTATAACTTAAATTAACCCATATCTATTTTGGCAAGGGAGTCACATCTTGCTTCCTCTGAGGCTGGATCACAACTGCAGACTTAAACTTCCCTCTTTACAGAATTCTCATTGCCCTGCCTCTACTTCCTGCCTGGTTGCACCACCTATATTTCCTGCCTGGCTACTGGCCAATCAGTTTATAACTAATGTAGGCCTCTGTGTGTTTCTTTGGTATTGAACAGCTGACAGCTGTGGGAGGGGACGGAACAGAAACCTCAGTCAACAGTAAACCTTGTTCCTGAGTGTGGTAGACTGTGCACTAGACAAAGCCAGCCTCTGTTCTGCAGCGCCGAGGCAGACAGTGCTGGGAGACAAATGGATCTGATGATCTCCCTCCTTCAGAGGCCTATGTTACATAATCTGCTTCCTTTCCACAGTCACAAGCACTCAGTCCCTCAAACAATCTTTGGAAGAGGAGCATAAGGAAGGGAGAGTTAAGTAGAGCACTTTGTGCCTTAAAGTGGAACATTATCTGGAGGACTATTTAAATCACTGCCTGAGAAAAGAGTTTTGAAACTTGGAAATTATCTCAAATGCACAGAAGCACTGTGTGTAGAATAAACCCATGTGCATTCAGGATGGTTGAGAATCTCTTACTGAAATGATATCTTCTAACCAAGCAAATAATTCAGGGTGTCAAGTTAAAAAAAAACAGAAAAAGAAAATTAAGTTTGCCTCTATGACTACAACATAACTATTAAAGGGGAGAGACTTCACATTCATGGTTTTCCAGCATTTCCTTCTTGCAATCCACTGAGACTTTACTGGTTGTCCTGGACAGAAAGAGCACATACTTCAGAACCAAACAATGTGCGTCAATTTAATAGTTCCATTTGGATCGTTCATGGCCTTAATTCTTTTGAAGATTCCAGGGTAGTCATTTTATAGACGATGCCTCTGTTTCGATTCCCAGGTGTTTCCTCCCCATCAGACCTGTGCTATTCACTGTTGGCAGGAACTCTGCACAGCTCTGCTCCCAGCTTCTCATCCTCATCCAAGGCACTGCTGCACCATCGTCATTTTGGTGCCCATACTCACTGCTTGGTTAGAATCTACCCCGCTAGAGTTACGCTTTCCTATAAGAAGTTCTTTTGTTTCGAGGCCAGCCTGGTCTACAAGAGCTAGTTCCGGGACAGGCACCAAAGCTACAGAGAAACCCTGTCTCAAAAAACCAAAAAAAAAAAAAAAAAGTTCTTTTGTTATTTTATATGTATCGTACATTGTTTCGTCTGCATGCTTGTCTGGACACTACATGTGTGTCTGCTGTCCTTGGTAGCCAGAAGAGGACTTCAGATTCTCAGGAACTGGAGGTACAGATGGTTGTGAATGGCCATGTGGGTGCTATGACCCAAACCCAGGACTTCTGGAAGGGCCGGTGCTCTTGACCACTGATCCATCTCCTGATATTCCATTTCTCTACTCCCTTATACTTTCTATTGGCACGTGTTTGTGGGAGGGGTTTTGAAACTATGTATATTTGTTGGTTTTCCATATAGCTCTGTTTAATCTAATCAATCGATTCCATTTCCTTGAGTCATTTTATTTCCTGTAAATCTTTTATCTCATTATGAATTTTAGTCTTTGAGTCTTTTTTTGCTGCACTATGAACATTTTAATGCTCCACCGGCTTCCTGATAACATTAGGTGTGATGGCTCCAATC
Source organism: Microtus oregoni (assembly GCF_018167655.1). Lineage (NCBI taxonomy): Eukaryota > Metazoa > Chordata > Mammalia > Rodentia > Cricetidae > Microtus > Microtus oregoni. The sequence goes on along the minus strand of NW_024543088.1, from coordinate 31,167,383 downwards.
TAACTTGTTCAGTTCCATCGTCTTAGTTAGGGCTTGTATTTCTGTGAAAAAGACACCATGCCTATGGCAACTCTTATAGGAAAACATTGAATGAAGGGGACTTGCTTACAGTTTCAGGGGTTCAGTCCATTATCATCATGATGGGGAGCATGGCAGCACACAGTCAGACATGGTACCGGAAGAGTAGCTGAGAGTCCTGCATCTTGCAGGCAACAGGAAGTCAACTGAGACTCTAGGTAATATCCTGAGCACAGGAAGTCCACCCCCACAGTGACACACTTCCTCTAAACAGGCATACCCGTTCCAAGAAAGCCACATCTCCTAATAGTGTCACTCCCTGTGAGATTGTGTGGGCCAGTGACATTCAAACTACCACACCACCTAGTGGTTTCAGGACTGAACGTTCCAGGGAGGGAAACGAAGGCAAGTGAAAAACTGACCAAGTTTTAAGCCTCAACAAACAAGTTCCTTTCTGTTCTTACTCTCCTACCCACTATGTCAGCTTTCACAGGAAACAAAACAATGTATCGACTCTTGGCTAATGTAAGTGGTAGCAAGAAGGAACTTGAAAGCTTTTTTTTTTTCTCCATTTCTGAAGTCTCAGACTCTTTGTGTTCCCACAACCTGAGACTTTGTGGGTTCCCCGTGATGGTTATTCATATGTCCACTCAAGTTCATCCCTTTGTCAGATGTAGCAACAAACGTATTTAATAGAGCAGGGATGGAAACCTGTTTCAGAATCTTTGAAGATGGACAAAGTAGTGAAATTTGAAGACTTTTCTGGTATTATATCTGGAAGTAGGTTCAAGAGGAAGTGTAGACAGATGGAGGGGATTATGGGAAAAGACAAACTTCATTCTGCTGTTTGGGGAAACGAAAAAGATGGAGAAAACTGGAACTTGCCCAGCACCTAGGAGACCCGATGGATTAAGAAGCAAGGGTTAGTTACTTGCACCTTCTACACAGGTTCGTGCTGTTTTGGAAAGGTCGTCTGGTGGGTGGCAACACTCCACACTTCTGTGCTCTCAAAGGTGCTACTGTTCCAGCCTAAGAACACAACCTGTAGATCGTTAAAGTAACCATGTTTTGTGTTTGGGATTTGGCATTTTGAAGACATAATTTTTCAAATTTTACATTTTTGATTTGTTGGAGTTTTTTGAACACTTTGTAATTATGCAGTAATAAAAGGATTACAAATGTGAAAGAAATGTTAATATAATTGTGGATAAAGAACCAGATACTTTTATTTAGATATTGTGGGGTTTTCCCCCTCACCTCTTGGGTCTAGAGCTGCTTTCTGTAAAACATGAAATCTTGAATGAGTAACTATACCACGCCTTTAATCCCAGCACTCGGGAGGCAGAGGCAGGCGGATCTCTGTGAGTTCGAGACCAGCCTGGTCTACAGAGCTAGTTCCAGGACAGGCTCCAAAGCCACAGAGAAACCCTGTCTCGAAAAACCAAAAAAAAAAAAAAGATTTTTTTTTTATTATGCATGTGCTCAGCATCTGGAGTTAGATGATGATGGCATTTCCATCACATGACACAGGTCCCTGAACCTCTTTCTAGCCTTTCTTACAAACACAGTCCTCTGCTTATTCATGTGGCACAGATTCAGGCTGAGAGGACAGGTTTTAGCTCTTCCCTGAGCATGAAAGAATAGTCCCAACCTACACAAATCCTATTTTATCCATTTGTCCCAGGAAACAGAAGAAATGACCTGTACATTGGAGAACTCCTCCAGTTTAGCTATTTGGGGAGAGATACAGCATGTTAACAGTGAAACATTTCCCTCAAGGTCATCAGCAAAAGAGCACGAAGAATTCTCTCCCTGTTTCCGGACCAAGCTCCGTCTACTGAGTCTTAGACTAAGTAGATTCGTCTAGATTAGTTTCTAAAGCTAAGGCCAGTAGAATTTGTTCACATGAGAAGGTGATATTTTCAGAATGAGAGCACAGGCTCCAGTGAGTGGAGGAAGACATTCCAAGGTCAAAAGAGAAAACCAGATCTATGAGGGCAGAAAATTCACTTGCGGCAAGACCATCTACACAGGCTTCATGGAGAAGCCATCTCTAGCACATGACCATGAGTGACAAGTAGAAGTTAGTCATACAGAAATCAAGTGTCCTTGTTTTTTGTTATAGTATTTCATAACAGTGCCAAAAGCAACTTAGGAAGGAAAGGGTTTATTTGGCTGACATATCCAATGTCACAGCCCACTGAGGAAAGACAAGGCAGATTTCTTGGGATCCTGGAGGCAGGAGCTGGTGCAGAAACCATGGAGGAGTGCTGCTAACTAACTTTCTCCTCATGGCTTTCCTAGCTTGTGTTCTTATAGAACCCAGAAATACCAGCCCACAGGAGAAACCACCCAGAATGACCTGGGCCCTCTCACATTCATCACTAATTCAGAAAATGACCTACAGTCTTGCCTATAGCACTATCTTATAGAGGCATTTTCTCAATGATGTGGGATTCCCCTATGTTTGCTATGAAAAATTGGTTAATAAAGAAACTGGCTTGGCCTCATAGGAGAGAACAGAGCTAGGTGGGGAAAACTAAACTGAATGCTGAGAGAAGGAAGGCGGAGTCAGGGGAGAAGCCATGGAGCCTCCATCAGAGACAGACATGCTGAAAGCCTGCCAGTAGGCTACAAGCCTCATGGTAAAATATTAAAAAATGGAGAAGGGTTAATTCTAGATGTAAGAGCTAGCTTGCAATACACAGTGATTTAATTAATACAGTTTCTGTGTGGTTATTTCGGGAGTCTGGGCAGCCAAAAAATGAACAAGTGGCCTCCTTACAACATCAATTGATGTTCCTTCCTCTCAGATGACTATAGCTTGTGTCAAGCTGACAGAAAACTACCTACCACATAGATATATCAAATGTGTTATCATTTTATGAAGCTGATATGCTCTATCCACAGACCAAGCACAGAGAATGATTTTTCCCAACAAGTTTGATGCTTTCTACCTATAATTCACAGAGACTGACTACAAGTTTATAGTGCTATTGTTAGAGAAACCAATTTCTCTGATACAGACAGACTGACAACAGATCTTAGTTCATAACAGAGAAGTCCTCAGAACCACCACCTGGTATTGACCCTGGCTAGAATGCTCCCTGAAATGCTCATCCACCTACAGAGCTGTAACATCATCTTGCTTGGTTGAACAGTGAAGGACCCCATATCCCACAATAAAAAAGGAGCTTCTCATCTCCTAGAGGAAACAATACATCATTATGTCATCTTTTCCTGTGTTGTTGGTATGAACATTTCCTCATTGACTCGTATTATTGACTTCTGAAATGAGTGGCCCTGGGCTTTACTCCTCACTGCTTTCTGAGATGAAAAAAATATCCTGAGGTCTTCCAATTTGAGCTGTCTCATGCTGTGCCCTGTGAAATGCTCCTTTTATAAAGGCAATGGATTAAGACTCACATGGTGGGCCCTTTCAGGAAAAGACTATTAAGTTGATTATTAATTTTATAGCTATTTATTTGTCTTAAATTATGTGCTTCAAAAATTTCCTACACACAGTTTGTGTTAGCTTAGCATTTTAATTGAATATTAACATTTTTTTATTTAAAATCATCTTAGTTTTTCATAAACATTCATTGGGCTAAGGATTATGGAGATGAAGAGCAAAGAGGAGACAATTTCTTGGCATCCTGTATTACAGTCTTTGAACAATTGCCTTTGTATACCAGGAGCTGAGAAAAGAGAAAGGCGGGCTACGGTCTCTCTCACAAACACAACATCGTTTTTTTTTGTGACAGCCTGCTGTCTTGACCATAACACAGGTGGGTTGTGTGTATCTGTCTTAGGGTTTTCATTGCTGTGTAGAGACACCATGACCATGACAATTCTTCTAAAAGAAACATTTAATTGGGGGTCTCACATACAGTTTCAGAAGTTCAGTCCATTATCATCATGACAGGACACATGAGGGCATGCAGGCAGACATGGTGCTGGAGCTAACAATCCTTATATCTTGACTCAGAAACAACAGGAAGTCAACTGGCAGGCACACTGAGGGAAGCTTGAGCAAAAGAGACCTCAAAGTCAGCCCCTACTGTAACACACTTCCAACCAGGCAACACCTCCCAATAGTGCCTCTCCCTTTGGGGGCCATTTTCTTTCAAACCACCACAGCTTCTCGGTATAAACTATAACTGCTGGAGAAGAAGCCCCTGGGTGTGCTCTGCAGATCTCTAATGGCCCACTTTTTAAACACAGGAGATTGCAGCTCAGAGAGAATTTATAATGTTACCCAGGCCATGTATCTAGTAAGTGACACAATTAGGGCATGGATGCTCTCTCTGCAGTTGGTTGTCTATGAGTAAAATAATGCCACTTTCATAGGAATCCAAGAAATCTGATAACTGTCTTCCTGAAATGGACTTACACGGTGATGTACCAGGAAGTGGTGATTAAGGAAATTTCATCATCTTTCTTGGGAAAACAGTACAGATTCTATTGGATCCCTTTGGTTCTTCCCAGTAAAGTGTGCTCAGAGTCACCAGGCTCAGGCAGGAGTGGAAAATCCCATAACCTTCCCAACTGATTAACGACAGAACATGTTTTGCTAAGAGCAAGTCATTTTGTTGTGTGTTCTTATTTTAAGAGATCATTTCTAACAAGGGAAAACTGAAAGTACATTATATTATGCTACTCATAGAGTAACAATGCTAGCTCAAGTCACCCGTGCAACTGGATCTTAAATAATTTTAAATTAATAAATGTATTTTTCTACCATAGCCTTTTAAAATGAAATATTACTGTCATTTTCATTTGTATTTTGTATTTATCCTCTATTCTGGGTTTTAGGAAGAAAAGAATATACTTTCCTTTCAATACGCCAGCTTATAGAGACACAAAACCATAAATTACTTTTTCAAACTACAGTTTTGATACTGGCTGTTCACTAGCATATTTTCAAATTTATTTGGCAAACTTTGAGCATCTCCTGGGGTAAAACATTGGATTGGTTGCTGGAAATATGAGGATGAACACAATGTCATCCTCTGTCAAAAAGACAAGAAAGCAAGATTGTTCCACAGTCTATGACAAATGCCACCATAAGGTAGTCTGACTGCAGGAGCAGAAAATCAGGCAAGTGACCTCTATTTCTCCTGTTCAGTGACACGCCCACACCGAGGTCTTTCTATTCCCTGAAATGAAAAGCCACATTTTACAGAGTTCCGGTCACCTCTTCTGTCATCCAGAACTCACTAAGGTTCTGTTAAGTGTGCCTGCTAAGTGTGTTGGGCACAGTCTTTGGCAGAGAGGATCCAGTAGAGGGCAGAAGACGAAACTTCTGCAGCCTGGAAATGTACATTTCAGAGAGAAAAGATAAACACATAACTAAACAGAACGTGTTGGATATTGATAAGAACTCAAGACCAAACAAATCACTTAGGATGTGTAGAGAAAAATGTTGATGGAAAACAGGTTGTAGTTTTGTAAAAATTCATTGGGGAATCATTTTCCAGTAAGATGACATTTGTCCTGGGTTCCAAGAGGAGTAAAGAACTGAGTTGTCTAAAGGAACTTCTCTCCAGCTCGAGGGGACAATGAATATAAAGACCCTGGAAGTGTTCTCCCTGTTTGAGGAACACACAAATCATCACGATGACAGAAGCGAAGGCATGAATTGATTTTGCTTGCATTATCTGTGTACCTGAGTATAGACACAGTTGGATGGACACAAAAGAGGGTGTAGCTTATTCAAAAGGTTGTGTCGTAGATGTAGTCTTTGGAAGGTCATTGTGTTTGAACAGGGGTAGCAGAAAGGAGGAGGGGAAATGGGGTCTGATTCTGGATACAGTTTGATTGTAAAGACAACAGGGTTTGCTGATGGCTGAGAAGGAGGCAAGAAAAAAATAAAAAAAAGTCAAGGTAGACATTGGGAATAGAGCAGTGGGAATACAGGGCTCTACTTCTGGGAGTTTACCTATTAGGGCACTGGGCGTCCAGCAATCTGGGCAGACAAAAGTGTGTTTTGTGGTCAAGTGTAGAGTTACCCACAATTAACAACCACGCTTGCCTTCAGTTGACAGCCTCGGCGACCTTGCTGGGAAAGGTGTGTATATGCTAATGCTTGGAGACATGACAAACCTGAGTCTGAAAAGGAGAAAAATAGACTGAAACCAGTCGGTACCATACAAGCCTGCTTTGGTCATTGTTTTTATTTTGTAGATTTAATTTTAAATGATGTAGCATATACATGTCTGTGTGCATGCATGTTTTCGTGCGTATGTGTGTGTCTGTGTGCATGTATGTGTGGTGTACATGTATGTGTCTATGTGTGTGTGCATGTATGTATCTGTGTGCATGTATGAGCCTGTGTGCATGTGTGTGTGTATGTGGGGGGTGTGCCCATAGGAATCCAGGCTATGAGTTGCCTGGCCTGAGTGCTGGGAGCTGAACTTGCATCTCCTGTAATTGTACTTTGCTCCCAACCACTGAGCCTTCTCTCCAGCTCAGCTTTGCTCAACTCCTAAGCACTCTAGCGCAGGGGTTTTCAAAGTATCATGTGCAGACCCGAGTTCCCCGAGGCCCTTTTAGAGCCCTGTGCAAGGTCAAAACTCTTCTCACATCAGCTCAGAGCCATTATTTTCATTTTTCATATGAAGTCTCTCTCATGACTACACTGTGCCTCCCAGAAGCTGCAAGACACTTTCACAACAGACTGAATGCAGTGCCAGTAGGGGAATCCAGCTAGCTTCTGCCGAGCCAGACATCAGAGACATGTGGGAAAATGGAGAGAAATGTCACTCTTCACACTGCATGGCATCTCTAAAACCTATGCCATTTAATGATAAATTAAATAAACCAATTAATATTTGAAAAAGGATTATTGTTACTTTCACTAATCACATATGGAAGTGCTCCAGATTGGTTATGATGAAAGCAAGTGTTACTATATCATGCACACACACAGAAGCCTCGGTTCCTCCATCGTTTTTGAAGAGTGTGAAATTTCTGGGACAAGTTTCAGAACTGCGGCTCTGCTGTTGACATCAAGGGGCTCTCCAAGTCAGTACTTAGGCTCTAGACATAAACTCCTTTTGCCCTCAGAGTGCCCCTTAGGAAACAAAGGGGAGAGTTGCTAACCTGAACTGGTTCCTGTGCGTCTAAAGTGAAACAGACATTTTAAAAATTGTAATCACAGAAAAAGAACCAAGGAACAGAGAGACATTACAGTCTGGCTTGGAACACAGAACTACTGAGTGATAGAACTGGGATTTGGGCCCTGCTGTGCTGTCCATATTCACTATTCTTTTTTGTTGTTGTTGTTGTTGTTTTGTTTTGTTTTGAGACATTGTTTCTCTGTAGCTATGGAGCCTGTCCTGGAACTCGCCTTGTAGACCAGGTTGGCCTCAAAATCACAGAGATCTACTTGTTTCTGCCTACTGAGTGTTGGGATTAAAGGCGTATGTCTCCACTGTCAAACCCAGATTCACTAGTCTTAACATCAGCAGCAAATTAATATTTATGAGCAGATCAATGAAGGTTTAAGGTCTGAGCTGAGCAGGCCATCACAGTACCTCTAGCTGGTTGGTTCCACTGACTCATGCTGGCTGGTGGAATCAGATATCAATTGTAAGAAGACCCAACAACTGGAAAAGGCCTAGATAGACAGTGTTGAGCATCAAGCCCTGGGCACAACTCTGCCATCAAGACCCTCAGGCAAGCATCCCCTGGGATGAGCTTCAAAACTCTGAAGTCCAAGCCTACTCAAATGCCCAGTAGACCAGACTGAACAAGAGCAGGGCTAAGCTCATGCATCACCCGCTTCCATCTGAAACATGAGTATCTCTAAGCGCTGTATCCCAGCTCCTCTGATCTTCAGAGGGGACCAAGTATTCACTAGATTTTGTGTGATAAAATAACCAGCAAAATTAATTAAAGAGGATAAAATGTTTACTTTGGCTGTTGATTTCAGAGGGTTCAGTCCATGGTAGGCTGACCCCATGTGTTTGGGTAGAAGAGTATCCTAGCAACAGGGTTATGTGGAAGCAGAAGATGTTTATCTCACTGAGAGATGGGAGGAAGGGAAGGGAAGGAGACAGAAGGAGAAAGAAAGAAAGAAAGAAAGAAAGAAAGAAAGGAAATGAGAGAGAGGGGAGGGGAAAAGGAGAGGAGAGAGACAACTTGAGGACCACCTGTTCAGTGTGCAAGTCTTTGGCAAGGGTGGGGCAAAGACTTCCCATTGACACCAAAGCAGTCCAAATTTCTTGAAGGTCACATCTACAGGGGAAGCTTTGCTCAAGTTTGGAAAATGTGCCTTTTTCTCTTTTCTATTGTCCCAGTTAAGATCACAGAGCTGGAAACTGGCTAACTTACAGTGCAGAGTGTCCAGGATATGTCTTTTGAAACACAGCAGCACCCTATTGCGTGGAGTTCCCACAGTGTGTCTGTGGGTCATGGTGGAATCCTTCATAGGAATTTACAGGTGCTACAGGCAAGCTATCTAGTTACTGCACTGGCTGAGGGAGAACACTCATATTGAATTTTATTTTTCCATAACATATTCTATTCAGTGGCTTAAATAATCACACATAGTTTGCAGGCTTTGAGCTTTCACAACAATTCAAATTTTCAATACCAAAATTACTGAGTGCACACTTTTTTAAAGCTGCTAAAAAGGCCAGAATCAATAAAAATATAAAGGGCTAATTATATTCTACTGAGTGTACAGATCAACTCTAGCAAGGATTCAAAAATGGCGCTTAAAGATTTTCTGTTTAGGAGAATGAGCAGTTTCTACTTTCTGTGTAATACAATTGCAGGCTAAAAGGGGAGTTTTCAGATGTGAGAACCTACACTGTCTTCTGACACAGGCTATGTGATGTCCCCTACCTCAGCTTCTCCGGGATATGCAATACATAAATGAAGTGAATTAGAAGTGAGGAATCTTAGAGATGCAGACGTGGTATATGTTGAGAAGGCAGGATGTAGAAGGACACTCTTCTCAAGAGACATCTTTGATCTCTTCTGTGCCTTCTCTACTGTTCTAACCTGAGGAATGAGTGCCGGCTGCATGGCCTTACCACAGATGTACTCATTCCTCAAAACATACTGCCTAGTTGCATGTGTTTTAAACATCTTGTAGATAAGATTGCTCTTGCACACCATGATTTGAATACACCCCTCCATTCCCAAGATTTACCCTGTAGGTGCAATCCTTCCCTTGCTCTTGGCATAGGATCCTACTAATGGCCTCTACCTGGTTATTTCTCCTCTTGGTTCACATGGAGCAATTACAGTGACTGTTTCTAGCTTTTCAAGTGATAGTCAAGACTTCTGTGAGTCATTTTACATGTGACCCAAAGCACAAGTAAGATGATCCTGGGGATATTCATGCACTATCAGAGCTGCAGAGCTGAGCGAAGATCAGTGCTGCTCGGCTATATCATTTGTTTAGTCAATTCCCACGAGAAATGAACAAAAGTGCCTCACAGCGATGATGGATTTTAAAAGCTCTCCTTGCCATGCCAATGATTTTGGCTTATATTTTAGAGCAGAGAGCTGATGCCTTTGAACCGTGCTGTGAACTTGAGAATTACAACATGCTTGACTTTATCTGTGGTGCTCTCCATTTATTTCTGCTCGTACTGTGGTCTTTTTCTTCTTTTCTTGGGCTCTTCTCTGATTTTGTGAAATTATGATACATTGTCAAAAATGGGATGTAATTCTTTCTTTCCCTGTGGAGAAATCCTCTTAGTAAGAAGTACTGCCTTTCCAGCAAGCAAGAGGTGGAAGCAGAGCCATGCCAACTCTAAACCTAGGCCAAGAGCAAACAAACTACAGCCTATGGGCCAAATCTGGACAGCTGTCTATTTTTATAAATAAAGATTTATTGGAACCCAGCCATCCTCGTTCATTTACATTTTGATTAGGAATGATTTCCTGCCAAAACAGCAGAGCTGAGAAGCTCTAGCCCTGCAACTTGCAAACCAAAACTATTTACTATCTAGACCTTTTTGAAAAAGTCAGCTGACCTCTAGGCTAGCTTCAAGAGATTTTGCAGCCAATCTATTAGAGCATGTCCAACTGCTCAGGTGAAACAGAACAAGCTGCTGCCTTTGAGGGTGTGTGACTTCACGGGGCAGAGAGATCACCCTTCCTAGACAAGGCCACTGTGTACGCACCAGGCCTGGCAGAAGCCACTCCTTCCATGAGCAGCTGGCTCTAGGCTGAAATAGAGCTGCGTGGCTAACACAGGAGTTCATAGCAATAATAAACAACCGCATTTTAAGGCATGAGATCCCAGGATGGCTAACTAGATGATGCAGGGCTTTGGGATTTTCACTCATCTCATTTTTTAAAAAATACTTAGATCCTCTGTTGCCTTCCTTTTTTATTCTGCTAGTGCTCGCTGTAAGATCTTAGCCTGCAGCTTACAGTTCATCTTCGCCTCTTTTTCCCACCACCAGTTCTGGCCCTCTATTGACTTCTCTCATCAGCCTCCTCCCAATTTCCACAACACACTGTATCAAATTTTGGTTGTGCCTTAAAACAGGCCACGTATTAGATACTATCCCTCCTTTTTTAGTTTTCATGGTTGAGTTCTGCTTGTATTTACTCATTGCTTCGTCTGTTTTCTCCTCATTATTTCCTCTTACAGCATGAGCGTGTACAACAGAGGCTGTTGCTGGCACATTCTGTTGTTTTCAGCAGCACATTAGACGACATTTTAAAGCAAACATACAGTTGTGAATTGGTATGTTTTTCTCAGTGATTGGGGGCACTTCTTTGGCTTTCATTTCCCTGGCTGAACAGAACCACCCACCGTTTCAATGCTTGTCCTTTCTTAGATTTTTTTTTTTTTTTACTTCAGGTGGGAAACCCATCTTCTTTCTGTTTTCGGCCAGTTCCATGATGCTTTCTTTACTCATAGATTTCTGTTTTATTGATAGGACTATCCAGATCTGTTTAGTTCACTGAAATGAGAAAGATATATATTTGAAGACATTTTGGACATGTATGGCCTTCTCTTGTCATCTGTCCTGTTCCTTTATACTCCAATTTGTCTTACGTCAGCCTTTCCCCCCTTTTGTTCAAAGACATCTCTTTTCTCTGAGTAGCATTTTTGAATGCATACTGATTCTTCCTCCACTCGAGTTAAATCATCTGCAACATATATTAAACGTTCAACATGTTTAAGTGTATAATTCAGTGGATTCTAGAACATGTACGAAGTTGTACAACTGTCACCACTATCTAACGTCATAATATTTTGTCAGCAGCTAAGCTGCCTACAAGAAGGCTCTAGGGTTGCAGCTTTTGTGAGTTGTTGCCCAGGCTGGGGTGGTCTTCTCAGTGATGCAGCCCTCTCCCAGTCATCCATGCCTTTACCAGTAACTCCTCACCCCTCTCCTTTGAAGAAGTCAGTAAGTCATTAGCTTGCCACATTGTGCTTTGGTCGAATAGTTACTCTGGTCTCCCACTGACTCCCTACCTAAGGTGAATAGATGCTTATGTTTCATCTCCTGGGGAAAATCTCACATAACAGGGTACAACAAAAATCTGTCAACCAACCACAGCCACAGACAGTTTTACCTAGAAACCCATGGAACTGATAACGCCCTCACTTAAGGAGCATTATTATACATGTAGTTATTACTGAAGGCATATGATCCTTACAATAATTCCAGCTGCCAAGTAATAAAATTTAAACATCATATCTGTATAAAATCTTATAGCAGAAACACGTTCTCACTCAAAAAAAAAATTGAAAACCGTAATATTAGCATCACATCTTCTGATCGCTGTTACAGGGGGATTTAATGAGTTCACAGACTCCTTGAAGAGATTGGAAACAAAATCTATTCTCCAGAGAAAATGACCTTGTCTTTTTAAAAAGGTTTATATGATTTTTATTTTATGTGTGTGCACGCTTGCTAGCATGCATGTACACCCATCGGGTGTGTGCAGTGCCTTAGGAAGCCAGAAAGTTGCCCAAAACTGGAATTACAGACAGTTGTGAGATGCTGTGTAGGTACTGGGATGCTTTGCAAAAATGGCAAATGTTCTTTACCACCAAGTCATCACTCTAGCCCCCGCAATGACCCTTCTCAATGCTGTGCCACAAGCCAGCCAGTTTGCTCTCCCAAGCAGCTGTGCACTCGCGATGGTTTTCACAGCACAGCTTCTTTCTTCCGTGCAGTGTCATACATGACTAACAGGCCTTGGAAGCTACCTGCAACCCTTCTCATCTTGTATTTCACACTTCTCCCTTCTCCCCCAAGATTCCCTCAATCTGAAAGAAGATTCAGTCCATTCGGTGTGAAAGAGACTCCTTCAATATGGTGCGGAAATGGTTTGCTTTTAGAACACGCACATAAGCTAATCAAGTGAGACGGGAAAACTATAAAAATAGAGAGAGGCTATAAGAATAAAGGGATTATTTTTATTTTAGCTTGCGCTTTTCCTCCTTAGGGAAATTATAAATGCTAAGAAAGTAATATTGTGACTTTTTCCCCTATAAATTTGGTAGCATGTCTCATTAGCACCTTTCTTTTATGGGGAGTTTACAAGCTGCAGTGACACCGGGAGACGTAAGATCTCATTTTGTTATTAGCCACAGGTGGATAGCAAGTTAATAAGCCGTTGAAGGGGAGGGGGTGGGGATGCAGTACCTAGTCATAGCTCCAGCTTAATGTCACGAGGAAAGAAGATGCTTCTGAGACTGCAGAATCAAGCGATGACTCACCCTTGAACAACTGCAGACAGCTGCACGTCGGTGTGTGAGCTGCACTCGGTCCCCCTCAGTGTTAGGAGCGCATCTCCAGTGTCCACATTAGCCTCTCCAGAAGCCTGGCTGAAAACCCTCCCCAAGGTGTCCTTCCGCGTGCGTCTTCGGGCTTGCACTCAGTGGTGGTAAATGGATTAACTCAGCAGTTTCTGATAGCTTGATGGATGGAGTCAGAAGAGCAATTTTCTAAACACCCTTTCCTTCCTTGATGGATGTTTCCATTGCCATCTCTTCCCGTGGGGCTCTTTGTGTGCAAAATCTCTCTTCTGAAAGGAGCTTTCATTGCATGCTATTAGCACTGAGTGGATTTATGGCGTTTCCTCATGCACACAGTCTCTCTGCCATTCTGGAGGTAAAGTCCGCTCTGGTATTCTGAAAGAATAACATCCTAGGGCCTCAATCACAAGCGTCCACTGTATTAGCCTAGTTAAGTGGGTAGCATAATTAAATACTTGAAATGAACACTTACTTTATCCTAAGCATACTAAAGTACAGCTAAAACTTATCAGCCATCTAAAGCAGCATTTTCCTCCTTAAACATTTAGATAGATTCCCCAGGGTTCCCTTGATACCCTCAGTGTCTTCAGTGATAATCTTGTCAGGTTCCATCATGAGCGTCAGCTAGGGTCAGATAACACAGCTGATTTTACAAATCGGGATTATTTCTCCTCTGTGACCTCCATCATCATGTTCATGTCTGTGATGGATGGAAAAGAATTTGCCAAAATTGATGGATAAAGGCATCAAAATTCCAAGAGAGAAAGATTCTTGTAAGGAGCCAAGGATGTGTGTGTGGTGTGCGGAATTTGAAACTGGTTACACTGTGCCGGCTACAGTCAGGTTGAAAAGTTTCTTTTAAACTTTGCTCCCACCTTAAAATAAAATTTGAAAAGTTGTGAAAGGAAATACAGTTTGTAGAGAGAATTGGAAACGTTTGTGCCGGTGTTCCATCACTGTGACTAAACACCTTCGGCAATTAACATGGAGGAAAGGTTTGTCTGGGCTTAAGGTTGAGGGGTTCAGTTTATGGTCATTGGCTCCAGGGCTTTGTGCCTGTAGTTACTTGGTATACCCAACTAGCCAGGATCACATGGGCAAAGGTCTGCTCACTTTATGGTAGCTAGGGAGTAAAACAGCACAAAGGGGCTTGGATCTCTTTATCTCCCGTGAGGTCTTGCTTCCAGTGTTTAGCCTTTCTTTCAGTGGGTCCTCTGCCCTAACAGTAGTGCACTGAGCTGGGTACGAAGCCTCCCAGCAGTGGGCTTTGAGGAGGCATTTTACACGCAAGCTATAACAACTCTGACTTGATAGTTGGGGGATGATAGAACTAGCTTCCAGTTGAAGGTTTTATTGATTATTTAACTTTTTCTTTGACGATTTCATACTTCATATTTTTTTGTCTTTTTCTACTTCCCATGTAGATTAGATATATGTATATCTCTCTTTAGGTCCTCATTGCTGTCTAGATTCTCTGGGATTGCGATTTGTAGGCTGCTTTTCTTTGCTTTCTGTTTAAAAACTACTTATAAGTGAGTACATATGATAATTATCTTTCTGAGTCTGGGTTACCTCACTCAATATCATGTTTTCTAGCTCCATCCATTTGCCTGCAAATTTCAAGATGTCATTATTTTTTCTGCTATGTAGTACTCCATTGTGTAAATTTACTACATTTTCCTTATCCATTCTTCGGTCAAGGGGCATTTAGGTTGTTTCCAAGTTCTGGCTATGAAAAACAATGCTGTTATGAACATTGTTGAGCACATGTCCTTGTGATACAATTGGCATCCTTTGGATAGATATCCAAAAGTGGTATTGATGAGTCTTGAGGAAGTTTGTTTTCTAATTTTCTGAGAAATCACCATACTGGCTTCCAAAGGGGCTGTACCAGTTTGCACTCCCACCAGCAATGCAGAAGTGTTCCCTTTACCCCACAACCTCTCCAACATAAATTTCCATCAGTGTTTTTTATCTTGGCCATTCTTACAGGTGTAAGATGGAATCTCAGAGTTGTTTTAATTTGCATTTCTCTGATGACTAAGGATGTTCAACATTTCCTTAAGTGTCTTTCAATCATTTTAGATTCCTCTGTTGAGAGTTCTCTGTTTAGATCTGTACCCCATTTTTATTGGTAAGATTGCCATTTTTACAATGCTAATTCTACCTACTCAAGAGCATGGGAGATCTTTCCACTTTCTGATGTCTTCTTCAATTTCTTTCTTCAAAGATGTTGTGATCCAGCTGCTCTCACTCCCCCTGACCAGCAGGGGAACTTCCTTGTGGTCTGTAATTGACAAGGATGTTTGTGTTCTTTCTGGCGGGGTGGGGGGGGGGGGGTCAGGGGGGTCTCCACAGAAGGAGTAGAGGTATAAAGGGTTGCTGGGCAAAATAAAGGTTGCTGTTCTTCCACCTGAAAAGAAGCCTCTGTGTCTCAATCCCGGCACCTCCCACTAGTCTCAGCTATCCAAGCAAAAGATTTAAAGTTCTTGTCATTCAAGTCTTCCACTTGTTTGGTTAGGGTTACTCTGAGATATATGATGCTTTGTGGTTATTGTGAAGGGTGATGTGTCTCTGATTTTTGTCATGGCCCATTTATTATCTGTGTAAAGGAGGGCTACTAATTTTTGTTGAGTTAATCTTGAGTTTCCTACTCAGCCATGAGTCTCTGTGTTCACTAATATCCACTGCAAAGGAAAACCTCTTGGATAAAGGCTGAGAGTGGCGTTTGTCCTTGGGTATAACCATAGATATTTTAGGAAGGCATTGACGCCGTGACAATTTAGTTCAAGATTTTGAAGGACAGCCTCATTTTTAGTAATAGCATTTGAATCCTTGGCCAGGGGAAGGCAGACAGGTGACAGAATGCAGAATGTAGATAGGAGCACCCTGAAGCAGCTGCTTCCCTGAAATTTCCTACGTGAGTAATGAAAAAAAATAGCCACCAAGCTTTGTGCCGTTAGAATGTAAAAGTTTACTGTTTTACCCTTGCTGGGAAGTTCTTTGGAAGAATGAAAGTCGCGGTGACAGCGATGCTGTATTTCAGTCACCAGCCAGGACCTGTGAACCTGAAGGGCTTTGTGTCACCTCTGGTGCAAAGTCGAGGAAGGAGCCCACCCCACGTTATTTCTGCGGCAGAGCAGTCACTTGGGAAACCCAGGGCAGAAGGTAGAGTACACATCACATGAGCAGCGGACATCCATGTCAGTCTACCTGGTGTCGCCCCCGCCACCTTCAGATTCAGCTGTGAGCCACGGAAGGTGTAGAGGAAGAATGTGGCCTTGACTGAGTAAGTCTTTAATCCTGGCTGGCAGGGAAAAAAATTACTTGGGTGCCTTGAATGAAGCACTCGTGTGCTTTTCGGGAGGCCTGTGTTGCGGGAGGTCCTTCCGCTCCTACAGCCAATAGCCGCTGAGATACCAGCCCATTGGGGTGTGGTCTCCCTCCCTTTAAAAAAGCGGCTACTTCCCTTCTCGCTCTCTTTTGCTTCCTGCTCCGGTTCCGGTTCCGGCTACTAGATTGTGCAGAGGGCTGTTGTCTGGGACGGTGATCTGTAAGTTTTTTCCCCTTTAAATAAATACCACCCTATTAATCATAATTCCAAACTGGTGTGGGATTGTTTATGACTTACGCCTTCATCTGGTGCCCAATGTGGGGCACGAACCCACGACCCTGAGATTAAGAGTCTCAAGCTCTACCGACAGTAGGAGCTGCGGGGCTGCGTCCCCAGCACCCCGGCCTCCTGCTAGCTTATGCCCCGAAATAATTACACGGACACTGTATTCTTTTAAACACTGCTTGGCCCATTAACTCCAGCCCTTACAGGCTAATTCTCATATCCCAATCAACCCATCTCTTATAATCTGTGTAGCATCAGTCTTACCGGGAAAGATTCAGCATGTCTGACCTGGCAGCTTGCTTCATGGCATCTGCCGGGGAGAGGGGGGCATGGCCTCTGAGCTCACTTGCTCTTCCTCCCAGCATTCTGTTCTGTTTACTCCTCCCACCTATGTTTTAACCTATGAGGGCCAAGCAGTTTCTTTATTATAATTAACCAATGACCTTCCTCCATCAGGCCTGTGCCATAGGAAGTGAGAACAAACCGAGGTGTGCTGAAGTTAGCTGACCTGAGTCCTTTGTGCTGTAGTAATTGACATCTGAGATGATAAAATCAAGTGAAATAATTGATTCTGGTAAGGAAAATGTGAATATTTAATATGGAGGAAAAGGGTGATATCGAAATTATAAGAAAGTGTTTTCAAATGTTTGCCATTCTAATTAAAGGAAAGGCTTTGCTTAGGCCTGAAAGGAACAGATCTGAGACTGTTAATCAGTGGGCAATGTTATATTCTGGACAGGAGCAGGTTCTAGAAATGCTAGTGCCCATGGCTTACAGAAGAGCTTTAATCCAAATCAAGCTACGATCTTTGTCGAAGAACAAAGAGGAAGGCAAATTGCCTTCGGAATAGAGAAAGATGAAGATGAACGGTAATGAACTCTAGAATATTAACATACCCAGGCCTGAATGTGCCTGACTTGTTTCCTGTCTGAGTTACAGAGTTCTATCTCCCAGTGGCTACCCACAAGGGGGAAGGTAGGAGCCCAGGCAGAGCCTGCTTGCAGGAGGAAACTTACACTTTCTAGATAGGGAATTGTCAATGGCAAAGCCATGTGTGTGCACACTCCCCAGGATCATAGTTGACTATTATCATTTAGACCTGTACCCTGGGTAATGTGAGTCTCCAGCTTTGTTTTTGGCGGGTAGTGATTTGTGGGACAGCAAGTTTTTGAAGTTAGTTTCCGCTCTGGATTTAGTAACTGGAATCTTTGTTTCTCAGCACAATACACTAGCACAGATTTTAACTGCATGCTTAAAAGAAATCCTAATTTCCAAATGAAATGCATCTGAGGTTTTCCATTATTGACTCAAACAGCCTCTTTATTTGGGTATCTTGATAGTTTTTTGTGTTTTTGAAAACCAAGGAACAAGCTAAAATGAAATATACCACAAGGGGTACCTTAAATGACCCCTACTTCATGTATTCTTAGCAAGTTAACTCCATCTGCCACAAGGTGCGGGGGGGGGCGATATTTACATTATACTGTGAGGAAATATCAGTCCCTACCATCTCTGTTATTAAAATGTACCAGTTCCCCCGGAATTAATTCACACCATAAATCCATTTTTCTGTGCAAAAGATTAAACCCCTTGGGCTCAAGCTCACGTGACCTTTTCTTCAGCCGCTGTGTGGCAACTGTGGCTGAGTTCTGAGGAAATCATTCACACCTAAGCTGCCTCTGAACTGTATGGAACGCCTTGTCAAAGCCAGCACCACAGTGAACAACAATGCCAAATTATCGTCATCACGAACCCTTTCAGTTATATTTCATGAGTGTGGGAAAAATTACAATCACAAAGGGTTTTTCCAAGAAGAAGCATCTTTGTCACTTCTGTTTGTCTGCAGGCCCCAAGGCATGGGTGAGCATGTGAAATGAGGCCTCATTATTACAGTCAGTAATGGTGAATGAAAACAGAGCCCACAGGAAACTCGGGACAGAGTGAGCCGCTGTAAGCGAAAACGCTTTCCAAGGTAACCTCGCACAGCACAAATGCACAGATGAGTCTCGCTTCCTGTCCCTTCTCCCTGCATCTTAATCTTTCAAAAGATCATGTTTCCTCTCCCTGACATACCCGACAGCCCCGAAGCACCTATCATCTTTGCTCAAGATCTTCCTTCTAATGCATTTTACAACTTCTCAGTCTCCAGAAATTGTTTTTACTTGAAAATATTAATTTAAAATCGTTTTAAACTTCCAGGATCTTTCTTAGTCCCATAGTAAACATTTTTGTCTCCCAGTAAATTCAGGCTCCTAGAAATGGCCCTCCAGGGCCACTGTTGACCCAGATGCACCTCTGAGCAGAAAGGCTCTCATAAACTTGCAGTGGCTTGCCCTAGTTTCCTGTCTAAGCTGGGGTCCTTGTCTGAGTCAAGTCTGGTCTACTCTTGCCACCTCCTACATTCCCCTTTGCTTTCTATTATCTCAGCTCCTATTAGTGAGTCTATTTTCCATCACCTTCGATGTGTTTCTGTCATCCCTGCTTCCTTCCTAAACACAGGCACTCGCTAAGAACCGGCAGAAAAGCCGGGCTCATTAACGTCACAGGATAAATCAGATTCAGCCTCTAGCCAAGGTTCATGACAAGAAACGATGCCAAAAAGTCTTCCTATGTTCTATGAACACAAGATGCACCGCCTCTAATGCTATCAAAGTTAAAACCCTCAGGCACTTCAAGTCCAAACAAGTAATTTCTTGCCCCAGATTAAGACTATTCACGGGAAATGGATTTGCATTCATCCGCCTTTCTGTCTACATCACAGAAACCATGAAAACTCAGAACTCGTCTGATTAGTGTTATTAGCTTTATTTCAGTTCAACAAATACTCAGTGTTTGGTACGTGAAAGACACTGTGTTGGCCAATCTGGAGATTTCAGTAATGGCTAAGAAGAGCCTCTGCTATCCGAGAATACAAAATCAGGGCCAGGCAAGATGGCTCAGTGGGTAAAGGCACTTGCTGCAGGAGCCAGGCATTTTTGTTTAATTCCCAGAACTTGTACAAAGGTGGAAAAAGAGAACAAACTCCTCTAAGTTGACCTCTGACTGCCACACATTTGACACGCGTGTCCATGCACTCGTAGTGGACACACGCACACAGGATACACACAGAGTAATACATAGAAGAATATAGAATAAGACAGCAAAAGGTAAACATTACTTACTATGTAACCTGGAGCGCGAGAGAGATAAAGCAAGATTTGCTTTGAACAGAGTACTTCATGATTCCTAGAGAAAGCAAGGTTTACATTAGCCTTAAAAGATTTGCAAGATTGTGTGAGGCAAGGCAGTCGTGGCTGAGCAAGGCAGCTGTGGCTTTCCCCAGCAGCAATGCCCTAAGTGTGCCTGTCTTCAGATGAGACAGGATTGGGCTCTTTGCACAACCCATTTTGTATCCACTCTCAAGTCCTCTGTGCCTTAGTTCATTGGATGTTCTCAGTAAATGTTCAATTAATTGAATGCATGGAGAAAAGGATGCTTAAATAATGCTTCTCAAATATGGACCATAAGTTGTTGAATGGACTTTTGCTAAGACGTTACTGTGCTGGATAGTTTTATGTCAACTTGGCACAAACTAAAGTCATCTGTAGAAGAAAGCTCAATTAAGAAATAGCCTCCACATAAAAACAGTGAAGTCGACGAATGGAATCAAATAAAGACCCGGATTTTAACCCACAAACCTATGAACACCTCATTTTCGATAAAGGAGTTAAAAGTATACAATGGAAGAAATAAAACATCTTCAACAAATGGTGCTGGTATAACTGGATGTCAACGTGTAGAAGAATGAAAATAGACCCATATCTATCACCATGCACAAAACTCAAGTCCAAATGGATCAAAGACCTCAATATCAATCTGAACACACTGAACCTGATAGAAGAGAAAGTGGGAAGTACCCTACAACATGTGGGCACAGAAGATCGCTTCCTATGTATAACCCAAGCAGCACAGACATTAAGGGCCTCATTAAATAAATAATAAATAATATAAATAAATAAATACTGAAACTGAGAAGCTTCTGTAAAACAAAGGACACTGTTACTAAGACAAAAAGGCAACCTACTGACTGGGAGAAGATCTTCACCAACCCCGCGACAGACAAAGGTCTGATCTACAAAATATATAAAGAACTCAAGAAACTAGACTTTAAAATGCTAATTAACCCAATTAAAAAAATGGGGCACTGATCTGAACAGAGAATTCTCAACAGAAGAACTCCAAATGGCCAAAAGACACTTAAGGTCATGCTCAACCTCCTTAGTGATCAGGGAAATGCAAATCAAAACAACTTTGAGATATCATCTTACACCTGTCAGAATGGCTAAAATCAAAAACACCAATGATAGCCTTTGCTGGAGAGGTTGTTGAGGAAGGGGTACCCTCATCCATTGCTGGTGTGAATGCAAACTTGTGTAACCACTTTGGAAATCAGTGTGGCGGTTTCTCAGGAAATTTGAGATCAACCTACCCCTGGACCCAGCAATACCACTCTTGGGAATATACCCAAGAGATGCCCTATCATATGACAAAAGCATTTGTTCAACTATATTCATAGCAGCATTATTTGTAATAGCCAGAACCTGTAAACAACCTAGATGTCCTTCAATGGAAGAATGGATGAAGAAAGTGTGGAATATATACATATTAGAGTACTACTCAGCGGTAAAAAACAATGACATCTTGAATTTTGCATGCAAATGGATGGAAATAGAAAACACTATCCTGAGTGAGGTAACCCAGACCCAAAAAGATGAACATGGGATGTACTCACTCATAATTTGTTTTTAGTTATAAATAAAGGACATTGAGTTTATAATTTGTGATCCTAAAGAAACTAAATAAGAAGATGAACCCAAAGAAAAACATATAGTTATCCTCCTGGATATGGGAAGTAGACAAGATTGCCGGGCAAAAAAATGGGATCTTGGGGGTGGGGTGGGATGGGGGTAAGGAGAGATGGGGAGAGAAAAGTGAGAAGGGGAGGATGGGGGGAACTTGGGGAAATGGGATGGTTGGGATAAAGGAAGGGTGGATATGGGAGCAGGGAAGTATATATCTTAATTAAGGGAGCCATCTTAGGGTTGGCAAGTGACTTGAACCTAGAGAGGCTCCCAGGTGCCCAGGGAGATGTCCCCAGTTAGTTCCTTTGGCAGCTGAGGATAGGGAACCTGAAATGGCCCTATCCTATAGCCATACTGATGAATATCTTGCATATCACCATAGAACCTTCATCTGGCGATGGATGGAGATAGAGACAGAGACCCACATTGGAGCACTGGAATGAGCTCCCAAGGTCCCAATGAGAAGCAGAAGGAGGGAGAACATGAGCAAGGAAGTCAGGACCGTGAGGGGTGCACCCACCCACTGAGACAGTGGGGCTGATCTATTGGGAGCTCACTAAGGCCAGCTGGACTGGGACTGAAAAAGCATGGGATAAAACCGGACTCTCTGAATATGGCGGACAATGAGGGCTGCTGAGAAGCCAAGGACAATGGCACTGGGTTTTGATCCTACTTCATGTTCTGGCTTTGTGGGAGCCTAGCCAGTTTGGATGCTAACCTTCCTAGACCTGGATGGAGCGGGAAGGTCCTTGGACTTTCCACAGGGTAGGGAACCCTGACTGCTCTTCGGTCTGGAGAGGGAGGGGGAGAGGAGTGGGAGGAGGGGGGAAGGAGTGGGAGAAGGGGGAAGGAGGGAAATGGGAGGCTGGGATGTGGCGAAAATTTTTTCAATTAAAAAAATAAATAAATAAAATATCTGCAAAAAAAAAAAAAATAAAATAGCGTCCATAAGCTCAGTCTCTAGGCAGGCTTGTAAGGCATTTCTTAGAGTTTAAAGGGGAAGAACAATCCCATTGTGAGTGGTGGTGTCGCTTGACCTGTCGTCCTGAGTCTACAGGAAGGCAGGCTCTGCAAGCCAGGGGAAGCAAGCCAGTAAGAAACACTTTTCCATGACCAGCTCCTGCTTCCAGGTCCTGCCTCGTGTGAGTTCCTGTCTGTGTGAGTTCCTGCCCCCATTTCTTTTGATAATAAACTGTTAATGAAACTGTTCCTGTCTGTGTGAGTTCCTGCCCCCATTTCTTTTGATAATAAACTGTTAATGAAACAGTGGGTGAAATGAACCCTATCTTTTCTCCCCATCTTGCATTTGGCTGTGGTGTTTCATCAGAGTAATAGTAACTCTAACTAAGATACTTTCTAGTAAAAAATTCAAAGATTAAAAATAAAATACATTCATCTCATTCATTCCTGTCACCTCTGCACAGACTAGGTGAGCCCTGTGCTGTTCCCTACAGTTCAGTGAGGAAAATCTTGATTCTTATAATACTATACTTGGTACCATGAGAGGAATCCTGGTCCTCATAGTACTATACTTGGAATTACCTGCCTAACACTAAAGCAAGTCAGTGCCCAAATGGATTGGATAATCCCCTTTTACCCAGCTCATCCTGGTTAGAGCTTTGCATTTAGTAAAGAATCTCATTCATGAGACTTAAGGGACTTTGAAGGAATGGAAAGTGCCTTTTGAGCCTTGAGCCAGTGCCACTTGGGAAGCACAGAGATGAGACTGTGTTGGTGTTGGTGGGGATGCCACCTTCATGATGATTCATCTATATCCTAAAATGAAGAGCCCAAATCTTATTCTGCTACCATCACCTGTATCAATAGTCATCCCACAGTGAAAACAGAAAGGGAAAACTAACAGGAGGGACTAAAGTTATGCTTTCCTAATCAGCAGTCAGCTATGCTGGAACGAATGGTCCAGACTGACCCTGGAGCAGATATATGGCTCCGCATCTTCTTTCCAATCCTAGACAGGTTTTCTGGGAATGAATCTGTAAGGCATGATATCTGCAATGGTAACTGACCATCAGATACAGATTTCAGAAGTTAGAAAGGAGAAAAAAAAACCTGCTTAGACCTATTTCAAAGAGAAAAACAATGCCTATCTGCAGAAGGGAGAAAAAGTACAGTAGTCAGAATTGCCAATATTTAAGGAGGTGTTAGTAAATGTTGTCCAATGAATATCCTATATTCTTATCAATATAGCAGCTCTTCTGTCCTTGGATATTGGAGATAATAAAGAGTTAGGTGTGGGAAAGAGACTCGTGTGTACACTGTCCCCAATGCTCATGTTTATGCACTTGAAAACATTTTCAATTACCTTTTTTCTTCCAAGACGCATACTTACAGTGTATATTCAGTCCTTCAGCAAACATTTGTCAAACGTTTTGTGTGCTAAGCACTCTGCGAGAGAGGAGAGTTGCAAGGGAGAATGAGATCATCAATATGTCTGCCCTGGAATCTTTGGAAGTCATGTTGGGAATAAAGAGAGGCAAAGAAACTCTGCCCCACATTAGGAAAGAGCTGGGGCAGAGAAATTTCAGTGGTGTGAGGGAGAGAGCAGGGCAACTGTTCAAGAATGGATGACACTAGAATGACCAGAGGAACCATGGGAAATCAGCTACCCAGAAGGAGCTGTGTGAGTCAGGCAGGCATAGGGGAGCCACTGGTGGTCTCTGCCTTCTTCAATACCCTGCAATGCCCTTAAGGCACCAAGCCACCCACCACCATACACCATACCACACTTACAGTCCATGAAGCGAAGCTTTGGGTGAGGGCTGATATTGCCTTCACATCATAAAGGGCACAGTGCTCCAATCTGGCCAGTCAGTGTTTCCAAGAGTACTACATGGAAACTACTGGAGAAGAAAGACCCACTGAAGCTCCCTGAGATTGTTTGAGAATATGGAGCTGGACCTCTGCAAACAGGCAATGCATAAATTAGAAGACAGAGTTAGAGACGTATGTGGACTATCTCCATCCATCTTCTACCAGGGAAGCAGTACCTTCTCAGCTTAGCACACATATCTTTCTCCTGGATGTCTGCAGCCTGAGCTAGATGCTGAGAAAATAAGGAACAGGATCTTGAAAGCTGCCTTCAACTAATCCTGGGATATGGCTAAAGCCATGATCTTGCTATTCCTTCTCAAAAGATAAATAAATAATAAATAAATAATAAAAGCAATGAAATGACCTGGATTTTGTTACTAACAAGGGATGGGGTGTGGATGTTGAGAAGCGTTATCTGTGATGATTACAGTGTATGAGGTGTTTAACGCCAGGCATGACAGTACTTTGCCAGGGTCTTCCCTATCAAAATGTCACCAAATGTGATTTGAATGAGATATAAATATCTTTTCTCATACTTCAAAATGCTAGGAGCCTGAAAACAGGATGCCAGCTGGTTTGGCTAGCAGGCAGCAGCCTTCTTACTATGTCTTTACACCGACCTTTCTGGTTCTACATGATGTCTCTCTGTGTCCCAGTTGGTCTCCTTTTCTCGGCAATATTGCAGCAGTCAGTGGAGATGAACCTGTTTCCCACTAGGTTCTCTTCCTACCCTCCTCCGACAAGGGCAGACATTTGTGGATGTTCAAACGGGAGGTACTTTTTTGGTTACATAAGATTGACAACCTTAAATAGGTTAGATAACCTTAAAACAATTGCTACACAGGATTTGGCAGTTCAATAGAAAAAGCTTGAACTCTTGATAGCAACGGGATCCTGGTCAAGAGCCTTTACAGCTCGGGTAGTCTAATAGCCCCCAAAAAACTCGCTGGGCTTCCTGTCGCAGCTTCTTACAGGGCACCAGGGGGAATAACAGTGCTATTTTCTAGCAGCTCTCAAAGGCTGGATGCAGCTGCCAGAACGCAAGCAGCTACAGGGTCTTAGAAGTTGCAGCAGGCATGAGCCCTGCGCTTCCAGGCATTGACCATGTGGTTCCTATAGTTGGTTGTTTTTTCTCTTTGCACTTTTGGGGGCCTGCCATCCAGCTCCCAAATAATTCCCACAGAAACGTATTCTTACTTACGAATTCCTGACTTTAGCTTGGTGTGTTTCTAGCCAGCTTTTCTTAAATTACCCCATCTGACTTTTGTTTCTGGGCCTTTTCCTTTCTCTATTCTGTATACCTTTCTTCTTACTCCACGCCTGGCTGTGTAGGCTGGGTGGCTGGCCCCTGCTACCCTCCTCTCCTCCCTTTCTTTCTCCTTCTTTGCTTCTTCTTGCTGTTTCTTCTATTGATTCTCTCTGCCTGCCAGCCCCGCCTATCCTGTCTCCTGCCTCACTATTGCCCACTCAGCTCTTTATTAGGCCAATCAGGTGTGTTGGGCAGGCAAAGTCACACAGCTTCACACCGTTAAACAAATGCAACATAAAAGAATGCAACACATCATTGTATTGTGTTTCCCAGCATAAATGAATGTAACCCATGCTCACCTGATACTCCACAGCAGGCTCCAGCAATTCCCTGCCAAGGGCAGAACCCTCTGGTGCTGGAAGCCTCTAATAAATCCTTCCTTGGGGTTCCTTCCTTCACCCACCCCCAGTTGTATTTTCACTTTTCAGTATGCTGATTGAAGTCTTAGTACTCCAAATTTATCAAAGAACAGTGGCTCCCTGATTGGCCTGAAGTAAACATTCATGTATGGCTACAGACAGGACCAGTCAGGAAAGCATTGTCAGAAAGTTGGTCTACTCCAGTTGCTGGCTGTCAGCTTCACTCAGCTGGGGCTGGGGGTTCCTTCTGCAGTGATAGCTGCCACATTACCAGCTGTGGTCACCTGCTTTTTGCTTATTAAGACTCCTTTGCCCTTGGGGCTTGAGTTCCCTTACTGTCAGAGAGCCCTGTATCGTGCCAGGAACTGTACATAGGGATCTCTGTGTAATCCTACGAACATCAGGTCCTATCGGACAAGGACCCACCTTAACAGCTTGGTTTAATTTTACCCCCTCCTTAAAGTTCTGTCACCAAATACAGTGAGAATCCGAGGTCCTGGGGAACGGGGCTTCAACATATAAATTGGGAAGTGTAACCACAATTCACAGCATGGGACCAGGATTAATATTTTTCTGTTAGTGGGGGAGGGATGCAATCCTTACTCATAGATCTAAAATATCAATAATTACCATTTTAAAATCACTTTAGTGTTTGTTTGGCTTCATTTGAGCCAGGGTCTCGTGCACTCCCTGCTGGCCTTGAAGTTACTATGCAGCAGAGTCTAGCCTTGAACTCCTCACCCTCTTGCCTCCACCTCTCAAATGCTGGGATTACAGGTGTGTGCCTGTCTTACACATGCTTTAATGTGTCAGAGGAAAAGCTACAGAGTACTGGTCTGCATTCTTCAGCAGTCAAAATTTACATTCTCTAGGAGTAGTGTAATTTTCATCATCTGCTGTACCAGACACCTCTGGGCCTCAGGGTGGCGTCTCTCATGGCTGTTGGAGACACACAGCACACGAGCACACTTAGTATTCAGAATCTCCTGTGCTCCTGTATCCAGGGCTTCCCATGCTCTGCAGGCTATCAATGGGACTCCAACCATACAGGCAGATCAAAGTGCTGGGAAGTTAACAGGCCTGGGAAGACTTCCAGTCACCAGGCTGTAGAAGACAGTGAGTCAATGCTTACCCCCCAGCAACCCTTGTGGGGAGCAATTCTGAGCACCTCTGTACATGGCTTTCCCTAGGATCACCAGCACAAGTATATAACCTTATATTGATTTCCCCATTTCCATCTGCTTGGATTTCCTCCTTCTGTCCCTTTCAGTTAACTCCAACTCTCACGTCCACAGAAATTACCTATAGAGAAGCACTATTGTATCTGTGTCCAAAGACATGCATTAACTGTTCTGAGCTTTGGTGCATTATGATTGTTTGCCATGAGGATTTAATAGGTAAAATATATTAACTTTCACAGCAGATGTCAAAAGTTGTGAAAGGAAATATATCTTTGGACTCTGTGGTGTACCAAACTATAATGAGGTCAAAAGAAATCATTTTCACATTTGCCTTCAATGCTTCAGAACTGTAATATTTGGAAAGATTTGTGTTGTGTGACTGTTTCTATCTCCTGGAAATGAAATATATACCTCTGTAAGTTTTGTTTGGTATTGGGTGCCTAGTTCTTTAGAGGGTGTTATATATGCCAGTACCTACAATCAAAACACTCCCTCCTTGAGGGAGGCTCTCGGAAGTTAAGCAAATGGTGGGATTCTAACCCCCACCCCCTTTTAATAAGCACTAAATGATTGCTGAATAAGAGGAGACTTGTGTAGTGCTGCTTCCCAATTGTACAGGGAGCTCCATGGATGTCGCTTTTGTGAGGCATTATCTGTAAATGGAAGTTTCTTTCCTGCTCAGTCCTGCAGCCATTGAGTCCCAAAAAATACACAGAGGCTTATTTTAACTATAAACTGTTTGTCCTATTAGCTCAGGCTTATTATTAACTAGCTCTTCCAACTTAAATTAACCCATAATTCTTATCTGTGTTTAGACAGGTACATGTGACTTGGTACCTTACTCAGTGAGGCATTCTCATCTTGCTTCCTCTGTGTCTGGCTGGTGACTGCAGATTGAGCCTTTCCTCCTCCCAGAATTCTCCTAGTCTAGTTGCCCCACCTACACTTCCTGCCTGGCTGCTGGTCAATCAGTATTTTATTAAACCAACGTGAGTGACAAATCTTTACAGGATACAAGAGTATTATCCCACAACAATCACCCATGACTGAGTGTGCTTTGGGTGATTTGATTCAGATTCTTGTAAGGAACTTCAATATTAACTCATTTGTTCTCAAAGCAAGACATGGATAAAATTTGTTGGGCCTGTTATTGGTATCCTTTCTGAGTAGGCATTTGTTCATGCCTTTCCCCAAAAGTAAAGCTATGCCATAATTAGCTGCTGGCTTGAGAAATAGACCACCCTTTTGAATTTTATTTAAAGTGTGTATAAAATTATTTCTTAATGTGTCTGTTTCTTAAAGTCCATCTGTTTTAAGTGGAGTATTGCTCATTCTTCTGCATTATCTCCTTCCTTTTAATTGCAGCTTTGATTTGTCCCAGTTTCTTGTTTTCACATTAAGAAAGGGTCTACATGCTTTTATGGAATTAGCTCCCATATCAGGAATAATACAATCATATTCTTTCAAAATTGCTAGGTCTTACCCAAACCTTTGCTTAGGGAGCTTTCAGATTTCAAAGACCAGATCCCTGAAGGCATTATTGTTTCATGGACTTTCAATTAAGTGGTAGGCCACTGGTGGAAATCCTAAACATTTTCACCCCAGTGTAGTCCAGTAGTACTAAGAAAAGATGAGAAACACTTACATATGGGGAGGAAGAAGGGAAGAGAGGAAAGCTGAGCTAACTGGTGCCTAGTGACAGACACACTCCATGTGATTGCTGAGATCAGGAGGAGGTAGAGTCTGAGGCTTGGGAGCTACAGGCAGGACTGGGTGCATGCAGAAGCAGTGGTGAACTTGGGTGAATTTCTTACCCCTGCCTATAAGTCCAGGGAAGCATGAGCTATATTTCACATCCCAGAAATATTATTTAAAGTTCAGTCTGGCTAATTTCATTTGAAAATAGTTAGACACCATCTAGTGCTTATTCGCTCTTTTTCCTTCTCTAAGGCATAGACTTCTTACTCGAGTGAGCATCAATGGTACTTTATTTTTAGGAGGATTTTAGGGAGTAGGGACACGGTGGACCTGGGTACAGTTTCTTAAGTAATGGAGTGATCTGCTTTGCTCACCTATACCTACGAAGTTGTGAGTCATTTTCCATTTTAGCTGTGAGTTGTGATGATGGCAACAGTGGCTCTGCAAATACATTAACCAGTTTTAAGAACTTAACAAGGAGGGTTTGGGCCTATTCATTTTGTCATTTTCCCAATAGTTAATAATTCTCTTCTTTATAAAACCTAGAAGCCCATGTTCCAACTCAGGCAGGAAGTGCTGAATAATAGACCCTTGAGTTATTGGAAAGAACATCTAAAGGCATCCAAATATTCACATAGGATGGTCAACTGCAAAACTGACCTGAGGAACTGAAGCTTTGAAGTAGAGGAACATAAGCTGGTGGAGTAAGAAATCATGTATAGCTAGTAGAGACTGCATTCAGAGACCCCACGAGTCCAAAACCACAGATGCAATGACAGTGGAAGAATATTCAATATCTTAATAAACACCAAAATAGACCAACTTAGTAAAAACTAATTTCACCTCCCTCATGACTCTCACACTTCATGCTCCCTAAATTTTACAGTATGGCAATGAATGCAAAGTTCAGTAATTATATACACACATACATGAAGAACCAACAGGTATTACTTTTTCCTGCTGTGAACTAATAAATGCAACTGGTCAAGGTGTCTGTTTATTTTTGTCAGTAGTACCATTTCTGATTATACAGCTAACATAATTGAAAAAATCTAAGGCAAATGGAAATTTTTATGTGCATCTTTATAGCCAAAATGGTATCCTGGCTGGCTTTTGTTCTCTTGACACAAGCTGGAGTTATCTGAGGAGAGGAAACCTCAACTGAGAAAATGTCTCCATCAGATTGTCCTATAAACAAGTCTTTGAAGTGTTTTCTTAATCAATAATTGACGTGGAAGTTTCCAGTCCACTGTGCATGATGTCACCCCTGGGCAGGTGTGCCTGGTCTATATAAGAACACAAGCTGAGCAAGCCACAAAGAGCAAGCCAGTGAGCTGCACTCCTCAATGCACCATCCTTTAGTTCCTGCCTCCAGGTTCTTGTTTGAGTTCCTGTCCTGACCTCCCTCAATGATGAATGCTTAACTGTTAGATGAAATAAATCATTTCCTCCCAAAGTTGCATTTAGTTGGGGTGTATATCACAGCAGCAGAAAGGAAATGCCTGAAAATGAAAACTATCTATATGTTGAAGGTATACACAATGTATGATATTGAATGTATATACAATATATGATATATGCACATAATGGAATTGTTCAGCTTTTACCATGATGACAATTTTAGCACATGGTACAATATGGATGACCTTTGAAGGCTAAGAGAAGTTAGGCACAAGCTAAAACTGTATGATGCCACTTATATGAAATGCCTTATCCAGGCAAATATATAGATACCAGCAATAGAGTGCGTATGCCAGGGCCTGGGAGGCATTGTTTGTGTGCAAAGTTTCAACTGGAAAGATGCTGGTTGTTTTAGTCTTTGGGCTCTTTACTTTTTTAAGGGGCCTGCAATCCAGCCCCCATGTCTTCTGTGGGATGCAGAAGTAGGAAAGCCTGCAATGGGCAGTGGGTGCTCATGTAAAAAAAGCCCCAAGTTCAAAGACTTGAGACCCTGGTGTTCTCGGAAGAAGAATATGAAGGCTCAGGTTTGAAAAGGAATGTGAACTTACCCCTTCCCTCTGTTCTGTCTTATCTGAGTTGTGAACAACCTGGATGATACCGGTCCTTGTTAGTGAGGCCAAAGTTCTTTGTTTAGTCTAAAGATGCAAATGCCGATATTTCATTTTTGTGCATGCCTGATGTCATGATGGGCACATGAAAGTCAGAGGACACCTTGCAGGAACTGGTTCTTCCTTTCCACTCTGTGGATTCTTTGAATCAAACTCAGGACATCAGATTTGGTGGAAAAGACCATCTCACTGGGCCCCAGAAAAAGTATTTTTAATAAGCTATTGGAGTAACTTTCTATCTAGTTACATTGTCACGTTGAATTGACCAAACATCACACATATTGATATTGTATTGCTCTGCCTTATACGTTAATCTGTTTTCCTTACTATAATAAATTACCTAAGACAAACAAATTTTATAAAGAAAAGAGGCTTACTTATATTACAGTTCTACATGGTTGAGATCCGAGATCCGTGGAGCCCTGAGTATCAGGTGAGGGTCTCACAGCAGAATGATAGCAACAGCAGTAGGAGAAGAGATTCCATCTCTAAACAAGTTGCCAGATGGAGGGAGGGGCATTGTCACGCTTACTCAGTGTAGAACAGCTCTCCTCCAGGAATTAAATCAGTGTTCCTCATGACTTCTCAAAGGCAAGGTTCCTAGGAAATCCCACTTCCTAAAAGTCTAACCACCTCTCACGTTACCACACTGAGGACCAATGTTGTGGGATATTTTTCTAACTATGTAAAGGTGTGATACATTTGTTTCTGCTGCTATTGTTAATAGTGTAAAGATGCATTACATTTGTTTTATTAAATACGATCAAACTGGGGTCAGAAGGTTGAGTCAGCAATTAGCTGACAGGAAGTGGCAGGGAGGAAAGGAGTGTAATGATGGGTCTTTAGTGGGGACTGAGCAGAAGGACACCCTTTCTCTTTTCTGGAGATGCAAGCAAGGAGAGAAAGTTAGTTAGTTGTTATTCAGTCTCTCTGATATAGGATAATTCCACCTCAACCTTTGAATCCTGGGTTCTACAGAAGCATAGAGATTTAGATATCATTTCCTTCAGCCATGGTGATAGAGTCAGTGCCTGAGGGAACAGAATTCTCGCCTGACTGCAGCCTGTGCAGCTGAACGGCTGTTGGTAGCTGTGGAATTGCAATTGCCAATTGGGATAGCAGTTGCTTAAGGTGCAGCCTTTGTATTGAGTGAAAAACAACAGACCGAGCCTTCAATACAGGGACAAAAGCAGCAGTGTGCATGTGCAGTCTTACAATTTAGCCACTGAAATTTACATTCATACGATGGGTAGCTCGGTTAGCCTATTTCTTGGGCATCTCAGACCAAACACCCCCAGGAATGAAGAATGGACGAATGTGGCAGTCAAAGGTAAAGGCAACTAAAATCAGACAAGAGTAAGCACCATTCACACAGGTGCATTGGGAATCCACCTCAGGTGTTTTAAACATGTGGGATGGGCCACAGACGGCAACATGCTCAATGGTTCGAGTGTCACAATTCAGCCCATGCTTGTTCTTCCGTTTGGCTTCTGTCATACACTTTGGAAGATCAAAGTGCTTAACCTCCCAAAGCAATACATTCCTAATATCCCAGATCATGCGTGATCAATTGATGGGGGAGAGTCTTCTGTTTTGTGTTAATTTCATTGGTTAAATAAAGAGACTGCCTTGGCCCTTTAATAGGACAGAAAATTAGGTTGGTGGAGTAGACAGAACAGAATGCTGGGAGAAAGAAGCCGAGTCAGGCAGTCGCCATAATTCTCCCACTCCAGACAGACACAGGTTAAGATCTTTTCTGGTAAGCCAGCTCGTAGTGCTACACAGAATATTAGAAATGGGTTAGATCAATATGTAAGAGCTAGCCAATAAGAGGCTGGAACTAATGAACCAGGCAGTGTTTAAAAGAATACAGTTTCCGTATAATTATTTTGGGTAAAGGTAGCCATGCGGGCGGCCGGTAGCCAGGAAAGCAGCCCGCCGCTCCTATCACTACAATCAATGGCCATAAGATTGTTCGAGTTACCCTCATGTCTGGACAATGATTTGACATCAAATGTAAATAAGATCATGCCATTTGGATATGTTATTATCATCATAATAATCACTTGCAAATATGACTAAGTTGGAGGTGTGGTTCAATTACAATTTCATATGAATCTCAGCACCAACTGAAATATTAATTTTTGTACATGAATTTAGAGTAAAACTGTATAACCACCATTTTACTATGAGCCATCATTTTTATACATAAAATAATTAAACACTTTTCAAACAATGCACAGAGAAACATATATTTTGTAGAAATATGAAACTACACCATTATCACTGGACAAAATTATCAAACCCAGGACCTATAAAGGAATCAAGGCTTTACCTCAATCATCTCTACAAGGCAACACTGGAAGCTTCATACTTGGCGTGCTACTTCGAGAAGATGCCTATACTGACAGCATGGACCAATATGAACTTGCTCCCCCACTGACTTCAGGAAGCGTGGGTGTCTGTCCCACCTGTCCAAGTCAGTGACCACATTCCCCACCCGAAAGCTGGTAGTGTGGACAAATTGTCCTTCCATTGGGCCTATCTGTTACATTTTGAACACGGAGATTTTACATGTTTAACAGCTCATATTTTATAATACTTCATTTTTTCTTGGATACAGATATTTATGCTGTGATTATTAGAATGACCAACTATCATATGTGGTCTGGGAACTCCAGGCAAGAAGAAGTGTGCTGTCTCTCTAATTGTAATGTAAGACCACACCTATTCTGGCTTTATTTTTATATTGTATATATCTTAGTTAAAATATAATCACATCACTTTCCCCTATACCCTTCTTCTCTTTATCCCCCTCCAAGATCCTTCCTTCTGATTCTTTCTATGCTCCTCCAAGCTCTTTCTCAAACTGACAGCCTTTTCTTCTTTGATTATTATTGTTACATATATGTATATGTATGTATATACAAATATTTAAACTCACCTTCCAAGTCTATTTTTGTTGTTTGTGTATATACTAATTCAGGACTGACTACTTTGTATTGGATAACCAATTAGGGGCTCATCCCTGGGAGTGGTCAATTCTCCTTCTCTTAGAAGCTGTAGTTCTTTGACTAAGTGCCCTGTAAGAATTACCTCCTTCATAGTTAATATGTCTATTGATATCACCATTCTTCCGACCTTTTTTGAGCTTGCATGTCTATGAGAGACTATGAGAAACCAGCAGACTTCCTGGCATTCTGGCTCTAACAGTTTTCCCCAGTCTTCCTCTGTGATTACCTGAGCCACAGATACAGGAATAGTGATGTAGAGGCATTCATTGGGATTTGCCCCTCCCCATATCTATTTATCTCTTCATTATGTCCAGCTGTGATTTTGTATGGTATGGGGGTGGTGTGTGTGTGTGTGTGTGTGTGTGTGTGTGTGTGTGTGTGTGTGATATCTCTATCTGCTGTAAAGAAAAACTTCTTTAACGACGTATGGTAGGTACACTTATCTGTAGGTATAAGGGTAACATTTAGAATATAGTTAGGAATTAAGCTGGCCTAGCAAAGTGACAAAACTAAATTTTCTTCTGAGATCCATGACCTCACTAGCC
Source organism: Microtus oregoni (assembly GCF_018167655.1). Lineage (NCBI taxonomy): Eukaryota > Metazoa > Chordata > Mammalia > Rodentia > Cricetidae > Microtus > Microtus oregoni. The sequence continues at coordinate 31,133,150 of NW_024543088.1, read as the reverse complement.
TCAAGAAGTTGGTTATGTTTCTTGTACCAAGTATGATTTTCCTCTTGTTGAGTGGGCCTTAAGTCTAATTAGACAGCTGTTGTTTACCACCAAAATGTGAGTGTAGAGAGAAGTTTCTGTCCCACCTGGTCCTGCATCCATCCAGTCCCAAAAAAACACAAGAGATTTATAATAATTATAAATGATTTGGCCATTACCTCAGGCTTATTATTAATTATCGCTTACAACTTAAATTAACCCATAATTCTTACCTATGTTTAGTCATATGGCCTGGTACCTTTTCTCAGTACAACATTTTTATCTTGCTCCCTCTACATCTGGATGGCAACTGTGTCTGAGCCTTTCCTCTTCCCAGAATTTTCCTAGTCTGGTCACCTCACCTATACTTCCTGCCTGGCTACTGATCAGTCAGCATTTTATTAAACCAATACGAGTGAAAAATCTTTACAGGGTACAAGAGCATTATCCCAAGGACTTCCACTTTTTTCTTTTCAAAAAAACTCTGAATCTAATCTCCTTTGTTTACTTTTTTTTGACCATTATCCACAACAACTTGTAACCAACACTCTAAACAAAGAAACATATCCATAATCCATTTTGTGGGAATGTGGGCATAGTTTTTAGGCTACTTTATGCTGATTGAGGATGCTGATAATCTTGTTGGGACCTAAAGAAAAATTAGGAATATGGTCAAGTCCTGACTAGAATATTCTGTGAGCTTGTATCATCTCAGTCAGCAGTCTTGAGGCCATTGTGGATGTAGAACTCAGAGGAAACTTCAACAGAGATAGATGCTCGGAAATGTTGAATCATCTGGGCCATCTGTTCCCATTGGAGATTTTCCAGATGGTCTTTCTTGACCAAACCTTATTTTTCCTAAACAAGAATAAAGCCACAGTCTCTCATTTCCTATGGAAACAAAAGCAAAATTTATTCAAAGTAACATATCTTTTGACTTAAAATTTGAAGTTAAGGCACTTTCAAAATATATATGTTAGATTAATCCAGCAGCACTTATAACCAAATGTCTTTTAGCAGCTGTTGCTCCTTCCTCAGCTTTCTACAAATTCAAAGACAACACAATAACATATAGTATCCAGACTCACTGTGTATTTTCCATCTTCACATGCTTTTTTTTTTAACTCTATTTCTTTTATTTTTATTTTTGGTTTTTTTGAGACAGGGTTTCTCTGTGTATCTTTGGTTGTTCTGGAACTCACTTTGTAAACCAAGACTGGCCTAGAACTCACAGAGATCCATTTGCCACTGTCTCCCAAATCCTGGGATTACATAGAGGTATGTGGTCCTTCTAAGTGCTGGGATTAAAGGCATGTGTCACCACACCCCACTACTCTATTTCTTTTTTAAGTATTTCTCTATCTTGTTTTCTTTTCTCTTCCAAGCCTATGTATATTTTCTAACACACTGTAAAACATTTAGAGGTTTTTTTCTTTTTTCTTTTCCTCTGAATCAGCCTTTACTGTATATCTCTGAGTCTTTAGTCTGCTAAGTGACATAGCTAGGATTAAAGCCTCGACTTTGGTGGCTGGATCTGCCCCACTCCTTGGCATTCTGACTGTCTGGTTTCATGGTGGTAGTACTGGCAGGGGCCATGTTTTTTACCACAACTCTGTGGAGTTTCCAGGTTCATGCCACCACTAAGCATCATGATGCTGGCTGCTCATAGACATCATGTAAGTGTTTGGTGGCAGAGCTCTTAAAAGTGTTGTGAGGTTTTTGCTGCTAATGCTGAGTCAGGAAACCTTTCTTAAAGGACCCATGCTTCTACTTGCTGCCAGCAAATAGAGCCTATCTGAGACAATGCTGCTACCAAGAAGCCATGCTTGAATCTGTTTTGTCTGTCTAGAATCTTTTTTTTAAAGTTTTCTTAGTCTTTATGTAGAAATTCTTGCCAAACATTTTGGTGCCATTTGTAGATGGAAGTTTCTGTCCCACACTCTCCCACAGTCATTCAGTACCAAAGAAACACACAGAGGCTTGTATTAATTATGATCTGTTTGGCCTATTAGGTTAGGCTTATTGTTAACTAGTTCTTACAACTTAATTTAACTCATAATTCTTATCTATGTTTAGCCACGTGGATTGGTACCTTTTCTCTGGGTTGCAGCTGCACACTGAGCACACTGAGCCTTTCCTAGCTAGCTCAGTTGGTAGAGCATGAGACTCTTAATCTCAGGGTCGTGTGTTCGAGCCCCACATTGGGTGCCATTTGTAGATGGAAATTTCTCTCCTGCCTGGTCCCATAGCCATTCAGATTCAAAGAAACACACTTGACGTGGTACCTTTTCTCAGTGAAGCATTCTCATCTTTCTTCTGCATCTGGGTGGCAACTGCAGATTGAGCATTTCCTCTTCCCAGAATTCTCCTAGTCTGGTCATCCTGCCTATACTCCCTGCCTGGTCACTGGCCAATTAGTGTTTCATTAAACCTATATGAGTGACAAATATTTACAGGTCACAAGAGTATTATTCTACAGCATGTGGGTGCTACCGTTGAATCTTTATCAATATCTGGTCATTCTGGTCCATGTTGCAACTGTGCAACACTATTAATTTCTTCCCTCCCTTGGAAGCTTATATAGTATTTTTGGTCTGAAAGCTATACCACAGAAATGCGGCTTTCAGTTTAGATCCATCTAGAATAATCTGATTCCTGTATTCTAAGTGTGCACTGTCTTCAGCATAGGGACTTACCTTCAGTCTCTGAGAAGCAACCACAGGCATCAGCAAACAGCAATAATTTATATTACTGGGGAGTCACATGGACTACCTTCATCAACCATTTGAAAGGAGGTTCTTATACGTACATGTTAATGGGGTTTTTATAGGCTATGATTCCTGTGGGAAGCAGTGCAAGGCTAAACCCAAGTGACACAGCTTCTTTTAAGGTTTATATAAATGCCTGCGCCTGCTGGAAGATACCTGAGCACCGACTAGGTCATACCAACCAGGCCCCACTGGCCTGGACAAGTGGGTGCCACTACAATGAACAAATATGTAATGGAGAGGTGGGAAAAATAGGAAAATAGGGCACTATATGTGCTAGGGAGACAAGTGTCCTGCTGTCTGGTGGGGGCTCTCCTTGTCTCTGGGCAATAATGGAGGTTTGAGATGAGGAAAACCATCACTTTCTGGATTGGACCACTTTGAAGGACCACTGTGGTCTGATATACCACAGGAGGCCATGTTGGTGTCAGTGGTCCATGCTGCTGTCTCAGACTGTAATGGTCTGTGCTGCTGCCCCAGACTGCAATGAAGTCTGAGATCTACGTGGACATATACAGTTTGAGCTGCTGTCCGATATCTTGGTGACGTCTTCTGGCTTTCCTGCCTCTGGGAGCCATGCTGATGTTCAACCTTCTGAGACCATGTTGAGGCTCGTGGTTTGGTTCATGAAGCCCACGACGGCCACAAGTGGGTAAGTGTTCATGATACAGCCAAGGACCATGTTGATGTCCTCGGCCTTTATTACTACCAAAGCCCATACAGATGCCCATGGCTGGGTCTGTGGCCAGAAGTCATATTAATGTTTGTGGGTGCAGGAGAGCTGGCTCTGCCCCTTGGTGGCAGTTATAAGATGGCACCAGCTGTCTATGGGAGAGCTGGTGCTGTCCATCACAGACCAATGAAGGGGAAGCACCAATGATGACAGGCATGGAAGAGCAGACCCCGCCCCTCACAAGAGAGAGTTGGTCCTGCCCCTCACCAGCCCACAGCACTGTGGTATTAGGTGGTGGCATTGGAGGGAGAGAGCTAGCTCCACCCCACTCAGGCCACTGCTTGGTTTCTTGTGCCTATGCAGCTGGAGAAAGATTCATCCTCCCTTGTGGGACTGGCCACTAGGAATTTGTCCATGCTCCAGTGAACCTATGAACCATACAAAATACAAACAGACTTAGTTAGTTAGTTGTTAGTTAGTTAGTTGTTAGTTAGTTAGTTAGTTAGCTTGTTTGTTTGTTTGTTTTGGGGAGGAGAAGCAGGAGGAACAGGACAACAACAACATGGGAAAATGGGGAGGTGAGCACAGTTGTGGCACATGATGTGAGATTCCCAAACAATCAATAAAAAATAATTTTAAAGAAGATTTATATAGATATGTATATATTATATATAATTTTGGTAAATATATAATAAGAGTCCTTGAGGCTTATTCAAATAATCCTAGTGTTATCTGTTCCCATGCATGTGAGAAATTTCAAAACAGTTCTCTCTAACATGGGACGGATGGACATGGTGATACCAGAGAGCTGATAAGTATTCTATTGATCTGGGTGCTTCGCAACTATTCGTGAGCTGAAGCTGCATGGCAGCTGTGTTAGTCAGCCACTGACAGAACAAACAGAACTGTTATTTGCTATTATATATACACATATATACGTACACCTCACACATACATATGGTATTATACATTCAGTGATATAGCAAAGAATTGGTGGAGCAATGATTTGAACCCAGGTTCATGACTCCACTGCTCTCTGCTTTTCATTGTGGATAGCATATGCTTGATCCTTCACTAAGTATGAAAAACAACAAAAAACTATAGTTTTACTTTAAATGATTTTTCTAACTAGGAGCTAATCTTGCCTATTCACTATATGAGTCAGCTTCACATTACACTAATATGTCCCTGAAATAATTCATTTATCGAAGAACATGGTTTTGGTGACCCTGGTGGGAATATTAGAGAGCATCCGAGCTGGTAAGCATACAACACCTGCTCATCTCATTGGCAGGAAACAGAGTGAGGACATTTCCCAGGTCCCACAGCCTCCATGAGGACTTAATTTCCCACTCTAGACTGTCTTCTAAAGACTCCCACTACCCAGTGCAGCCACCCTGGAGACAAAGTCTTCTACACGAGGGCCTTTGAGGATGATGTACCCAGGCCACGTACTGGTCATTCAAAACAAAACAAACAAACAAATAAATAAAACAACAACAACTTTACATGGAGTCGTGGAATAATCTTTTGAAAACTATAAGATTCAGTTCATCACTGCTTGTGGCTTGAATCAAGGTCATTATTCTTTTGAGGATTAAAAAAAAAAGTCTAACCTTTCCCAAACAGAGTAGGTAAAGTAGTGAAGTAGAAAGGGGGTCTTATGGGTTACAGAGTCTTGAAGTTGGTTGTTGAAAGTACTATTTCATCCAAGGAAGGGAAGCATCAGACATTGGTGGACTGAGCAAGTGTGCATCCGGGTCACATGATTAGAAATCATCACCTAAACAGGCACAGGTCACAAGTGAGTATTCCCAAAATCCTCTATCCACCTCTCTAGACCCAAAGATACTTATTAAAGGACAAGTCTACCCAGGTCTCAGCTTTTTTACTGTTTTTGAATTTGATCCTTCCAAGTTAGATTATCTCACTGGTTGCCAGCACAGCATCCTACCCCAAACAGTGAGGACAATTAACTCTCTATGAGACTTCTGCCTAGCCATGACAAAAAAAAAGTTATTTTTAGTGTTTTTGATAACTAGAAACTGACTTTTTCAAGAGAAAACAATATACAAAATGATGTAACTGGTCCCAAAGAGCTGAAAGTGCTTTGCCCTTTAGAAAATTAGTTCTGACTTTTCTGTCTCTGTTAGATCCTGCTGGACTTCCATAAAGCACTCTCTCAGAACCATTCCAACCTCTTAACAACCCAGCGACTTAGGTGTGAGCAGCTTCAGGTGGTAAGAAGAAGGAGAAATGGAAATGGGAAGGGTGTTTCCCATTATCACGTTGTATTTGAAATGCAAGCGGAGCCTACTGTGCACGGTGCGTAGTACCTATAATTAGACACACACACACACACACACACACACACACACACACACACACACACGGAGAAAGGCAGACACCTCAGATCCGGGTCATTGATGGAGGGGATCAGCAGAAAGAACAATGCTCCGGCAGAAGATTATCTCAAGAATGACATAACAGGACGGGAAGAATCCTGTAATTAATTCTTATTCTTAACAATTTTTCATCCTCCATAAGAACATGAATAAAACCCTTAAGCCCTTGGATAGCCACATCAGGGTAGGCATTTTTTTCTGCACTTCCTCTTAAATAAAGAGAATATATGATGCATGTGTAAATACCAAATTAAACATATATACATATTTAATTTTAACATATGAACAATACCCGCATACAGAATTATGTATAAATGAATGATGCCCATGTTAAAGTCTGCTGACAACTAAAATGTCCTGGGTATTGAGTAAGCTTTACACTAATCTTCATGCTGATAGGATTAATCCACAGAGTCGTGTACTGTCAAGAGATACACCCCATTAGTTACCAAGGAAAAAAATCCCATTTGCCACAAATGTAGAAGAAAAACTACCCATTTTTCAGTGTGTCTAGATAACTATCACCAGGAAGCCTTGTTGCGGTGACTACCCTCCTGTACATAAAATACACATTAAAGCTGAAAATTGAAAGGCAAAGATTTGTTGTCGCTTCCACATTGCAGGATCGGAGCCATAGTCTATAATTTGGCTGTAAAAGGAAGCTAGAAGTAAAAATAGCTTCACTAATAGAAATTGAACTCCCCCAATCCAATCATGCTTTCCTTTTTCAATCTGTCCCAAAGATGGAGTGGTATTTCAACACCCTGAAGTTGGATCAGTTATAAACTGACCCTGTATTAAAAGATTCTTTAACTCCAATTGGAAACCATTAGAAAATAAATAGGAAGTTGAAAGAAGAAAATTCAGTTTGTTTAATTTTACTTACATATATTTCAAAACAGGATTATATTAACATGAGCTATTACATGATAAAATTGTTCCATGTACATCAAAAGATAGTAGGCTGGGGAGATGGCTCAGTCAGTTACATCCCTGCCACACAAGCGTGAGGACCTGAGTTTGGATCCGCAGAACCCACATAAAAAGCCTGGCATCGTGTTGTGTGACTGTAATCCGCACCAGCCCTGTGGATGAGGGAGAAGACAGAATACCTGAGGCTCACTGACCAGTCAGCCTAGCCACATGAATGAGCTTCAAGCTCAGTGCGAGACCCTGCTCAAAAAATAAAGGTAGAGAACAATGGAGGAAAGACAGCAAACATCAACCTGGGGCCTTCCCATGTGTGAACACAAACATGCATGCATGCCCCCAACAGGAGCTTGTACTGTGCAGTGCATGCACGCATGCACAGACACACCACACAACATAAAAATAAAATTAAATTGAAATATACATATATCTGAATATTTTTATAGACAAAGAGGTTTTTTATTTTGGTTTTTCGAGATGGTTCAGCCATTAATGGCAAGGCTCTCAACCAAAAATATAAGAAAAAGAGATTTTTTTAATAAGAAGTAGGCCCACATTTCTATGAACGCTAGGTTCCCAGATCTGCTAAGAAGGAGAGCTAAGAGGGTTGTTAGAGCAAATGCCAGTCTGTAAACCAGAAGGATTATGACCCCAGAAGAACCAATCTTTCAGTTCAAAGGAAAGGAAAGGAAAGGAAAGAAGAAAAGAAGAAAAGAAGGAAAGAAGGAAGACTTCTGTTCAAGACCTCAAGACCCACGGTTCAGTTCCCTCAGATTCCTGAGGTCAACACTGTGGTTCTGTTTAGGCTTCAACTGATTGCAAGAGGCCAACTCAAATTACGGAAGGTGATCTGCCTTAGTCAGCTCACCAATTCTGTCATTAATCACACCCAGAGAAATTTCCTCAGACATACCCAGAGTGATTTGACTAGCTATCTGGGCACTCTGTGACCCAATCAGATTGACAGAGAAAAATCAATCATCACTGATGTGAAGCATTCTATGGTCATTTCATGGTTGGAAGTCATTCATTGATAATTGATAATCCTTTTGCTTTATGGTAATAGCCAATGCGCAGCATAGTCCTTCCTTATATAATCTCTCTCTCTTTCTCTCTATCTTTCTCTTTCTCATGTATGTGTGCATGTGTGGTGTGTGCATATGCATGTATATGTACATATGTGAGACTGTCTCAAAGGCAAGTTACCTATAGTTGGAGAGATAAGACATATCTATTCCTACATTAACACCAAGTCCTGAGTTAAAAAAGTGCCAGTTTTATTTTAGAGTACATTTATTTCACAATTAATCTTCAACACAACAGGTACTGTTCTTAGATTATGAACTATAACCTAAATCTGAATGATCTGAATATTTTTAATTTGATATATTTTTACTAAATTTTTTATTAGTTTTAAAAATTCATTTATATTAAGTAAATATATATTACTATATCTTGAACATAACTCAAGTGTTCTTCAAAAATATGGGTCTAGAGAGATGTATCATTAAGTACTATCATGCAGCCCTGAATCCTTGAATTGTTTCCACAAAGATGAGGTACTGTGTTGTGTGACACTATTTCTGGGGAGTCATGAACAAATGTCCACTTGCTTCAGATAGGAACCCAAAGACAGATCAAAGTACAAATCTCACCGAAGTTCAGCTTGGTGACCAATGACTTTTATTGGCATTACTTACAATTCCTGTGGGAAATTCCTGGGAGGGCTTACTTTCAGGAGTAGAAATGACTCAAAAACACCTACCTCACCAAACCCCTCTCCAGGATGGTTGACAGCTCACAAAGCTGGGAACCTGTGGCACACTGCAGGAGGCTCCATGGGCTGCAGAGTGTCTTTCCCAAGAAGCTCAGTCAGTCTGAGCCTTCTCCAGGAAACCCAGCCTGTGTGAGCCTTGTCTACAGTGCTCAGCCTGTCTCTGAGCATCTCTCAGTGGTCCTTACAGCTTGGGGAAGGGGGGACCTAATGCATCTAGTTGGTTTCAGGGACTTTTCTGAAGCCTTTCAGTTGTTTCCTTTCAGATGTAAGGAGATTCCCTGCAGGTGGGGGAATGTTCTACTGCTCTTTGGACCACCCTACCTCCTTTCTAACATCCTGTGTCTTCCAGAGTTTCCCTGTTAGGTAGAAGGTTTTACCTAGGAAGAGAACAATATTCAGACCTCTGTCCCTTCCTCTGATGTTTATGCTTATTGGCCCTTTTTCCACAATGGTCCCCAAGTCTTAGAGGGGGCGACATAGAAAGAAGTCTGACTGTGGCCCCCTGACTCCACTGTGGTGTGGAATCTTTGTGTATTTTTATCTGTTCTTACTTGTTTCAGCACAGGCTTTGAACTCAGGCTCCTAGTTCAAGCCTGATGTTCCCACTACCAGCTGCCTGGCCTTGAATAAGACAGAGAATCTCTCCGAGCCAGTACATACATACACACACACACACACACACACACACACACACACACAAATGGCCTTTAATATAACCAGTCTACAGTTTTGGGGGATTCAGGGATGGGTCTGTGGTTTTACACGTGTCTAACAATAGGTTTCCACTGAAGTCACCATTTGCATCCAAAAGTTCTTTCATCCGGGCAGCCAGGGCCTGTAGTGGGCTGCTCTCTATGGGCTGTGAGTAGGCAGCAGGATCTTCCACTCCATTGAGTTTGCATTTGGGAAGTGACTTCTCTTTCTCCTCCCCAGCTCACATGCTCCTGGCATTCTGAAATGTCCAGTCTTAGAGAACCAGTTTTCATCATGATGTCAAGTAGAATTCAACTCTTTGACATTCTGTATTATTGAAAACAACAAAATAACATGAGTCATCCTTGTCACCCTGCTTTAGTGACTGCCCCCAGACCTGCGTGGCTTGGTCGAACTTCCATCCATCATGTGGTAGCAGAGGCAGCAAGCCAGTGGGAGTCCAGCCTGGAAAGGCTTCAGGCTCCTTCTCTCACCGGCACTGGGGGACATTAGCTGCTTTGGTTTTGGTCAGTTAAAGCAACCCCTTAACTCAGTCATCACAAAGGTACCAAGACACCCTGTACATATTAGCAAATAGACACTCAGCATTCTTCTCTACTTCCTACTGCTTTTCATTTGATGCCATGTCCACCCAACCCCGCACTTGACATACTTAACTTTGATAGACTTGTTTTCTCTGACATTTATTTCCTGGATTTTTTCCGTGCTGATTCTGTTTTGCTCCCTTTAGACTGAAAGAAGAAAAATAAGAGTGCCTGGCCTAGATTACACCTCATGGGAGACAAACCTCCTGTTTTAAGTCATTCTTTTTATAATTCCCCATTTGCATCATTTTCTTTTTCTTTAGGCAGATAGGTTATCATAGGGCCACAACTCTAGAAAACTGCATCTGGACTCAGTCTAATGTCTAATGTTTGAGGACTTTACAGCTTAGTTGCCATATTTCATTTGGAAAATGATGTTTTTATTTCTGAAACTACCACTTGAGGCTCAAATGAGGTATATTAAGTACTTTATAAACTACAAAGGCATTGTTAACTACTCCACAGTGAGATGATAAAAGATAGTCTATAAAAGGGTCAGCAGGTAATAAGGGACTATAATCTCCAGTAGAAATGGGTCAATTTAAGATATAAGAGCTACCTAGCAATACGCTTAACCCTTGTCCAAAATAAAAATCCATTTGTCCTAAGATGCATTTCTTGAATCAAACACTAACAGGAGATCTTAAATAAATATCACTATCTCTACATTCAAAAAATTAAAATTTTGTTTTTCTTTAACTTAAAACTTTTTAAGCTAAAAAACTTTTGCTCTTATTTAGCTTAAATTTTTAACTTCTAGGACTAGATATAATAATATGAGAGTTATAAATTGCCTGTAGGAAAATTGGACTGGTAAAGATAAAAGTTTTGGCCCTTTTCTTGCATATAAAACACATATCTCTTTTTATTCAGGAATAAAACAGGAAAAAATAAAGACTTTGATGTGCACAGAAACTGTTCTCCATGGTGTCTCTGGTGACACAAAGCCAAGAGCTGGTCCCTCCACAGAGTTGCGTGAGTACAGTTTCCCAGGAAATGTGAAATGGTTCATCTTTGCACCTTAACTGGGACACCTCATATGAGGCCTGAGGACAAGAAACACGTTTCCCTTGACAATTAGGAGTGTTGGAAGTGGTAGATTGCCAAGGAAGGCCCTTCCACACATACATACACACACAAAGCAAGTAAAACCCTTCAGAAACCAAGAATGTCCTCAGTATTAACATCTGAGCCCTCTGTAAGACATACTTCTTAAAGCTGAAGGGAAAGGATTGGATCAACAGTGGACCAAAATGCCATTATCTGGTTTGATAGCAAACCACACAGTAATTAAAAAATTGATCAATTACACGGTACACATACCCCAGCCAGTCCATCGCTAACCTGTCATCTGACATTTAGCCCCGAAGCCTTTGTTCGCTCCAAAGCTCTTCTACACATCTCTTCAGGCTATTTGATTTATCATAAGTTGTACTATTGCCAACATTTCCCTGGGCGTTTGCATTATTTCCACTATGAAATTAACTCAGATGTAATAAATGCCCTCAGGAGCCAGCTCTGCTTACCTGTGCTTGTTGATGGCAAAGCGGCTTTCTGTGGTGGGACGACATCTCTATGTGTTGTGCTCCCTTCTACATGATCTCAGGGTGGACTAGATAGGAGACGATTCAGGGCACCGTATCACAGGACTTAGAGATTTAAAGGATAGCCAGCAATTAATTTTTATCTCTCATGTCAACGTCAGCAATTGGAGTTCTTTGGAAATTATAGTGAGGTTGACGATACTGGGTCCAGACTTGGTAGTTGAAGGTGCTGTGACTGAGAACTGGTACATTTGTGGGCAGAGAAAAACTATGCCTATCCCACATAGGGGATCCCCTTAGAGTGCCCTGGCATTGGGTGCTATAAAGCCAACTGCCCGGAGAAGCAGCAGCAGCAGAATTCTTCATAGCTTCAGCTTCATAGCCAATGAAGAGTGGGATGTACCCTATGGGATATTTACATAACATCTTGTCCTTTTACTTCTACATGGTATCCATTTATTTCTCCCCATCTCTACCCATGGGGTAGCTGACAATTTTAACTTCCATTTGTAGCAGAGAGATTAGAGGTTAGCAGTTGTAAATGCTACTAGCTCAAAAGTACTTGTGGGTCACACACAACAGACTTACAACCCAAACCAGATTCTTCTCTTCTTTAACTTGAGCTAGTGGGTGATAAGTCAGTCAAGTCTTGTGTTTCCCAGGGGTGAAGCTGAAAGCATGGACTATGTTAGAATAGCCTCTGAAGAATGCCCTGACCGCAGCAGAGTGTGTCACAGATATTCAGATCAAGTTCCAGTACCCTCATCCCTCTCTCTGTCCAGGTAGTTCTCCTCCCTGCATCACAGGGGCCGATGTATTACATAGACTCACAGAGGCAGAGTCTTTGCTAAGTAAATTCTAATTTACCTTATTTGGAACAACTCATCTAGCTTCATTTGGAAATCGATGCTAATTCAACTGTCCCTTCTAATTCTGTAAGCAAAAGTAATGCCTCTGCTACTTGCCTTTTGCAACAGAGGCAACGTGGTAGCTGTTTCAGAGAGAATTGATTTCTTTCTGGAGGGCAAAAGGCTAAGTTCCTTCTCAAGGATTTTTGCCAATGTCTCCAATTAGGGCATGCAAATATACTTGTGCAAATGAAGTCACAGAGCATAGAATTTCAAGGATTTTAGAAAGAATTTGTGTGAAATAAATCCCCCTTACAATTTTATATGTTCTTCACCTTGTTTCAATACAAAAAAGATAATTAAGACTTTCTTTATTCCCTGAGTTTAGAGTCACATGTAGGATGATAACCCAAACTAGGAATTTATAATGTGAGCAATTATTTTGCCTCTGTTAAATATCAGTCTCAGATGAATACAGAGAAGCAACAAATGACTTCTCATGCTCCAGAGAGCTAACAGCAGCACAGGTAAAAGTTGGCTCTGGCCATCTTTATGTCTTATCTTCCATTTTCCCTCACTTTAGACTCTTGCAAAGTAAATGCTATCTTTAAGTGTTACTTTACTTCACGGTATATAAATATAAACTCACTTCACCCCAATTAAGAGCATATTGAATCCACTGCTCTAATTCAAATATTTGCTATCTGCTGTGTGCTGCCAGGTGTTATTCCCACATAGGAGTAATAGAAGGTCCTTCTCTATTAGCATTTATATTATTGGTTGGAAAGCGGTAATCAATCAATGGTAGGTCATGGATACTTGAAGGCAACGGAGTTAGTAGGTATGAAATTCTTGGTGTGGTGGAGACAGAAACCTTTTTTAAAAGAAAAATAGGTGTCATGTGAGTTGAGACCTGGGTGGCAAAGAATGAGTTCCTAGAGGGTGCTGGTGAGGATCCTTCTGGTGCTGATGAGAGAGAGAGAGAGAGAGAGAGAGAGAGAGAGAGAGATTCAAGCAATAACAAAAAGGTCTTTCAAAGCAGCTGAATGAGCAAAGGGAGAGAAAAGCAGGCAGGGGCTACAACAAAAGGGATCTGAAGCCATCTAATTAAAAGTGTGCTATAGGCTCACTTTGCAATGTAAAATTTAAAATGTTAATTTCCACAGGAAGTTAGTTTGGTCTAATGTATCTGAAAATTTGGAGATGTCTGATGTGGGAGTGATTTCTTATTAATAAAGAAACTGCCTAGACCCATTTGATAGGCCAACCCTTAGGTAGGCAGAGAAAACAGAACAGAAGGCTGGGAGAAAGAAGCTGAGTAAGTGAGTCGCCATGATTCTCCCACTCCAGGCAGACGCAGGTTAATATCATTCCTGGTAAGCCAGCTCGTGGGCTACACAGATTATAAGAAATGGGCTAGTCCAGGTGCGAGAGTTAGCTGAGAAAAGGCTAGATATAATGGGCCAAGCGGTGTTTAAAAGAATACAGTTTTCCATGTAATTATTTCGGGGCATAAGCTAGAGCTAGCAATGTGGGTGGTTGGGTGCCGGGGACGCAGCCCCGCCGCTCCTATTACAACAGAGTGGCGCCCAGACGTGATGGACTAAATCCACTTAAAAACCTGAGAAGGCTTAAAAATAAGGGAGAGAGAGTTTAACACAGATTTTTGCTGTTTGTTGGTGGCGTGCCGTAGAGAGATTTCCTGATTCGGCATCAGCAGCAGAAAAAACGCTGTGTCATTTTAAAGCACAGCTTCCTGGGACTGTGCTGCCAGTGTGAACTCTGGCTTTAAAGCATTTCAATGGATTTTATGAGACTGGATGTTTGTGTTCCCACTTGGGATCGGAAGGAGAGTGCTCTGAGATGGTGCCAAAGGCTCAGCGCTCCTGGCCTGCACCTGGGCAGACAGCCGAATCAGGCTTAGGCAGGCAGAAGAGCATGGCGGATTCCCACCGACGTACAGAGATGCGTTTTCACACTGCGCAGTGCTCTGCGTGTCAGATTTGGTTGTAACTTGGATAAAAAGAGTTTCTGTGCTGCACGCTCAGTCTCAGAATTAAAGGGTTGAGTGCAGCTCCAATGTGGACTTGCTGTGTGCCTGGAACTGTGCTCAGCTCAGGGGCACCAAATGGATCTGAGGCAGGAGCGGCTGCTCCATGCTGAACTGTGCTGGTCTCAGGCAGGAACTACCGTAATTATCATAAAAACGCTCTAGAAAAAAAAGAAGCAGACTCACCTAGGAGGAGTAGAAGACTGGAAATAATCAAAATGAGGGCTGAAATCAACAAAATAGAAACACAGAAAACAATACAAAAAATCAATGAAACAAAAAGCTGGTTCCTGGAGAAAATCAACAAGATTGACAAACCACTATCCAAGCTAATCAAACGGCAGAGAGAGAATTTGCAAATTAATAAGATCAGAAATGAAAAGGGGGACATAACCACAGACACAGAGGAAATTCAGAGAATCATTAGATCTTACTACAAAAGCCTATATGCCACAAAATTGGAAAATGTAAAGGAAATGGATACTTTTTTAGATAAATATCATATACCAAAGTTAAATCAGGACCTGGTGAACAATCTAAATAGACCTGTTAGTCGCGAAGAATTAGAAGAGGTTATCAAAAACCTCCCTACCAAAAAAAGCCCAGGACCAGATGGTTTCAATGCGGAATTCTACCAGATCTTCCAAGAAGATCTAATACCTATACTCCTTAATGTATTCCACAAGATAGAAACAGAAGGGTCATTACCAAACTCCTTTTATGAAGCCACAATTACTCTGATACCAAAACCACTCAAAGACTCAACCAGGAAAGAGAACTACAGGCCAATCTCACTCATGAATATCGACGCAAAAATCCTCAACAAAATACTGGCAAATCGAATCCAAGAACACATCCGAAAAATTATCCATTATGATCAAGTAGGCTTCATTCCTGAGATGCAGGGCTGGTTCAACATACGAAAATCTATCAATGTAATCCAGCATATAAATAAACTGAAAGAAAAAAACCATATGATCATTTCATTAGATGCTGAAAAAGCATTTGACAAAATTCAACATCCATTTATGTTAAAAGTCTTGGAGAGATTAGGGATACAAGGGTCATACCTAAATATAATAAAAGCTATATACAGCAAGCCGACAGCTAACATCAAATTAAACGGAGAGAAACTCAAAGCCATCCCACTTAACTCAGGAACACGACAAGGCTGTCCACTCTCCCCATACCTCTTCAATATAGTGCTTGAAGTTCTAGCAATAGCAATAAGACAACATAATGGGATCAAGGGGATTCGAATTGGAAAGGAAGAAGTTAAACTTTCGTTATTTGCAGATGATATGATAGTGTACATAAGCGACCCCAAAAACTCCACCAAAGAACTCCTACAGCTGATAAACAGCTTTAGTAATGTGGCAGGATACAAGATCAACTCCAAAAAATCAGTCGCCCTCTTATACACAAAGGATATGGAAGCAGAGAGGGAAATCAGAGAAGCTTCACCATTCACAATAGCCAAAAACAGCATAAAATATCTTGGGGTACATCTAACCAAGGAAGTGAAAGATCTATTTGACAAGAACTTTAAGGCATTGAAGAAAGAAATTGAAGAGGATACCAAAAAATGGATGGACCTCCCTTGCTCTTGGATTGGGAGGATCAACATAGTAAAAATGGCAATTCTACCAAAGGCTATTTATAGATTCAATGCAATCCCCATCAAGATCCCATCAAAATTCTTCACAGATCTGGAGAGAACAATAATCAACTTTATATGGAAAAACAAAAAACCCAGGATAGCCAAAACAATCCTATACAATAAAGGATCTTCTGGAGGCATTACCATCCCTGACTTCAAACTCTATTACAGAGTTACAGTAATGAAAACAGTGTGGTACTGGCATAAAAACAGAGAAGTCGACCAATGGAATCGTATAGAAGACCCGGATTTTATCCCACAAACCTATGAACACCTGATTTTCGATAAAGGAGCTAAAAGTATAAAATGGAAGAAAGAAAGCATCTTCAACAAATGGTGCTGGCACAACTGGAAGTCATCTTGTAGAAGAATGAAAATAGACCCTTATCTATCACCGTGCACAAAACTCAAGTCCAAATGGATTAAAGACCTCAATATCAGCCCGAACACACTGAACCTGATAGAAGAGAAAGTGGGAAGTACCCTACAGGAGCTGGGCACAGGAGATCGCTTCCTATGTATAACCCCAGAAGCACAGACATTAAGGGCAACATTGAATAAATGGGACCTACTTAAACTGAGAAGCTTCTGTAAAGCAAAGGACATAGTCAATAAGACACAAAGGCAACCTACTGATTGGGAGAAGATCTTCACCAACCCCACAACAGACAAAGGTCTGATCTCCAAAATATATAGAGAACTCAAGAAACTAGACTTTAAAATGCTAATTAACCCAATTAAAAAATGGGGCACTGAATTGAACAGAGAATTCTCAGCAGAGGAAGTTCAAATGGCCAAAAGACACTTAAAGTCGTGCTCAACTTCCTTAGCAATCAGGGAAATGCAAATCAAAACAACTTTGAGATATCATCTTACACCTGTCAGAATGGCTAAAGTCAAAAACACCAAGGATAACCTTTGCTGGAGAGGCTGTGGAGGAACGGGTACCCTCATCCATTGCTGGTGGGAATGCCATCTTGTGCAACCACTGTGGAAGTCAGTGTTTCGGTTTCTCAGGAAATTCGGGATCAACTTACCCCTGGACCCAGCAATACCACTCCTGGGAATATACCCAAGAGATGCTCTATCATATGACAAAAGCATTTGTTCAACTATGTTCATAGCAGTATTATTTGTAATAGCCAGAACCTGGAAACAACCTAGATGCCCTTCAATGGAAGAATGGATGAAGAAAGTATGGAATATATACACGCTAGAGTACTACGCTGCGGTAAAAAACAATGACTTCTCGAATTTTGCAGGCAAATGGATGGAAATAGAAAACACTATCCTGAGTGAGGTGTCCCAGACCCAAAAAGATGAACATGGGATGTACTCGCTCATAATTGGTTTCTAGCCATAAATTAGGGCCATGGAGTCTACAATAGGTGAACCTAAAGAAGCTAAGTAAGAAGGTGAACCCAAGGAAAAACATATAGTTATCCTCTTGGCTAAGGGAAGTAGACCCAATTGCCGGGGAGAAAATTAGGATCTTGGGGGTGGGGTGGGATGGGGGTAAGGGGAGATGGGGAGAGAAAAGGTAGAAGGGAAGGAGGGGGGACTTGGGGAATCAGGAGAATTGGGATAAAGGAAAGGTGGATAGGGGAGCACGGAACCACAATTCTTAGTTAAGGGAACCACTTTAGGGTGAGCAAGAGATTTGACCCTAGAGGGGCTCCCAAGTGCCCAACATGAGGTTCCCAGTTAGTTCCTTGGGTAGCTGAGGATAGGGAACCTGAAATGACCCTATCCTAGAGCAATACTGACGAATATCTTGCATATCATCATAGAACCTTCATCTGGTGATGGATGGAGACAGAGACAGAGACCCACACTGGAGCACTGGACTGAGCTCCCAAGGTCCCAATGAGGAGCAGAAGGAGGGAGAACATGAGCAAAGAAGTCGGGACCACGAGGTGTGCACCCACCCACTGAGACAGTGGAGCTGATCTACTGGGAGCTCACCAAGGCCAGCTGGACTGTGACCGAAAAAGCATGGGATAAAACCGGACTCTCTGAACATGGCGAACAATGAGGGCTGATGAGACGCCAAGGACAATGGCACGGGGTTTTGATCCTAGTTAATGTGCTGGCTTTGTGGAAGCCTAGCCAGTTTGGATGTTCACCTTCCTAGATATGGACGGAGGGGGGAGGACCTAGGACTTACCACAGGGCAGGGAACCTGGACTGCTCTGTGGACTGGAGAGGGAGGGGGAGAGGAGTGGGGGGAGGGGTAGAAGGGTGGGAGGAGGGGGAGAAGGGTGGGAGGAGGGGGAGGGAAATGGGAGGCTGGGAGGAGGTGGAAACTTGTTTTTTGTTTATGTTTTTTTTCTTCTTTTCTTAA
This sequence comes from Microtus oregoni, assembly GCF_018167655.1. Lineage (NCBI taxonomy): Eukaryota > Metazoa > Chordata > Mammalia > Rodentia > Cricetidae > Microtus > Microtus oregoni. The sequence goes on along the minus strand of NW_024543088.1, from coordinate 31,114,835 downwards.
TAAAAAAAATTATTAAAAAAAAAAAACAGCGCAGTTAAGGTTTCAACTGGGCAGGACACAGGCGGTACCGTATTACTTGTACATGGTGCAAATTAAGTTTTTAAGAAGTGCTTAACATTTTAAGAAATGCTCCTGGATAGTAAAAAAAAAAAAAAAAAATTACAGATCCACAATAAAACAGATTCAGACAGATCACTAAATGGATCATAGTGTTGGATGAGTATACATAGGCTTGAGAGAGAGAAAATAAAAATATATAGAATAAAGTTAATGCTTTAAAAATAAAGGGTAAAGTCTTTAAAGAGACAGAGTACAGATAGTTGTAGATTAAAAGAAATAAAGAAAAATAAGCCAAGTAAAAATGGAAAATTCACAGAGAGTCTGGATTCTTTGTATTATTGTGTTTTCTTTAAAATTTTTGACTGTAAAGGAGCTAAGTACAGAGAGACATTTCATTACATGGGCTGCCAAGCTAAACCAGAATGGATATAAGTGTATTACGATTTCAAAATTTGGGTCTAAGGATATGATGCTTTGGAGCAGGTCTTCTTTTGTTTTCACAGATGTAATCCAGACCCTGTGGATTACATCTATCCCGATGTGGTATGATAGACCACGACCTCCCGAAAAGTTCCTCTGAACACCCTCAAAAATTTACTTCACTCAACTGCCAACTGAGATAAACCTGGCACACAGGTTACACCCTAAATGATCTGATTAACAGCGCCCCCATTCAGCAGGAAGCAGTTTGGAGAGAAAAAACTGCGCCCATGTTCCCAAAATATTGTTTATAAATGTTCTTTTACATTTAAAGGGGGATATGATATAGATATGAACAATTTGAATTGGTATGGATTTTACAGTCAATTTTGTTATATGTATATGTATTTCTGATCTTGATTAAGGTATTGTGATTGTGTAGCTCATTTTTAAAATGTAATGTATAATTAGGAAATATAGGTTGTTGATGGATAATCATAAATAATAGTCAAGTTTGTAGTCATGTTACTTAGATTTTCTAGATATATAGAGATACATTTCAGATAGGCATTCTTCATATCTCTCAAAGGCTGCAGAATATGGCATTTGAAATATTTTAATAACAGGGTTTTTCATGACAAGGAGACACGTCTGCTCCTGGCAGCACCAGCTACTTCAAGAGGAAGATGGGCATCGAAGAGGATCCTTATGGAGTTTGATAGCCATTTGGGCAAGAAACTGATCTTGCCTGGACTGATGCATGAACTGGACACAGAGAACCTGCAGAGAGAGGACTGCTGAACTTGCCTAAAGGTGAGATGGTCTTTCGGGGTTCCTGATTCATGAAGGAGTCTGCGAGACATTCTACAGGACACATCAGATAGTGACTGAACTGTCTTTGAAGTTTCCTGCTTCATTGAAATGTCTGCTGGATACTATGGACCTCAAGGCCGAAGATGGATGCCCCAACTGTACAGAGGAACTTTGGGTGACTGTCCAGGCAGCGAGATGTCTCTGTCATTTCTAGAGTTTTGATTTCTTGTTTGCTTAGGTAATATTATATCCTTCTGGAGTCTTTGATGGAGTTGAAGAATGGTTAGATAGTTATAGTTTTCCTTAGTTATGATAAAAGATAAAGTAGATATAAATATTATAACTGTAATTCTTACTTGATAACTGTTTTGTTATATGTAATTTTACTATGTTAAAGTTAAAGCCTTTCTTTTTTGTTTAAACAGAAAAAGGGGAAATGATGTGGGAGTGATTTCTTATTAATAAAGAAACTGCCTAGACCCATTTGATAGGCCAACCCTTAGGTAGGCGGAGAAAACAGAACAGAATGCTGGGAGAAAGAAGCTGGGTCAGTGAGTCGCCATGATTCTCCCACTCCAGGCAGATGCAGGTTAAGATCATTCCTGGTAAGCCAGCTCGTGGGCTACACAGATGATTAGAAATGGGCTAAATTAATATGTGAGAATTAGCCTAGAAGAGGCTAGATAGAAATGGGCCAAGCAGTGTTTAAATGATTACAGTTTCCATGTAATTATTTCGGGGCATAAGCTAGAGCTAGCCATGTGGGTGGCTGGGTGCCGGGGACGCAGCCCACTGCTCCTAACACAACAGATGTCCAAGATTTTTTTTTCGAGACAGGGTTTCTCTGTGGCTTTGGAGCCTGTCCTGGAACTAGCTCTGTAGACCAGGCTGGTCTTGAACTCACAGAGATCCGCCTGCCTCTGCCTCCCTAGTGCTGGGATTAAAGGTGTGCACCACCATCGCCCGGCTGTCCAAGATTTATTGATGAACACACAAAATAAAATATTCCATATTAATGCCCTAACTCAGGCTTATTTCCCAGTGTACAAAAGTAGAGATGGCAAGGCACACACCCAACAAGAAGGTTAGTTCAGATCATGGAAATACCTGTGAGCATACTATTTGTTTTCATGATGATACCCAGATGTCCACTTACTGGGGGAAGTCTGATACTGTTGGGGTCCACCTTGAAAGCGAGGCTTTGAAGACTTTGGGGCTCAGGTTTGAAACATGTAACCTATAGAATCCTTAGACTATAGTATAGATAGATTTTTTCATATTTTGTTGTTTCTAATTACACTTGTGTCTTTGTGTGGATGTATGCGTGTGACGGCAGAGGCCAGAAGTTGGCACTGGATCCCACGGAGCTAGAATTACACATAGTTGTGAATCACCAGCATGGGTTCTGGAAACAAAAATCAGGTCCTTGGCAAGAGTCATCTCTCCAGTCCTCTGCAGAAGTAATCTACTGAAGTTATCCTGGAATATTTGTCATTATTGACTTTCTCTGAAGTCTAACTTGCTTAACGAATGGATCGCTGTCACAACATCAAGTCACAAGCTTTTGACTGCTTCCTTTTCATCTTTGCTTTCTTCTTCATCTGCTGACTGGTGGATGATAATTCACAAACATGGCCAACATGGAAAATGTCTTCTTAGCACATATTCTCAAGTCTAGTTCATTCATATTTCATGCAGAATGTCACTGCAGCTAGCCTTCCCCTCCACTTCTCCCTCCCTAGAGTAAATTGCATGTGATCATTCATTCATGCAACCGTTCCTTTGTTTGTAGAATGTCTACTACCCTGGGACTAACTCCTGGGGGAGGTGCTGGACATATTAGTACCACCTAGTCTGAACTTAAGGTTCTCACAGACAAGTGGGTCCCTTCACATCTCAGCATCACGACAGATTGCAATAGCTTTCCTTCCCTCCATTCCCTTCAGCTTGTTCCACCTGTACAAAAGCATCACTTGGAGAAAAAAAAATGTGATCCATGCATTGCTCTGTTTCCTCCAAACACTGCTGTCTGCCATTCTGGCTTTATGATCTTTAGAAATATTGGAGGAAATAATGTAGATAGGGTCCCTTCATTGCCTAATTTTATGCTGAAGAATGTGCTTATTATCTTCCATAATCTTAAGATAATGCCCTGATGCTTTCACTTTGAAAAATCTTTCCTCTAAAATTGGCTTCCTTCCTCTTTCCTTGCCTAACCCACTTCCCAGCACTCCTGTGGCTTTTATTCAGAAAAGAGCAGAATCATCTTTGAGACTTGAAATTCATCTTTTTTATGCTTATTTGTGATTCTTTGGATTTTTTTTTATCACTTAGCTTTCTTTCCAGAATTAGGAAACCAAAGTCCTTGACATTTTTCCAATGGAAATTATACTATAGATATTTTTATAACACTGTTTTTGAAAAAATAAACTGCCAAGATCTCTAAGAGTGGCTGATGCTGAACTGTGGCTGGGTGGGGATGCCTGTGAGCATTGGGGCAGGGGGTTGCTGTGCCTCTTCCTGTGACATATTGGATGCTGCTGACACTCTGTGACACCCAGACATTTAGAGTATTGCATCTGAGGGTGGATGATAGGGAATCTAGAGATGACATATTTTCATGCGGTGAAAACTGAGGCCGAGGAAAATCAATAATCACCACAACTACTCTAAATTACACAAAAAGAATCTTCCAATATACATGAAAAATGAAAAACCCAAATAAAGACATATTTTCAAGAATATTCTCTGGGTTTGCCTTGCCATCCCCAGTCTTCTAGTCACTTCCCCCACACCATCTTATTTCCAGAGTGACAACTCTCACCACCTCTTCTTAGATTTATTGAGGTAGGTTGACACAGGTCATCTTAGAACCATTTTTATTCTGATTCCATGCTAGACCTTGAGTAGAACCCAATCCACATAGATGGAGCCCCCAAGAATCTTCTCCAAGCTTGCCATCCACAGGATCTGGGGCAATATGAAAGAAGACATTACCACATCTTCCCAGCTCGTACAGAATCTGCTTTGAGTGTCCCATTCTCAGGAATCATGAGACAATCTCCTCCCTCCTTCACAAGCAGCAATTATCAATCCCAAGGATACACAATATATGACTATTTCCTGTCACACACTAGTTACTAAATCCATGCCCCTGCCCAGGTACTAACAGCCCCAAGGCTATGTTTTCTCCCATCATAGTGCCAGTTTCCCTCTTCTCTCTTGATCCATTACTAGGCTAATGACCTAGGAGCAGAAGCCATAGAAGTCACAGTGGTTCATAAAATATATTTGCTTTCAAATAGACACTAGGATTCATCTTGCAGGATCATTCCTGGGGTAGGCTCATTTCTGGTGATACTTTCTGCTCTACTTTTCTCATCTCAAATCGCTAACTTGGCCAGAAGAGTCATCGATCACCTGGACCTGAGCATTATTGGCACTGTGTTTTTCTCTACATGAGAGATTTACACTGCATGCCTCACTCTCTTTCTATGGTATAGTGATTCACAGTCTTGACTGTATTATAATGGCCTAGCCATCTTTCTGAAAATGCTGTAACCCAAATTCTATCATGATTCATTAAATTCAAAGCTCAGGCTGTCAAGCTGGGCATGGGCATTGCTTCATATAGGAGTTTCAAAACTGTGGTCAAGTTTGAGAATGACCAATATTGCTCTGGGGAATACAAATACCAAAGCGGTAAAAACATTTCTTTGTGCTGGTCCGTTTTCCAGTATCTTATAATCCATATCATGCACTGTGCTAGCTAGTTTGATGTCTACTCGTCACCAGCTACAGTTGTTTGCTGTGATTAAGGAGAGAGATCAACACCAGTGAGGTTAAACTTTTGCTTTACTGGGACAACTGATGTTGGTTAGCTGGAACTAAGAAATTCGTGGTAATTAAGAAGAGGCCAGAATCACTGAGGTGAAGTCTTCTGGGAAGAATTTGTAAGGTTGTAGGACTTTTTAAGTACGTAAAAATGCTTTATATTGTGATGTCTTTATTAATGTGTGATCTTGGGGATGGACAAGAAAGAAAAGTCTGTGGCTTAGCAGTGATGTATGTCAAGGTGACAAAGGGTTTGTTGGGATGGCTAGTTTTATGTCAACTTGACACAAGCTAAGCTCATCTCAGAGCAGATGACCTCAGTTGAGAATATTCCTTCACGAGATTGGTTGATAGGCAAGTCGGTAGAGAATTTTATTAATTAGCTATTGATAGATGCGGACCCAACCCATTGTGAGTAGTGCTACTCTTTGGCTGGTGGTTCTGGGTTCTTTAAGAAAGCAGACTGAGCAAGCCAATAATCTGCTCTCCTCCATGACCTCTGCATCAACTACTGCCTCAGGTTCCTTCCCTGTTTGAATGTCTGTCCCGACTTCCTTCAATTATGAACCATAATGTGGAAGTGTTAGCCAAATAAACCCTTTCCTCCCCACACTGCTTTTGGTCATGGTGTTTTATCACAGCATTGGTATCCCCTAACTAAAATATCCACTTTGCCAATATTCTTAATTTTTCCAAGAAAGTTCATATGATCTACCTCTGAATACATATATAAGGGAAATAAGAGACTAAAACACCTATGTTTATTGTTGCACTATTGTGAATAGCTAAGATCTGGAATCAGTCTACGGGTCTGTAATTACAGAAAGAAAATCTTCAGTATATATACCATGAAATATTATGTCACTCTAAAAAGAAATGACAACCTATAATTTTCAATAGAGTAAATGGGAAGGGTTGACATTGAGTTAAATAAGTCAGACACAAGAAAACAAATACCACACATCCTTTTGTGTGTGTTTGAAAAATGCATGTGAATGCATAACAGTGGTTGTAGAAGTTGGAAAGAATTAGAGGGAGGCTAGAGGATGGGTACTCAGATATAAGTAGTTAGAAAATAAGTTGTAACTGTCTACGTTCCAGTGGGACGCTCTAATTCACCGCACTTTCTCATATGTTCTATGAATAACCAGAAGAGAGGCTCAAAGTCTCCTGACACTGAGCAACTACAAAGACAGACATGCTGACTTCGCTGATTGGATTAGCACATAGTGAACTCAAATCCTAACATATCACACGGCTCCTAGAACTGTGCAATTAGCATGGGTTCACAAGAATAATTTTTAGGAAGACTAAATGCTCTCCCATGTGGATCTGGCCACAGGAAGGAAGAATGGGTAATAACTGGGAACAAATAAGAACATAAGGAGAACTCTCAAGGGAGAAACCAGAGATAATGTCCAAAGAGAGGCAGGCCAAGAATCTTGTTTGAAAGATATGAAGCAAGAACTAAACGGAGTTTTGTTCATAGGAACAGGACAGGTAGGCAGTTTTATTCAAGAACTCTGCCCGAGCATGGAAGGGGTAAAGAGGGGAATCAGGCTCAGTGATGAGGTGATGATCAAAGTCCTAACAACCATTCAGTATTGGGTGGGCTTTCATTGGGCCCTGATGACTGTTGGCAATGGGAAGAATTATAGATACAAGAGACTGGAACACAGGGAGATATGGGAATCCAGGGAGGTGGGAGAGTTTAATGTTTTGGACTGCTAGTAGATTGGCCAGCTGAAATCAATTCCAACTCTAACATCCACACAACCTCTGATCTCGGGGCTGGACTCTGGAGAGAGGAGACAACAGCCAGCGAATACTGGTGTTTATTATCCGAAGGCAGTATGGCATTAGTTGGATGCAAGGACTCACGATATAGAAGAATATCGGATTAACTGTTGGCTAAGGAATGTGTCTGGTTTGCCACAACTTTCTGGGTGGGAACTGAAGCCTTTTAATTTTAATACTACCTGAGAACTTAATAATAGAAAATTGGAGAATACAGAGTGATAAGCATCTGGGTAAGAGACATTCGGAAATGCCTTAATATTACGATGAATAAAAATATTGTCCCATATGGGCTGACTAGCCAGCACACCCCTGTAACAAAGAGGGCTGTCTTCTGTCAGCGGGGAAGTTCCATCCGCAAGAAAAACAGGACATCTGCTGTGCTTGGTGAGCGTTTCCAGCCATTGCACACTGTTCCTCAGCCAAACCACAGAGAACCTTGGGCAGAAAAAAAAGGAAGGTTCAATATCCAGAGCAAAGGGGAGCCCCACAAAGGCAGTTCTATGGCAGACCTGAAGCACAAACAGTCCCTCCAGGAGAGAGAAGACAGAGGGAACAGTAGTGTCCAAGAAAAGGGGATGGGAATGAAGAAACCAGTGGAAAAGATCAGAATCAGATACACTCAGGTGTCTTTTTTCTTTCTTTTTTTTTAAACATGTGTAAAGAAACATTTAAATAAGTAGCCATAATGGTTTTTAAATTGTAACTCATGATAAATTTGCATAAGGAATATGGAGCTGTGTGGAGAAGAAGTGTAATGCTCTGTTACAAACAGGGCGTGAGAACACACACATCATCATCATCACCACCACCACCACAACACTGCACACACACACACACACACACACACACACACACACACACACACACAGAGGCTCAGGGGCGATAGTGGAAGAGGAGGTGGAAATTCTGAAGGACCAGAGCAAGTGTGTCTTCTTGGTGGGACAGCACTGATGCACTCATAAACTCACAGACGTTGTGACTACCTGCAAAGATCAAGCCAGCCAGCATGCTAACATGAGGGGGATGGAGTTCACAAGTTTCTACCCCTAACTGAGGAGCTACAGACAGATGAAAGGGAAGGTCAGTTTTTCTTTAGACTGTTGCTAAGTTATTCATGCTCGCTTACTCAGGAATAAATGGACAACACACCCTGGCGATAATGGGTTAAAACTAAAGGATGGAAGTTCTGGGAGCTTCAAGGGGGTAAGACTGGGTTTGAGAGGAGTTAGGACGAAGAGTAGGGTTTGAATGTGACCAAAATGCATTGTATGAGGGGCTGCAGAGAGAACTCAGCAGTTAAGAGCAATTCTTGTTCTTCCCAAGAACCCAGGTTTGTTTATCAGCATCCATATTGTGATTCACAGCAATCTATGACTAAGTTCCAGAGATATGACACCCTCTTCTGGTCTCCCCAGGCATCAGGCATAAATGAAGTACACAAACAGACATGCAAATAGGTAGGCAAAATACTTATAGGCTTAAAAATTAAAATAATGATGCTAAAAGACATTATAAGATCTTTTCAAGGAACTGATAAAGATAGATTTTATTAAAAAGAAGATGAAGCTAGGAGAATATGGAAATTCAATAAAGTTCTGCCTGCAATAACAAACTTGAGAGTTAATGACTGAAATGGAAAAAAATCAAAAAGTGTGCAGCATGAAAGAGAGATGTCATCCCAAAAACTAAGACGCTAAGGCAGGAGGATCACCATGAGTTTGTGGTGAGATGTTCAAGGTATAGTTAATAATTTACTTACAAAAACAAAAGAGCTGGGTAGACCAGTTGGTGATTGAGAAAGTTAGTTGCCTGTACCATATAACAAGGCAGGTTGTATACCCCTGTGTGCCCATGTTCAGCCTGGCCCAGCACAAAGCTGGTGATTGTAAGTTGATGGGGAGCAACTAAAGTTCACAATAAGTCTTTGGCTTGTTCCTCTTTCCTCTCGTTCATCCTGAAATTTAAATTCAGGAGTTCCAGCAGCACAGGAGGCAGATAATGAAATTCTCCATGTTTCTAGAAGGAGCTATGAGACAGTGTCCCACGGGTGTTCAGGTTGTTTGGAGCCTGTTAAACTGATTTTGAAGACTATTAATAACTGAAAAGCCTTTATTTTCTGACCTGTGCCTATGTGGGTTGCTGTTTGTATTTGCACAGAGACCTGGATGTAAGAACCCCAGACTGTAGGCCAGTAATCATGCCATGCCAGGGTCATGGACTTCAGCATCCAGGTTTTGGAACAACCTGCCACTTGCCCTGACTGACTGTGTAGCCTCAGCCCTTCACTTAAATTAAGCTTAGATTCCTCCACTGCAAATGGGAGATGATAATCATCAATCTCATTGCGACTCTCAGAAGGAAAAAAAATGGTATAATTTATACAAAGTGTGCATGCCATTATCCACCCAGTGCTAACTTTCCTGGATTTCAGTCCCTCACCCCTTCTGGTGTCCCTGTCTGTTAGATGGTCAGTCACCAGGCAGGGCATCCTTCCAGCATGCTCTCCCTGGTGCCATCTGTTATGATTGCCAGCTGAGATGGTGCAGCCAATGGCCTCTGCTCTGGTAGTGAGGCAGATTCATGAGCAAAACACAAATGCATTTCTCTGTCTCTCTGCATGAATGTTGTGCAGAGAAAGAAAGCACTCCGTAACAGTCTAGAGCCCACACACCCCCAACTCCATGAGAATCAAGCATGCCGATTTCCCCGAAGATGCTTGCCATTAAGACACTTTCCAGGCTGATAAGGCTGAAACGCCTGCTTGTTGAGAAAGAAGAGCCCGCGTTGGCCCTGAGTGTATTAATGTCGTTATGCCCCAAGTGCTTCAGCAAAGGAAAGAGCAGAGAGGACGATTTGCCTTGAGAGTCGCAGGATACCTAACATATCCTTAAGAAAGCCGGTCTCCGTATATACAGATGCTGTGTGCCTTACTTTTTCAGAGTATCACAGTTACACATTTTAACTCTATGTGCATACATTTCAGCCAAAAGGTAATGATTTAGTGTGAAATCACAGAGACCCTAAGTTTCCATCACATGTTGTCTCCTCCCTGTTTCCCTGATTTGCACTTTTCCATACTCTCTCTGAACTAAAAGACACTTCCCATAATTCAATGGATCTCAACCCAGGGGTCATGACCCCTTTCACAAGGCTCCTCTAAGATCATCAGAAAACACAGATATTTACTTGCAATCCAAAACAGTGGCAAAATCACAGCTATGAAGTAGCAATGAAATTAATTGTATGGTCGGGGTCACCACTACATGAGGAACTGTTTTAAAGGGTCACAGCATTAGGAAGGTTGAGAGCCACTGTGCGTGGTCTGAGCCACGTGGATGCACACTGGTGGGATGATCCGTCAGCATTCCCAGTTGCTGGGAAGCTGACTTCCTATTTCCGAACCTCTCACTCGTCTCAGAAAAGAGTGCTGGGGGGTGGAGTACCTAGAGCTTCTCTCCCATGCCTTAGGCCCTAGCAGAAGCAAAGCCTTTTGTTTTTCACTTTCCCACCCGAAATGTGCGGGGAGTGACATTACTCTGGGGTAGGATGCATCCTTTTGCCTTTTGAAAATCGCATCTTTTCCATGGGTTCCCTCCAAGATCGCCAGCGCTGTCCTTTTCTTTTCTACTCCACTGGAAATGGGCAAGCCCAATCTTTATTTTGAAAGCTCAGGACATCACACAACCTTCTTGTTGCCCACAGAGCTTGGAGGACAGCCAAGTTTGGCTCTTAACAACTTCTGTGTCTTGCTTCTGAAGAATTCTTGACTCCTAATCTGACCTCACTCTTGAAGCCACCATATCCATTTTATACCACATTAGCCCATTTAGCAATAAACACACTTCTCTTCTCATTCCCAAAAGTCATCAAAATTCAAGCTTTTGTGTCTATCACCTTTTTTTTAAAAAAACTGAAAATCTGAGCTATGCTCAGATTTGTACAGCATACACAAATAGGTCAACACAGAAAAAGCTTGACTGTACTAAAGTTATTTTTTCCTCCTAAGCTCAGATCTTTTCCTAGACAAGATTTTCTAAAGACAGCTCATGGGCTGAATATGAACCACAGGCATATTTTGTTTGGCCAGCAAAGTAAATAAAATTTTAATTAGTTCCAACATTTTTTAATGAGCTGTTTTTTTTCCCCCAGATTTTGACTTTTCTTGAAAGCCTGGAAGATGCAACAGTGCTGGATCTCCAGCCATGCAAGGCAATGAATGACCAGCTAGAAGAGACCGTCACTCTGGCTTAGGCTAGTCCTCGGCAGTCCCATCAGCTGCAGCCTAGAGCAAGGCGTGGCCCTCTGCAATCCCATCGGCTGTAGCCCAGAGCAAGGTGTGACCCTCGGCTGCACCATCAGCTGCAGCCCAGAGCAAGTCAGGACCCTCGGCTGCATCATCAGCTGCAGCTCAGAGCAAGGCAAGGCCCTCGGCTGCACCATCAGCTGCAACCCAGAGAAAGGTGTGGCTCTCTCCTGCATCATCAGGCTTCCCTTGTGAGCACCTAGATACATTACCTGGATGTGCTTTGCATGGTTTGGAAACTACACTACCCCCCCCCACCCCTTTTTACAGAGATCAGTCTCTTTCTCTAAGTATCAACAAACACTTCTAGCATCCCTCTTCTGTATCTAGCAGAATGTGTACTTCTGCTGTGTTTTGAATGTTTCTGTTCTCCTCTAATTCACATTCTGAACCCCTTATGCATGTGCGCGCGCGCGCACACACACACACACACACACACACACACACACACGGTGATAGTGTTAAGAGAACAATTGCTTCAGTAAGAAGTTAGTTCGTGAGGCAGAGACCTTCCTAGGGGATTGTCCCCTGATAAAGGGGCTCTGAGAGCTAGCTGTTAGCTAGATCCTTGTACCACATTGAGGGAGCAGCAAGAAGGCACTGTCTGTGAACCGGAGACAGGTCCTCACCAAGCTATCAAGCAGGGGACCACTTCATCAAGACCTTTCCATGTTAAGAGCTGTGAAAAACAAAACTAAATCCTTGTTTGTGTGCTGTCCCATTTATGGTTCTAAGATAGTCACTTTGCGGCAACCACGCTCCATCTGTTTTTATTTTTGAGATGGCCTCTCTACCAGCTCAGACCACTCTTCTTTCATAACCAAATATGCCTGTTACCATTTTCAGAACGCTTCCTTCCACGGCATTTATTCACCTTGGTAGAACTGTGCTCCTCCTACAGGGGGTGGATAGAGTTTACTTTAATAACTGCTCCCAAAACCAATAGCTAGTGAGGGGCAAAGCCAAGATTCCAACCCGGACCTGCTGATCCACCCAGCAAATATATCCAATGCCATCCATCAGCTGTGAGGTTTTCTCTGGGGGGAGGGTGATGAAGAGAGGCATCTCTGCCAGCTGGAGCTCTTGGGCATTTGTCAGACTGCATATCCTTACCCATCACTAAGGCTGTGGGCAATCTCAGCTCCTTCCCACACAGTCTGTGGTTTCTGCGCTGACTACAGCCCAGAACATTCTAGCTGCCAAGCAGTGTCAGAGATCACCTAGTCCAAAACCTTCATCTTATAAATGAAGAAAATGAGGTCACTCGTTCCTGCAAGCTTCTTCGTACACCCTTTTAAAGCAGAGAATGTTTATTTTGCCAGCATACATATTGCTGGCCAAGGTGCCATAGGTATTTTGTAATAAATCTTTAAGTAGAGAAGTTTCTAGATAGTTTTGAATCATGGTAGAAGAAACAGCGAACTACTTCAAGTTAGAAGAAGTGTCACCGGAAATAATGCTGGTATTTTGTGACATGTGGAAAGAGCTCTTCCATCCCTTAACGTGTTGTGACATTAACTCATGCACCCCCAGAGCTATGCAGGGATCTTATTTGGAAATGATCACTCTTCCAAAACCAAGACGGAGAAAGAAATGGTTTTACTGTTAACTTCTAGTTTTAATAGATCACCAAATACATAAACAAAAGAGTGCATGGATGTATTGAACTCCTGGGCAGGATAACAAGTACTGATTGAGATTGTAAGCATGCACCAAGCTGGAGCAGGGTGGCCTCAAAGTGACTGTGTTAGTACCATAGTGTCCTTGGGAAGAGAGCAAGGATTAATCTCTGCTTGTGCCTGCTACCTATCAGTAGCAGATTTAGCTAATAGTCAAGTTTTCAAACTAATTTTCAGATTTTGCAAATAGCAAGAGAAGAATTCTAGCCAAACTTGAATTTCAGATCAGTTCCAAACAATGTTTAGTAAACTATGTCTCATAAATTATTTAGAGCCTAGTTTTACCAAATACTATTCATTGTTGGCAACAGCTCAATGGCTGTTTTTTATTTAACACAATTCCTTTATTGATTCTTTGGGAATTTCACATCATTCACTCTCATTCTGCTCACCTCTTAGTCCCCCCATATCTGCCACTCACCTATGCAGTGACCACCAAGAGAAAATTTTGGAAAAAAAATTCAAACCAAAATAAAACAAAGCAAGCAGGCAAACAAACAAAAGACCTCTTCATTCCTCCATCTTGCCTGCGTCTTCAACGCCTCCTCATTCATCCTGGTGGCATTGGGAGTGGCATGCCACACAGTAGACCCTCTTGTCCAGCCGGCTTTACTAGCAAATGTTCATCGCAACGAGTCATTGGTTTGACTCGAGGCTTCTGGTTTCTGTGACACCATCCTTACTGGCGCCTCACTGGGATATCCCCCAGCTGCCCCAAATGAGCTGGTATCCTGCGGCTATCGTCTTAAGGGACCAGTCCCTTTATGAGCTCTAGGAGGTCCTGGATGGGGTAGATTTTAGGATGTGTGCTGTGGGCCAGGGTGGCAGCTGAGCTGGTCAGTCCTGATGTCCATGCCATCAGGGTCAGTTCTCCATTGCCTGTGGTGGAGGACAGGGCCATCTCTCCCCAGTGCAGGTGCCAGATTTCCCGTGAGGGTAGGGACCAACTCTCTTGCTGCAATGTCCAGACAGAGGCAGGAACAGCTTGCCACGGCCATAAAAGGGCAGGGATGGCCCAGCATGGCCTTCTGATTTAATCACACATGGCTCCTATGGCCTTCTTGGGTGACACAGGCCACAGACATCTACACAGACCCCAACTGCAGCTGGGCCACAGACCCACACATGACCCTCAGCAGCAGCTTGGATCCAGGCACATCCTGACTCTGAGTGGACACACTGGCCACTCAGATCATGGTGGCTCTGGTGGTAGCATGGCTCCCTGACACCAACGAGGCCACAGGTTTTGCTCCCAACCCCAGGCTTCTATGTAACCTTCAGTAGCAACACAGTTCTCAGACTTCAAAAGAGACCCCAGCTATGGTAGGACCATGGACACTGTCCTTGGCAGCAGCTGGGTCTGGATGTCACCATGGCCCCAGGTGGCAGTGCAGGCCACTCAAATCAGCCTGGTCCCAGCAGCAGTGTGGCCCTCGGACACTTACATGGTCTCAGACTTTGAGCATCCACATAGCCTTTGATGGTCATCAGGGACCTCAGACATCAACACAAGCCCTCATCTGTAGCTCTAGCCCGAATGTCACTATGGCATTGAGCATCAGTAGAACACTCAGATCTGTATGTCCCTTGGCTACAGCACAGCCCTTGGACACCAACATGGACTCCACATGGCCCTCAGTGGCAGCAGGAGCCACAGACATCAACCCATATCCTGGCTGCTATAATGTCACGGACCCAGACATGGCCCTGGGTGGCAGCACAGGCCACCCAGATCTGTATGGACATGGCTGTAACATGGCCCCCAGACTCATCAAAGGCCACACATTGTGGCCCAAACCCCAGGCTTCTGAGTGGGTCCTGGTGGCAACAGGGCCATGGAAGTCAACACAGACCCTGACTGCAGTAGCCACCCAGATTATCATGGCTCCAGAGATAGTTCGGCCCTCAGACACCAATGTGGCCCCAGGTGGTGATCCAGACCTCAGGAATCAGCATGGCCCTCGATGGCAACAGGAGCCACAGATATCAACACAGACCCTGGTTACAGGAGGGCCATGGTAGCAGCTCAATTAGAGTCAGCATGTTAAATGTTATGGTATGTCAAGTACCAGTCCATTTGAGGATAGTGCTGGAGATAACAACGCCATTGACCAGAAGCAGCTTATGCTGTGGGTGACTCCTGCAGACATGGACAATTGCTCTGCATCCTCTTTTTTGGGTCTACTAGTCACTGGCTTGAGTAATAGAAGAAGGTCAGTTGGAGACAGCTGATGCTTCTGAGCACGCTCGGCTTTTAAACACATCGGCAACCAGAAGCAAACGCTTGGCCAGCCAAGAGCGTAGAGCCCATGCTGCGCAACTCTCGCCAAGAAAGGACAACCCATCAGCTTTTGTCTCCATGTCTCGAAGGTTAAGGATCTTGTCTTTCTCAGTGTTTGATCCCCTTGAAACAACGACAGCAGTTGTGCCCGATGGGAGGTCACCTTATGTATAGACTCAAGTTTCGTGTTTAGTTAAGATACTAGTAATACATGATTGCCTTCTGAAGAATGAGAGGAACAAAAATGCAAATATTTGATTTTGTAGCCCAGAGAAACATCAGTGTAGTGGCCGAGGCAAGACTCAGAACTCTGTAGTCACCCACATATCTGTTTAGAAGACTTCCGTACAAATATCACGTGAAAATGGGAGGAAGAGTAAGTATCTTCATTTTGGAGAATGGAATGGGTTTGCAGCCCTTAAACGGACTTTATTTGTATTTTTACTTTTCCACAATTGCTGTGAAATATTAAATGATGTATTAGTGTTCCCTCTTTAAGGCAAAATGCTAACACAGTTTGGCTTTTAGAGTAAAGGTAAATTTCAACTTTATGCACATAGATACACAATATGAAGATCTTGTGAGACCATGGACACATGTAGACCCTGGTGTTCTCACCTGTGGAATAAACACTAAGTACTGAGACTCTGAATCAGGCATCATGGTGCCTGCCTATAATCCCAATACTGGAGAGGCTGAGTCAGGAGGAGCATGGCAAGTTTAAGGCCAGCCTGGGCCGATTATAGTGAGTCTGAGGTTAGCCCAGACAAAACAGCAAGACCAACTCTCGACAAACAACCAAATGGGAATTCAGCCCTGGGACTCAAAGAAAACTATCAGGAATGATAGTTTTCATGTTTACTGGGTCTTCAACAATTGTCAGAACCTTTTAAAGGTTTCTCCCTCTGCCAAACAGAGCTAGCTCTGCTACAGCATCAGTGGGCCATAAGCAAAGCAATCTATGTTAATCATTTGGAAGATCCTGACTCCTAGGGAGTTATCAAAAAACTGTCACCAATAATTTTTGCATCTCAAATAATGAATATAACTGCCAAATGTGGAGTAATAGAGAAACATGTGGTTGAACCATCAATATGACCATACAAATAACTGGCTGCAAGGAAGATCATGTTAATTTTGTTGATAACGATTAGGAAGAATTTAAATGTCCATGACTAGAGTTTCGTCTACTAGGTTATACACACACACACACACACACACACACACAAACACACACACACACAGAGAGAGAGAGAGAGAGAGAGAGAGAGAGAAGACACACATAGAGACATGAGAGAGAGAGAACAGACATACACACAGAGAGACACATGAGAGTGAGAGAGAGAGACACACACACACACAGAGACAGAGACAGAGAGAGCTCTCTTTGGACAGTACTCTGCTCTTTCACTTTCTAGCTCTTCAACAATGATTGTATACTAATGGTTGAGCAATAAAATTTCTTTAAAGGACTAAATTTAAGGTTTTTAAATTCCTAAGAAGAGTCCACCATTTTCATGCCGAAGATAGTTCCCATGTCCTTAGGCAACACTTCTGTTCTATCCTCAAAAATCTGTTTCTGAAAAGGATCCTGTGGTCCTTGTGTTCAGGACCAATCAGAGGACTTAGGTGGGAATACTTGAGTAGTTTTGTTCAAGCAGTGTACCATACATGGACTTTAAGTTCTATAGAAATTAATAGCATTCTAAGTAAAAACTCATCACACTTAAATGTGGGAGGGTGCGTCTGATTCAAAGAACAAAGCAAAGGATGTACATGAGGAGAAACAGCCAGAAATCAGGATCGAATAGGGGTGGGGCTGCATATGGACGGAGCATGAGTGACAGGAACCTTTCCCCCATAGTTCCATGCAGACCCAGCAGACATACATTGCAATCAAAAGAACATACAAGCTGGGTACAGCTCAGACCATATTGAGATAATTTAAAATTAAGCAAAGTGCTCTTTTTACTTTTGCATTGCCTCAGTAAAGACTTCCCTCTGTTCATCCAGAGGCATCGGTGCTGCAGGAAGATTGGCATTGTTGTAAAAGAAATGCCAGGAGAGTTAGCGTTCAGATTCTGAGTTCTAAGAATGGTCTTGATGCTCACTTCAGAGGCAAAATTATGAAAGTCGAAGCTTGAAGGTTTTTTTCTTATTTTAAAGAGGAAAAAAGGGGATTTTGTGAATCAAAAGGCAAAGCCCTAAAGGAGCTAAGCATGAAATACATCCACCGACAAAGACTGGAAAGAGAACAGAGCTGTTATCGGGTTTCCTATGAGGAGAACCAGCTTATTTTAGATGTCCAGATGCTCAAAAGTGGTTTAAAGAGTTAGGCAGTTTCAAAGTTTTAAAAACATATTAGGCAAGCCCGTGGGACATCACCTTGGGTGATGATTGATGTGAAAGGGCCCAGCCCACTATAGGCAGAGGCATCCCTGGGCAGGTGGTCTTGGGATGTATAAGAAAGAAAACCAAGGAAGCCAGTTAGCATGGCCCTGCTTCAGTTCTTGTCCCTAGGTTCCTGTCTTGACTTCTTTCCCCTAATTCTCTTCATGAAACACTACAAATATAAGCTGAAATAAACCTTTTCTTTTCCAAAAAAAAAAAAACAAACAAACAAAAAAAAAACATATAGGGCAACTACAACAAAGGGCAAGTATACTGTCCATCACTCATTAAAAAATAATAATGGAGAAACAAAAAGAGAACTAAAAACATATAGAGGTCAAGGACAAAACCCACAGGACACCTGAGGAGAGGGCTTTCCTGAGGTGATTGCAAAAGAACATACAGGCTAAAGAAATCTGTCTCAGGGGAAAGAGGAGGAGGCCCAGACATTTGTAGAGCGGGTTGTAGTCCACAATGATCACTCTAGTAGATCCCAAGAGGGCACAGGTGGGAAGGTTTTTGGTTTCACCACAATGCTTCCTGTGCTGCTTGAAGGATGTCCTTGCCTTTGATGCCAGGGTCCACAGTCTCAGTCAGATATCATGTGAAGACATACACGACTCAAACATCTGCCATGTTCATGAGGTAAAAATGACCAAGCCAAACTCATCGGGCTTCTTTAAGTCCCGAGAAGGGCTGGGGGCAAGGCTAGCTGGAGTCTTCTTCAGAGAGGGGTTTGGGCAGTCAGCTTTAGTCTATATCCTTAGTGACACTGGATTAAAGAGGGAAATCATAAACATTCACTTGGAGAATTATAATCTGTAGTGTGAATTCTAATGGGTCTTAATAATAAAAGCCTGGAGTCAGATATTAGGGCGTGAAAGCAGAGAGATCAGAGAAGCAGAACAGCCTGCCACTCATTCTTATCTCTAAGAAATCTTCAAACGGAATGGGTTATCCTGTCTCTACATTTCTTCAGACTAAATGCCATGACTCTGTCTCCTCCCAGCCTTATCTCTTCCTGTCTCCACTTGCCTAGTGCTGGAACTAAAAGTGTGTAACTCCCAAGTACTGGGGTTAGAGGTGTGAGCCACCACTGCCTGGCTCTGATTCTATTTGAGACTGGATTGATCTTGTACAGCCCAGGGTGGCCTTGAACTCGCAGTACATCTGTCTGCCTCTGCCTTCCAAGTGCTGAGATTAAAGGTTTGTGCCACTACTGTCTGGCCTCTATAGCTAGCTTCACACTCTGATCTTCAAGCAAGCTTTATTTGTTAAAGTCCAAAAAAAAATTATCACCACAATAATCAGATATTGAAGGGAAGTGAAAAAGTGAGAGACTTTTGTAAGATTAAAAATCTCAGCATGGGATTGGTCACATCTAGGGTCTATATTCTGTCAAGACTGACTTTTCATGGTGAAGAAAAAGGACATAGTCTTTATAAGATAGTGTGACGGTCTTACCACATGACATTCTAATTACCAACTTCAAAACGTGTACAGAATAGTATGATTTTGAGGTAGGCATTAATTACCTAAAGTGTAAGATTGTGGGATAGAAAGAGCCTTCCACTGATATACAAAATTACTCTTTCTACCTGTCCTTCCTCTAATCAAAAATCATGTCAAAAATGATTGTTTGTGACCACAAAAGAGGAGCAGGCTCATTTCATTTGCCCTCCTTATTCACACAGGTAAATGTAAATGGGAACCCATCACACAGTGTTGACTGAGTTTTCTATCCTGCCTGGTTCCTATAGTTGTCAAGTCCAAAAGAAATCACACAGAGGTCTACATTAGTTATAAACTGATTGGCCCATTAGCTCAGGCTTCTTATTAATTCTTATAACTTATATTAGCCCATTATTCTTTTCTATGTTAGCCATATGACTCAGTACCTTTTTCAGCGAGGCAGTCACATCTTGCTTCTTCTGTGATCAGGTCCAGGACTGCTGAGGGAACTTCCTTCTTCCCAGAATTCTCCTGTTCTCATTGAACCTCTACTTCCTATCTGGTTGTCCCACCTATACTTCCTGCCTGGCTACTGGCCAATCAGCGTTTATTTAAAACATAATTGACAAAATATTAGACCATTCTTTCACACCAACACAGGAATTCCCAAGTGTACTTGATTGGAAGTCTTCATAGAGGAATGTCATTCAGATTTTTAAAGCCTCCTGAGATAAGAGAATCAAGCTAAACACCATGATTGGAAATACCAATAAGTTTGGGTGAAGTGCTCTCTTCTTAAAGACCCTCAAATAGTCTAAGACTCTTGGGTTTTCGGCAAGCCAACTTCTTTACTCAACTTGAGTCAGGAATGGTGTTCTTTGGGCACCAGGCCAGCATTCCCAAGAACACTTTGTAATCACAGTCTCTGCAATGTTAACCTCAGTGCCTTAAAAGTATCTGGTTTAGGAGCTGGCAAGATAACACAGTGGGAAAAGATGCTTGCCAAAAAGGCCTGGCAATGTAAATTCAATCTGTACCCATTTGTCTTAGTTATGGCTGTGAAGAAACACAATGACTAAGTCAACTTGAAGAAGGAAGTCTTTAACTGGGGGCTGGCTTACAGTTTCAGAGGGTTAGTCCATCATCATCATGGTAGGGAGCATGACAGCTGGCAATCATATGGCAGCTGAAAGCTAACATCTGATCCACAAGGTAGGAGAGAGAGAGAGAGAGAGAGAGAGAGAGAGAGAGAGAGAGAGAGAGAGATATTGAGACTCAGACTGATACAGACTTTTGAAATCTTAAATCCCATCACCAAATGACACCTTCCCCAATAGGGTCACAACCACTCTAACAAGGCCACACTTCCTCATTCTTCCCAAACAGTTCCACTAACTGGGGACCACGCATTCAAATATATAAGCACATAGAGGTCATTTACACCCAATCCACCACAGCATGTAAAGATGGAAAGAGAGAACTGTATACCAAGTTGTCCTCACCCCTTCACATGCATGTCATGACATATGTAACTCCCCCTGCATACAACACACACACACACACACACACACACACACACACACACACACTGATAGTAAGCAACACAAAACATTTTAAAAGTATCTAGTTATACAGAAAATCATTCTTAAGCTTGAGACTCAATTATAAACTAATGTCTTCTAGTATAGCTATTAACCATGACAGCAGATTCCTATGGAACTGTTCAAATACCTGTATTGCCATGATAGGGGAAACATAAGAGTTTCCAAATTCTAGATGGGTCAAGCATAGAGAAAACAGTAGCATTAGCAGATGTTTGTTATTCAATGTTAAATGCAGTCATCTACTTTGTTATGTAGCATGGATAGCTCAAGAGAAACTCCAAAGGCTCCCGTGTGTATCCAGGAACCAGTGAACAACTTTCCAAATTAAACCTGTGACCGTCTCCCACTGACTAACCATGCAGCTAACCCTCTTTGATTGTGGCTGTTGTTCCCATGAGTGCTGTTAATCCTCTGACTCGTCCATTGGTGTCTTCAGAGGTGTGCATGTGATACCCCAGAGTATGCATCATCTTTCTGCAGAAGGCTCAGAGATGGTCTTTCTTCTCTGAAGACACACTGCTCACAGCTGAGCTGATGCACAGAGCCTCCAGAGAGGCACAAGAAACCCCTACAGAGAGGGGGAACTTGAGGTGCCCCTGGGAAGCTGAGAAGCCCCTATAGAGAGGAGGGAACTTGAGGTGACTCTGGGGAGCTGAGAAACCCTTACAGAGAGGAGGGAACTTGAGATGCTGATTATTTCCATGAGTAAAAGGTCTGAGTGATGTTTATTACAAGCATGCAAAGCAATGACATAAAATCAATCCAAAATTTAAATACGACCAGATGAATATTTTCTAAGAAAAGTAGATCATTCTGTCTGATTTATGATAACTGATGGAAATAATATTTACCGAGAATGTATTCTCAGATGTAAAATATGGTCCTTCTGGGACAGAACATGTCATCAGTGGCCATTAATGAAATCCCAAAGGTATGTTGTGAATCTTAACTAAAAAAACCACTGGCCTTGCTGGGGGGCATGGCTTAGTAGTAGAGTGCTGGCTTAGTGTGGGTGGGGCTCCAGGCTCAATCCCCAGTATAGAAAATAAAGAAGAAAGTAAGAAAATCTAGATGTTAGAATCAAATTAAAGAATAACAAAAGTTGACAATTTTTGGGAAACAACTGAAGTTATGAATTACTTCTATTCTTGTGTGATGTCATGGAAAGAGATATGTCATGAACTTTGAGGACACTGGTGCCTCTTTAGAAACTTTACACACTGAATGAAATTTCTGATATACTTGATTTAATAACATTTGCCTAGCAAAGGCAAAATATCAGGAAAGGCTAAGATGGCATCATGGGCTACTGGGGAGTGATGGGTATCCAGGTAGATTATGCAAATGATCCAAGACAACCTTCTAGCTTTTAGTAAGAATAAACTAGTACTCCAAAGAAAAGATGGCTGACTGCAAAAATGAGATCATCAAAGACTAATATTGTACTATATAGTATCTGATGCTGCAGCTGTAATTGAAAAGCCTATGAAGAATCCCATCAACCCTTGGCTCTGACCACAGCAAAGTTCTATTTATAAAATTTCAAAGTAATTTCTATACTCATATACATTTCTTTTTTCATAAAAACAAATTTTTATTGATTTGGGGGAATTTTACATCATGCATTCCAATACCCTTATTTCTTAGTCCCCCTCATATCTGTCTTTTACCCTTGCAGCATCTCCCCACAATAAAATTTATAACAGGAGTTATGGACATCAACAAGACCCTGGTTGCCATAGCGCCACAAACTCAGATATGACCCTTGGCACCTTAGGCCCAGACAATACCATGACCCCTGGTAGCAGATAAATTTCTTAAGGAATAATTAGGAATGTCAAAGTGCACAATTCCATTAATAGAAACAAACACCTGTAGCCCCTCTACTATGTAAAAATTAGAGGCAGAATGTGTGTTTAATATATAGTCAGGAATTAATGTTCAGTCTGTGTCTTCTATATTCCAAGCTGCTAATGTATACCCATCAAGTAACTCAATTTAGTATCAGCTGAAGATTTTAAATTACCTAATGATCTTGAAAATTATCTTTGAGGTATATGCTATAAAACATAATTATTGTTAAATGAGTTTTGTTATAATAATTATTCAATTGGGTTAAACGCAAACTCACATTTTGTATGATAATATACATGAAACAGAAGTGATAGGAACTTTTTTAACCAATAAGCTTATATAAGTTTAGGAAGAACATACCTGTGTAAAGTGAAATCTAGGAATAATTCATACTCCAATACTGAACAATAATAGAAGGTGTGCCTTTTTATAAAAGTTATTAACTAGCTTAATACAACAAATTTTCCTAAGTTTGGTATCTTAAGACATTTCTATAAAATTAATTTTTAGGTCTTTAAATTACTTGTTTATTAAAGTGGACTATAATAATAAGTAAAATTTGTTATAGTTTATTATAAAATATAATAAGTAAGCATATCATGAAATTATATTTTAAAATTAATTAAAATGTAATTACATTACTCCCCCTTCAGTCTGTTCCCTCCAACCCCTTCCATATTCCCATTCCCTCTCAAATTCGTGACCTCTTTTTTAAAATTATTACTGTTATATATGTTATATATACGCAAATGAATGCACAAATGTAACCTGCTGAGTCTATCTAGTTATTTGTGCTAAAAGTTTTTAGAGTTGACCACTTGGCATTAGATAGCCATTTATGGGGCTCATCCCTGGGGAAGACTAATTCTCAATCAGTAGTCATTAATTGTCCATAGCTCCTTATTGCAAAGATATGGGGAAATGATACTTGTTCGCTGTTGGTGGGATTGCAGACTGGTGCAGCCACTCTGGATATCAGTGTGGAGAATTCTCAAAAAGATAAAAATATCTCCAACATGACCTAGATTGACCACGTCTTAGAATCCATCGAAGGACTTGACATACTACTCGACAGGCACTTGCTCAGCCGTCTCCATTGTCATGCTACTCATAAAAGCTAGGAGATGGAAACTCCCAGAATGATGAATAGATAATGAAAACGTGGCACACATACACATGATAGAAGATTATTCAGCTCTAAAGAAAAATGGAATCATGAAATTTGCAGGTAAATGAATAAGACTAGAAAATATTGTATTGGATGAGGCAATACAGACTCAGAAAGACAAACGCTGTGTGTTCTTGCTCATCTGTGGTTCCTAGCTTTAAATCCTCTGATGTAATGATACGGCATGGAAACCAGAGAAAGCAGGAAAATAAAAAGGGGGCTACAGGGTGGAAAGGATCTCTAGAAAGGAGGAGAAGCAGCCGGGCTGTGGTGGTGCACGCCTTTAATCCCAGCACAAGGGAGGCAAAGGCTGAAGGATCTCTGTGAGTTTGAGGCCAACCTGGTCTTTAAGAGATAGTTCCAGGACAGGCTCCAAAGCTACAGAGAAACCCTGTCTTGAAAAATCAAAAATAAAAAAGAAAGAAAGAAAGAAAAGAAAGAGGGAGAAGAAGATACATGAGATATGAACAGGAAAATGAAAAAATTGGGGAGATGAGGTTAATTCAGAAATAAAACGATGCACTGATATGAATAAGAAAATGGAAATATTGGGGAGGCAGGTGATCGATGCAGAAGGAAAGGAAGGAAGAGGGATAGCTATAGGGAAATACTTTATATTTACCTAAAATTACATATAATGTAAACAAGCATATCTCTCTCTCTCTCTCTCTCTCTCTCTCTCTCTCTCTCTCTCTGTGTGTGTGTGTGTGTGTGTGTGTGTGTGTGTGTGTGTATGTATGGTTGTTTTTAACACACTGAAAGTTTGACTTCTGTTGGAGATGGAGCTGCTTGTTCATCCGGGCCACCCAACTAGCTTAGATTCGAAATAACCACACAGAAACTGTATTAATTAAATCACTGCTTGGCCCATTAGCTCTAGCTTCTTATTGGCTAACTTGTACATATTAATTTAACCCATGTTTATTAATCTGTATATCGCCACGTGGCAGTGGCTTACTGGTAAAGATTCAGCAAATGTCTGACTCTGGCGGGGGTGCTCCATTGCATCTCCATCTGCCTCTTCTTCCCAGAATTCTGTTTAGTTTTCCCTGCCTAGCTCTGTTCCCCTATAGCTCTGCTATAGGCCCAAAGCTGATTCCTTTATTCACCAATGAAAGCAAAACAGACAGATGACCTCCTACACCACCAGTCTTCCTTAATTTCTGGTACATTAGGCAAATGCAATTTAGATAAGGATTTATTTTTCTTTAATTCAATTAAAATATATTTCCTTTAAAAAGATTTTCTAATCTATCATGAGTGCCTTGTAGAAATAAAAGTATTATCCAGCCACACAGAAATAAAGGCATTTATCAATTGCAGGTAAGTAAGTACCCAGACAGACACAGAAGGAAGAGAACCTTAAGCTTAAATTTTCAGTCCTGGATCAAAAAAAGAATGTGGACAAAACTCACAATTTCATGCCAAAGAGCTGTTCTTTTCCAAGTATGAATTAATTGATTTGAGTTCAAATCAGACAAGTAGACAGATACCCCAGGAAGACAGATTAACAGAGCAGATTTCCACTGTCTTTCACCATACACAGTGCATGTGCAAAAACCACCAGAAAGTCAGACCATGACTTCGAGAGGAGAAGCGTTTGAAAGCAAGTGTATCCAAAAATAATCTGAATTAAATCCTTGTCATGCTATCGACGGGATGATTCAGACACCCATCTGTTCCCATACAGGGAAGGAGTCCACAGGGATCTGAAAGTGACGTCCATCTCGACTGTGTCTTAGAACCAACGTTGCAAAGAGAAAATGCAATCGGCAGCTAAGGAGATGGCTGCACCGATGCTGTGGTGGTTAGAAAATGCTAATAGGAGAACCCCTGCAAGAAATGGAAAGAAGACCCAGGAGGAAGTAGATTTCGCAAGAGGGTCACCTATGAGGTTGATGGGCTGACAGGGGAAGATGTGAAGATGGTTCTCACCCTAGTCCCTGGGGAATGGTGGTGATAAGACCTACATCAGCATATAGAGAGTTCCGGATGTGGGATTTCCTG
Organism: Microtus oregoni; assembly: GCF_018167655.1. Taxonomy (NCBI): domain Eukaryota; kingdom Metazoa; phylum Chordata; class Mammalia; order Rodentia; family Cricetidae; genus Microtus; species Microtus oregoni. The sequence continues at coordinate 31,089,169 of NW_024543088.1, read as the reverse complement.
TATGAAGAACGCTTTTCTTCAGAAAGTAAAAGTATTCAGATCACTTAGCCATTGCTACTTTCCTGGCTCTCAGGGAAGTTAAGCAGCTTGGTAAGCAATAATGGAGGTTGGTTTATGCATCACAGAGATTGACAAAAGACTTGAAACTGGAATAGGGACTCACCTGAAGGAGTATTAGAAGTGGTCCCCCTCCTCCCTGAGAATTAGCTCTCACAGTATCCAAAGGTTCTACTCAAGTCCCAAAGAGAGAAGAAATCGATTGTCTTACCCATTTTTGAGGAGGAAGCTGGAGCTGTTATATTTTTCACAAACTGGTCAATCATTTGTAAATGCTTATACTTGACCTGGACAAAAGCTCAGCCATGCCTCTGATCCACACTCAGAGTCCTTGACATGGTTGTGATTGTGTTAATACTACACATCTACTCAGAGCTACCCCTACTACCCAAAGTGTGGCAAATATTTTAGCTTCTGAGCTATCTCCCTAGTCTTGCAATAAAAAAAAACACAAGGACAACAAAAATTAAAAGTAAAACATTAATAGGCAACTATTGTATACAGAAAATGGAATTTATGAAAGAGGGACCTTGAATGATCAACAAATAAGACAGGAGGTGTGAAGTTGTTATCAATATGGAGAATACAAATTATAATTAAATAACATAACATGTGGCAGCTATATGATTGGGAAATTAAAGTATCTTAGAACACAACATTTTAGTGAGAATGTGGAAGAGCCAGAAATCTACACTAATTTATTGACATATACAGCTATACAACAACTCAGTAAAATCTGAGTTAGCACAGCTAGAGAGCAATTATAATTTTGCAATCTAGCTTTAAACAGGTATTTGAAAAAATACTGGCACATAGATATGGATATTTGTTGCAATATATTTGAAATAGTAAAAAGAATCGTTAGCTCTTTTTTTAAAAAAAAAAGACGGATATGAGTGCTCTATCGACTTTATGACAGAATCCCACTATAGATGGTTGTGAGCCACTCTGTGGTTGCTGGGCATTGAACTCAGGACCTCTGGAAGAGTGACCAGTGTTCTTAAAAGCTGAGTCATCTCTCCAGCCCCAGTAGCTCTTTTTAAATCTGTGCGAGTAGGATAAATCACTCATGACACATTTTATTTCAATATCCATCTTCCTTTAGTGCTTATTCACCTATAATTTCCAAATCTCCACTTCCAGGCATCCAATGAGACTGCAATTCCTTATCTGTAGTCAGAGGCTGTTTGTTCATTTCCCGGCCGCCCAGACCCAAAATAACCACTCAGAACCTGTATTAATTAAAACATTGCTTGGTCAATCACTTCAGTGTATTGCTAGCAAGTTCTTGTATCTTAAATTAACCCATTTCTGTTCATCTGTATCACCATATGGTTGTGGCCTACCAGTCAGATTCTGTCCGGTCTCTGGCATCTGTCTGCAACAGCAGCTATATGGTGTCTCTTTCTGATTCCAGTTACTCTTTCCTCCTCTATCTGCTTGAAATTCCTACCTTGTCCTATTCTGCACTGCAATAGGCCTAAAGCATATATCATAACTAAAGAAAACTTTAACTATTCTTCAACTCCATTAAAGATTCCAGAAGGATATAACATTGTAAGCATTGTAAGCAACTTTCAAAACTCTAGAATTTACACAAACATCTTGCTGCCTGGACAGTCACCCAAAGTTCTTCTGCAACATCCTTCTTCAGCCTAAAGGCCCATAGTGTCTGGCAGACTTTTCCATGAAGCAGGAAATTTCAAAGACAGTTCTGCCTATATTAGCAGTTTGTCAGTCACTTTCTTCTGTGTCCTGCAGAATTTCTGGCAGACTCTTTCATGAAGAAGAAACCCCGAAGGACCATCTCACCTTTAGGCAAGTTCAGCAGTAATTTTTCTGTGGGTCCTGCATGTCCAATTGATATAGTAAAATATCAAGCAGTGTAGGCAAGAGCAGTTTCTTGCCTCAAAGGCTAGCAAACTCCATAAGGTGCCTCTTTAATGCCCATTATCCTCTTGAAGTAGATTGGTGCTGCCGGGAGCAGATGTGTCTCATTGTCATGAAATGTCCTAAGTTTTTAAAATATTTTAAATGTCATATTCTGTTAGTCTTTGAAAGCTTGAATAATATCTATACATCTGAAATATATCTCTATATATCTAGAAGACCTAACTAACATGACTATAAGCTTGACTGTTATAGATGATTATCTATTAACCTGTATTTCTTAATTATACATTACATTTTTAAATGAGCTGCACAAACACAATACCTTAATTAAGAGAAGATATATACATATAGCAAAATTGACCTTAAATTTGTATATATAAACAAAGACCTATACTGATACAAAATATTCATCTCTATATTGTATCTCCCTTTAAATGTAACCAAACATTTATAAACAATCATTTAGGGAATTAGGGTGTAGTTCTCTCCAAACTGCTTCCTGCTTTTTTGGATGGGGAAAAGTGATTTTAGGAGTTTATAGAGACCTTTCAGGAGGTCTTGGTCCATCAGAGTGCATTGGCCTGGACAGAATCCACAGGCTCTCATTCTCTGTGGAAACAAAAGAAGAACCTCTTTTCCAAAGCAACATATCCTCAGACCCAAATTTTGAGGTCAAGATACATATGTACCATTAAAGTATATATGTTGGTTTAGCTTAGCAGCCCACAGAAGCAAATATCTCTCTGTAGTCAAAAAATTCAAAGAAAACACAATAATATACATAATCCAGACTCTGTGTGTATATTCCATTTTTTATGTGACTTTTTTCTTTACTCCTTTTAACCTGTTGTAGTAAGGGCGGTGGGGCTGCGTTCCCAGCACCCCAGCCGCCTGCTCGGCTAGCTTATGCCCGAAATAACAACACACAAACTGTATTCATTTAAACACTGCTTGGCCCATTCTCTTCTAGGCTAATTCTCACATATTAATTTAGCCCATTTCTAATCATCTGTGTGTAGCACCCCAAGGTGCGCTTACCGGGAAGATTCTAGCCTATGTCCATGCTGGGTTGGAGCTTCATAGCATGCGTCTGCCCAGGAGCCAGGAGCATGGCGTCTCTCTCAGGGGTCTGCTCCGGAGAGGAGAGCCTTCGAGACTGAGCTCACTTCCTCTTCCTCCCAGCGTTCTGTTCTGTTTACTCCTCCCACCTATCCTCTAACCAATAAAATGGGCCAAGGCAGTTCCTTTATTAGCCAATGACCTTCCTCCATCATTTCCCCTTTTTCGGTTTAAACAACAACAAAAAAAGGCTTTAACTTTAACATAGCAAAATTAGATATAACAAAACAGTTATCAAGTAAAAGTTACAATAATCTTTATTATAACTAAGGAAAACTATAACTATAACTAACTATTCTTAACTCCATCAAAGACTCCAGAAAGATATAATATTACCTAAGTAAACAAGAACTAAGAAACTTCAAACTCTAGAAATGACAAAGACATCTCACTGCCTGGACAGTCACCCAAAGTTCTTTTGTACCGTTGGGGCATCCATCTTCAGCCTTCAGGCCCATGGTATCCAGCAGACATTTCCATAAAGCAGGAAAATTCAAAGTCAGTTCAGTCACTATCTGTTGTGTCCTGCAGAATGTCTCGCAGACTCTTTCATGAATCAGGAACCCCGAAAGATCATCTCACCTTAGGCAAGTTCAGTAGTCCTCTCTCTGCGGGTTCTCTGTGTCCAGTTTATGCAGTAGTCCAGGCAAGAGCAGTTTCTTGCCCAAATGGCTATCAAACTCCATAAGGTGCCTCTTCGATGCCCATCTTCCTCTTGAAGTACATTGGTGCTGCCAGGAGCAGAGAGTCTCATTGTCATGAAAAGTCCTCAGTTATTAAAACATTAAATGTCCTATTCTGTAATCTTTGAAAGACATGAGGAATGTCTATCTAAAATATATCTCTATATATCTAGAAAATCTTAACTAACATGACTACAAGCTTTACTATTATCGATGATTATCCATTAACAACCTATATTTCATAATTATACAGTACATATTTAAATGAACTACACAATCACAATACCTTAATCAAAATCAGAAACACTTATATATATATAACAAAATTGACCTTAAATCTCCGCAATAAAGCAAAATCTATACTAATGTAAATTATTCATATCTATATCATATCCCCCTTTAAATGTAAAAGGACGTTAATAAACCATATTTGGGAACATGGGCGCAGTTTTTTCTCTCCAAACTGCTTCCTGCTGAATGGGGGCGTCATTAATTAGGTCTTTCATGGTATAACCTGTGTGCTAGTTTCATCTCAGTTGGCAGTTGAGCGAAGCAATTTTTTGAAGGCGTGCACAGGAACCATTCAGGAGGACGTGGTCCATCATACCAAATCGGAATAGAAGAAATGAACAGCGTCTCATCCTCTGTGAAAACAAAATAAGAAACTCCTTTCCAAAGTATCATGTCCTTAGATCCAAATTCAAAATATCTATGTTGGATTAGTTCAGCAGCATTTATAAACAAATATCTTTTAGTAGCTTTTGCTCTTTTCTCAGCATTCAAACAATTCAAAGAGAGCATAATAGCATACAGTATCAAAATTTTCTGAGTATTTTCCATCTTTGTGCAGCTTTGTTTTAACCTCAATTTTGTTTATTTTTACTTTTAACTCTTTGCTTTTTGAGACAGGTTCTCTGTATCTTTGACCTGAAGTAACTCTGTAGACCAGGCTGTCTTTGAACTCTCAGAGATCCACCTGTCTCTGCCTCACAGGCATTTGGGATTAAAGGTGTACACTGCTACACCTTGAACTCACAGAGATCTGTTTGTCTCTGCCTTCTAGGCACTGGGATTAAAGGTGTGTGCTACCACACACAACAACTCTCTTCCTTTTTTTGTTTTTTACTTTAAGAACTTCAACTTTTAGTCTGCATATATTTTTAACACACTTTAAACCATTCAGAAATTTTCTCTGTCTTTGAATCTCTCTTTACTGTATATCTCTCTTTTTCTGACCACACGAGCCTTTAAATTACCGAGCAATATGGGTAGGATTAAAGGCGTGGCTTTGCCAGCTAGATCCAGTCCATTCCTTAGCTTTCCAGCCTCATGGCTAAGGTACTGGCTGTAGCCATGTTTACTGCAACAACTCTATGGCATTTCAAGGTCCCTGCCAGCAAGAGAGCTTCAGCAGCCTATGCTTGCAAACCGCACGAACCGCCTGCGTAAAAGAGTCAGAGTTTGCAGTGGCAGGACAGCCCAGAAAGCTGGCATTTTTAAATGGCGCAGCTTTTTTCCTGCTATGGCTGAAAGCCGAAAAGCATGTGTTCAGCTTTTCGTCAACACCATTTAAGTGTTTCGTGGCAGGACCTCTTAATGAGCTGCAGGGTTTTGCAGCTAAAGCTGAGTCAGGAAGCCTCTCTCAGATGAGGCGCTTGCTTGCCTCTAGCAAGCAGAGCAGACCCGAGAACACAGCGAGTCTAGTTGCCATCAAACAAATCGTAGCACTTTACTCCAAATGCTCTATTCAAAAGCTCTGTCTCCCGCAGGAGCCAGACAGAGATCGCAATGGTGGCACAGACCCAGGAAGTCGCGCTTTAAAATGACACAGCGTTTTTTCTGCTACTGTTGCCGAATCAGGAAATCTCTCTACAGCACGCCACCAACAGCAAAAATCTGTGTTAAACTCTCTCTCCCTTATTTTTAAGCCTTCTCAGGTTTTTTAAGTGGGTTTAGCCCATCACATGGGGCGCCAATCTTTTGTAGTAAGGGCGGCGGGGCTGCGTTCCCAGCACCCCAGCCGCCTGCTCGGCTAGCTTATGCCCGAAATAACAACACACAAACTGTATTCATTTAAACACTGCTTGGCCCATTCTCTTCTAGGCTAATTCTCACATATTAATTTAGCCCATTTCTAATCATCTGTGTGTAGCACCCCAAGGTGCGCTTACCGGGAAGATTCTAGCCTATGTCCATGCTGGGTTGGAGCTTCATAGCATGCGTCTGCCCAGGAGCCAGGAGCATGGCGTCTCTCTCAGGGGTCTGCTCCGGAGAGGAGAGCCTTCGAGACTGAGCTCACTTCCTCTTCCTCCCAGCGTTCTGTTCTGTTTACTCCTCCCACCTATCCTCTAACCAATAAAATGGGCCAAGGCAGTTCCTTTATTAGCCAATGACCTTCCTCCATCATTAACCTATGACTATCTTTACTCTGTCTCATTAAATACTTTATATTTTAAAACCATTTACTTCTTTTATAACTGTCTATATTCCTTTTCTTCTCTCTCCCAAGCCTACACACATTTAATCAAAATTGTGACCCATTTAGAGGTCTTTTTATGTCTTTTTTTTAATCTGAGTTTGTCTTTATTGTGTGTTTGTAATCCTTTTCTTGTCAAAACTGCTTTTTAAAATCCTAAGTGACATGTCTAGGACTTAGGGTAGTTAGTATATCCCTAGACACATACCACAACAACTTCAAGAGGCTCTAGTGCAGTGGTTCTCAGTCTATGGGTTGTGACCTCTGTGGGGGTCAAACAACCCCTTCACAGAGGTCATATATCAGATATCCTACACATCAGATATTTACATGACCATTCATAACAATACCAAAATTACAGTTATGAAAAATCAACAAAAATAATTTTATATTGAGGGTCACCATAACATGAGGAACTGTGTTAGAGTCACAGCATTAGAAGGTTGAGAACCACTGGTCTTGAGGAGGAGGGCTTATGCTAAAGCGCTCACTTATCTCTCCTAGTGCAGGACTCCAACTTTTGGTCCTTAATCAAAGGCATCTAAGGATGAAAGGGAGAAAACAAATGTCACAAGACTAAGTTCTGGCTCACTGCTGATGTGGAAAGCCCTGGACCTCTCAGGATTATCCAGTGCTGTGTACATCCACACATCCTACACACCCCTCTACAATCCTGATTCTAACCAGCACAATAATCTTTGGTACCACGTCACAATGGTAAACCCTAGGGCTGTGGGAGAAGAACTTCCAGGTTCTTGATTAGAGCTGCATCCTAACATCTGTGGGAAGAGAAGCACTGCCCAGCCTTGGTTTCTGCTTAGGATGCTGACATGAGATAAACAATGCTGTTGGGCACCCAACATGAATTTGAATGGAATATCTCCAAAAGGCTTCACAGTGATGGTCCACTTAGCTTTCAGACAGCACAAAATATGACCAGAGCTTCTGAACAGACATCAGATACCCGCAGTGGCCGACGGGGAACAGCCTCAGTCTGAAATAATGTATGATGGAAAAGGAAAAGAGTCAAAAGCTCCTTGAGAAAATTCTAGTTGAATATAGAATTGTTCACATCAGCCAGAAAATGTGCTACTTAAGTAGTTTCTCCATGAACACCTGAGGCTCAGGTATTCTCAGCATCAGGGAAGAAGGAGGTATCTTTCCAGGGCTTGGCTGCCATCCCCACTCTGCTCTCCTCCAATGACAACTACATGGTATAATTCATATGCTGAAACCTCTGTGCTCTTATAATGGAAATAATTCAGCCGCTGGCTGGTAGGTAAGCACCTTGGACTGTCAATTTTTCATGTAAAGCACCTATTCAATGTATTTCATTCTTCATCACTTTGTACTGCTGAACTTAAATCTTCTCCTTTGCACTTTTGTTTGCTTTTACAAAATCCACTTTATTTGCCCTAAATCTGTGTCTGTCTTAAAAGACTAAAAACAGGAAAAATAAATAAATCTTTACCTCCATAAATAACTTGAAAAATTCAAGAGTCAGTAGCAACAGAGAAAACAAAATTAGAAACTTGATTTGTCAAATAACTTAGAAAAGAAAGAGTTTTTTGTCTTACAGGTTTTATTTCATTAACAAGGAAGCCAAGGCAGGAACCTGGAGACAGGAACTGAAGCGAAGACCAAGGAGAAATGCTGCTTAAGGACTTACTTCTCATGACTTGTTGAGTTCCCTTTCTTATATAACCCAGAACCACCTGCCCAGGGGCAGTACCAACCAAAGTGGGCGGGGCCCTCCCTGATTGGCCCTCTCACACCCTGATTGGCCCTCTCACATCAATCATAGTCCAGAAAACATTCCACAGTCATGCCCAAGCTATTATGGTGATGGTATCTTCTCAATTGAGTTTCCCATATTTCCAGATGACTCTCTTTTGTGTTAACAGAAAAAAAAAAGCATCACAGAGAGTGACCAAAACTAATGCCCCCAGGAAAAAGGCTGTGGACAACTTGTCCTAGATGCTTATAACATAAGGAAATGTTTCATTTCTCTGGTATCCTCCCCTCAAACCCATGTCTCCAGGCATCATGAGTGAAATGTCAAACAAACCCAGACTAAAGGATATTTTATAAAATACCTCAGCAATACTCAAGCTGCCAGCATGCTTGAAACCAAAGACTAAGAAATTGTTTCAAATACGACTAAGTAAACACATGATGAAGTGTGCTGTGCTAGACTGACCATAGAACACAAACATCTCCTAAGTCGAGAAAGGAAGTCCAGTGTACCAATAGTAATCATTTTTGGCTATGAAAACATATCAGGATTATGTATCAAGAGAAAAATAGAGTGAGAAACCTATAGGACCTGTCATGACTATCTTCCACTCTTTCTCTATGCACCTATGTTTAAGTATAAGGAAAAATACATTGAGATGTTACTCTACATTAGCATGAATGTTTAAAATTAAAAATAGTGAAATTTATTTCAAGGTTTGAAGATGATTTATTGAGCTAGATGTCATTAAATATTACTTGTCTAACTATAAATTAAAAGTAAAGTTGTACAAGTATCAAAGAAAAACATTGGCAATAATTGGTTAAAGTCGAAAACTCACGTGCCATTTGTCCCAGAAATTCTAGGGTGTGTAGATCTGAATAAAAGTAATGTTGTTATAAACATTGCTGAGCAAATGTTCTTGTGACATGATTGAGGATCCTTTGGGTATATGCCCAAGAATGATATTGTTAGGTCTTGAGGCAGATTGATTTCCAATCCAAAGTGGCTGTATAAGCTGTACTCCTACCAACAGTAGAGGAGTGTTTCCCGTACTCCATATCTTCTCCAGCATAAGCTGTCATCCGCATTCTTGATCTTAGCCATTCTGACAGGTATAAGATGATATAGGTGTAAGTTGATGATTCGCATTTCCCTGGTGGCTAAGGATGTAGAGCAATTCCTTAAATGTTTTTCGGATACCCTATAGACTACCCTAACTGTCATCATAGAACCTTCATCCAGTAACTGATAGAAGCAGATGTAGAGATTCATTGCTAAGCACTGGGCCAAGTCCAGCCAAAGAGAGAGAGAGAGAGAGAGAGAGAGAGAGAGAGAGAGAGAGAGAAGGAGTTATATGAGAAACAGCTGACTTAAACTAGTGGAACCTTGTTGATTCTGGACTGACGGTGGGGGAATTTCATAGGACCAAACTAGGCCCTCTGCATGTAGATGATAGTTCTGTGCCTTGAACAGTCTGTGGGGTCACTGGCAGTAGGACCAGGATTTATCCCCAGTGCATGAACTGGGTTTTTGGAACTCATTCCCTATGGAAAAATACCTTGCTCAGTCATGATACCGAGAGCTGGGGAGGAAGGGGCTTGGTTCTGCCTCAACTTGATATGCCAGACTTTATTAACTTTTCATGGGAGGCCTTACCTTTTCTGAGGAGTGGATGGTGGGGGTTGGGAGAAGAAGGTGGTGGGGGCGCCAGGGGAAGGGAGGGAGTAGGAACTGTGGTTGGTATGTAAAATGAAAAAAATTTGAATAGAACTATGAAAGAATTTTTTAAAAGAAGAGAATTTAAAAATAAGATTAGTAAATAGTTACACATTCAATGCAATCTGCATCAAAATTCCAATGTCATTCTTTACAGAAATCGAAAAGGCAATCCTAGAATGCATAGAGAAGCCCAAAAGATACCAAATAGTCAAAGCAATCCTATGCAAAAAGGGAAATACTAGAAATACATAATACCTGATTGCAAACTATAGTACAGACACACAGATCAAATGAATAGTAGAGGGCCCAGAAACAAACCCACAAGGGTACAACCACTAGACTTTTGAGAAAGCTTTCAAATACATACATTGTTTGAAGACTGACACCCTCCTCTAAATGTAGTGACAGGAAAACTTCTACATGATAGTCACACGCAGAAGAGTAAAACAAGATCCCTCTCTCACTCTGTACAAACAGCTATCGGGGTAGATAAAAGATCTTAATGTAAGCCTTAACACTTAGAAAACACTAAAAGAAGCATGGGTAAAACTCTTTAAGGTGTAGGTGTGAACAAAGACTTTCTGAAGAGAGATACAAAACACAGGGAAAATTATGAAAACTATCAAATAGTAATACATATATATATGTATATATATGTAAAATCATATGCGTGTGTTTATATGTGGAATATGCTTCTGTGTAGCAAAAAATAAGCAGTGTGAATAGATAACCTACAAAATGGGGGAAAAGTCTTTGCCCACTTGACATCAGATATGAAATTAATATCTACAATACATAAATAACAGCAAAACTTAAACATCAACAGAACAAATCATCCAATCAACAAACAGGCTAATGACTGAAGAGATAATTCCCAAAAGAATAAATAAATTATTCAACGAATATTTGGAAAAGTGCCCCAAATCCTTGACCATCACAGAAATGCAAATTGAATCTGCCTTGGGCTCCCATCTCACTCAGAATGTTAAGGTTGTGAAGAAAGTGGAATAATTAAACATTGCTGGTGGGAATGCAGCTGATGTGGCCACCATGGAAACCAGTGTGGGGCTTTCTACAGTCTAAGACTAGAACTAGTACAGGAGCCAGCTTCAGCATCCCTGGTCATAGAGCCAACATACGCTAGATCAGAATATCACAGTAATGCTCGTACCATTCATAAATTGCCACGACATTCACAAAATCCAAGAGATGGATGGGTCCTGCCTTTGGAATGTGCTGGGCTAAAGATGGCACAGTGATTGCAGGAGTGGTCACAAATAAACAAATAACTGGTCCAGCCTGAGACCCACGCCATGAGAGTAAGCCTACCCCTGGCACCACTCTCAGTGCAGGGCTAGGACCCTAAGACTGGATGCCTCAGAGACCTAGGATAGAACCAGATACAAGTGGAGGTGGGAATATGTCAATGTAATGATGTCTAATAATATTCTGCTATACTTGGTAGACTGAGACCACCCCAATTGTCATCAGAGAGCCTTCATCCAGTAACTGATGAAAACAGATGTAGAGGCCCCCAGCTAAACATTAGGCTGAGCTCAGGAAATCCTGCTGAAGAGAGGAAGAAAGGATTGTAAAGGCCAGAGGGGTCAAGGACATCACAAGAAACCCCACAGAAACAGCTAGCCTGGGCACGTAGGAGTTCACAGAATCTGAACAGACAAGCAGGGAGCCTGTATGAGACCCATCTAGGCCCTCTACATATAATTGACAGTTGTTGACTTGGTCTACGTGTGGCCCTCCTGAGAGTGAGAGCAGGGGTTGTTTCTAATGATTTGACTGGCTTTGGGAACCTCTTCCTCTTACTGGGTTGCCTTGCCCAGCATTACAACAGAGGAGGTGTTTAGTCTCACTGCACCTTGATATGCTTTGCTTTGTTGATAGCCAAGAGAGACTTTCCCCTTTCTGAACAGAAGCAAAGGAGTGGAGGGGGGCATAGAAGGGAGATGGAAAAGGAATGGGTGGAGAGGAAGGAGGGAAAACTGTAATTGGGATGTAAAATAAACAAATTTTATTTTTTTAAAAAAATGAATGGAGCCTATTTCACTGTTACTTGAAATAAGCCAGCCTCAGGCAAATATTTTTCTGCTTTCTACCATCTATAGAATCTAGATTTAAATGTGTGTGTTTAAACGGCTCTTCCCTTCTAGAATCCAGCTACTTGTCCTTTATCCTATCATGCGTGGTTTAATAATGTAAGAAGTGGCTTGTTTCTGGAATGAAGCAGACAGTATTGACAAGCTGTCCTATCACTCTTTGAGGTGCTGACTGGTCGTTGCACAAGACTTAGTAAATTCATTCATAGAAATAAAATATTAGGAATCACTGAATGAAAGTGTATATGCAGGGAGATTATGAAAGTCAAACTTGGACAATGAAAAGGAAGATAAAGATAACTAAAGGAGGAATAAAAGGAGTGGAATTCATGTAACAATAAAACAGAAAATGGAGACGATCTGGGTAAAGGAAGGGGATCCGCAAGATGAGAGCAAGGGGTGGAAATCACAGTGGGTAAGGTGATAAAGAAGAACAAAGTATAGATTTGATCCAATGTGGGCAACTCCAAGAAACCTGAGAGACCCATGGTGGTCCCAAAGGGAGAAGTGGCGGCTAAGGAAGAGTCTGCAGAGGCCCCATTATCTCCATAAAAACTTTTTTCTTCAAAAACAGCTGGTCTTGGGGGCTGGAGAGATGGCTCAGTGGTTAAGAGCATTGCCTGCTCTTCCAAAGGTCCTGAGTTCAATTCCCAGCAACCACATGGTGGCTCACAACCATCTGTAAAGAGGTCTGGCGCCCTCTTCTGGCCTTCAGGCATACACACAGAATATTGTATACATAATAAATAAATAAATTATACATAATAAGTAAATATTAAAAAAAACAGCAGGTCTTGTGGGGAGATGGTTTTTAAAAGCAGTCACATAAAGTTGGAAGGAAAGAGGGCAGAACAGAGCCTTGAGCGTGGGTGGGGGTGGAGAGTGGCAGGAGACCCAGCTGCAGCAGCTCACTACTTGCCCTGCTGAGAGAAGATGAGTGCAGAGCCCACAGACCACAGTCTTGATGGTACTGGCCACTTGGTGAGTCGTCAGGGTGGCCAGCATCCAAGGCAGAGAAATGTGCATCTACCCGGAACTCTCTGGGTCCCTGTCCCTAGACACTCTGGTCAGCCACAAGGTCACCATGACACTGGGCAACAGCATAATATCCCACATGAGTCTTGCAATAGTTCAGTATTTATGGTGTTTCAGAAATCAAAAAATCTTGAACCAGACCAAAAACTCATCGCAATAAGTATTTGCATGCCATTACCAAGTAGGGCCAGCAGGGAGGTGTGCAGCAGCCTGGAACTCAGAGTAGGCTCTGCCCCCAACTTGCTGCCCAGCTGCACAATCGCCCTGGCTCTGAGCAACAGCAGGATGTCCAAGATGGAGAGTGATTCATTTTCTAGACTGGGCCACATCAAAGATCTCCATGATCGTGCTCCACTGGGCAGCGTGTTAGAGGGTATGCCTAGTGCTTCCTTCTGAGGCCATGCTGATGTCTGCAATCTATGCTGCCACAGGAGGTTATGTTGAGGTCTGTAATCCATGCTGCCACCATGGTCCATGTTGATGTGCATGGCCTCTGCTGATGCTTGAGGCCATGCTGGTGTCTGTGCCCCGTGCTCCCACCAGAACGCATGTGGAAGTCCACGGATTCATGCTATTGCTGACTGTGAAGGTCAAAAGTCCATGATTCATGCTGCTGTGAAGGTTAGGAAGCTTCTTTTGTAGTGGGACCAGTGACTGCGGAGCCACAGTTGAAAATGACACCCTCTCCCTCCTGTATAAAAGAGAGAGTCTAGACAGGAAGCCTTTGAAGACGGTCCTTAAAACTGCAGCAGGGATGCTGAATTGTAGGTCTTCACTGTTGACGACTCCTGGAAGGGGCTGAAGACTCAGTTATCTTTAAAGGGCTTGCCACTGGGAGTTTGACCACGCTCCTATGAATACACGGGCAATAGGGATTGGACTTGGTGTATTTTTTCCTTTGGGAGAGAGGGCACAAGGGTGGGGAGCTGAACCTGGGAGGAATGGGAAGTGAATGTGATTGGGGTGCATTGTGTGAAATTCCCATATAATGATGCATATATGTAAAAATCCCTTCACTGAACTCATCACTTTGTTTGTTAACAAAAAATAATAATTAATAATAATAATAATAAATGATGGAGAAGAAGAAGGAAGAAAGAAGGATCATGATGGTAATGGTGGATTGTTTCCATAGCCATGCCAGAGGAATAATATGATATAGAAACTAAAGGCTGATTTATGGAATTGCCTCAGGAGAAAAGGGTTTAGAAATAAGATCACGGGATAAATATCTAGTTGACTGGAAAATCAAGTTTCAGTGCTAGAAATAGGATTTGCTCTGGGACTCAGAATTTCTTTATATATGAGTCTGTCTCACATCTATCAAGCAGGTTAGAATGCAATCAAAGAAAATACCTCAATGTTTGGTTGTGCTTTTCTGCTGTTATTAATGGGGCGCAGGTGGATATAGTCCAATGATGAGGGGCGTTGGGAAACCTGAAGTGGATATTTCACCCTGAAAAGTTCCAGTTGTCCAAATTCTGCTCCAACTACGTCTACACAAACAAAAACTGGCCCTTCATCCTCTCGAGGGTGATTTAGTAATATAAGAAATTACCTGTTTCTGGAATTAAGCAGGCAGTATTGACAAGGTGTCCCAGGACTCTTTGAAGTGTCAACTGCTAATTGCGCAAGACTTAATAAGTTCGTTCATAGAAATAAAGTGTTGGGAGTCACAGAATGAAAGCGCTCTCATTCTGAGCTTTGTTATTGTTACGGAGAGCACATGCTGACTCCAAGCTGACCATGAAAAGGAACTGACTTAGACTAGAACATTAACATAAGTCTTTTGCATTAAAATCTTAAAAAAATAATGGCTCAGTCTTGGTCAGTTTGAGATGAACTGACAAGCAGAGCAACGGCTAAAGCTCAGATATGAACTCCTTTGGATATGATTTCCTGCTACTTCCTTAGTTTTGTGGGAATTCAGTGGTCAGTGGTGGGTGAAAGGTGCTCTTGGCCTTTCTGTCAAGAGTATTGCCTTAGTATTGAAGGCATTTTCCTTCCTGGGGAAAAAACAGTCCAGCGCTGAAGCCTACCTGCTGACACACAAGGCGCTCTGTATGTCCTGCTACGGTATTTTCTACCGTATCACTGGAACTACACATAACAAGAGTAGCTACAGTCTCTGCTGTGCTTGAATATTCTTTGTCCTATCTGAAATTCATGTTGAAGTTCAATACCCACTGTGAAGAATTAAGAGAGGAAACTCAATCTGATCATGGTATTTCTGTGTGGGGCCTTTGGGAGGCAATTAAGATCGGAGAGGACTGTCAAAGTCCAGCCTGATGTTGGTGGCTTTGTAATGAGAGAGAAAGAGCAGAAGATCAGACACATATGGACTCTGTCTGTTCCTGGCCCTGTGATGCCTGCACCAATTAGCAAGTCTCAAATAGTAAAGACATCCCCGGATGCAGGTCCCTGACCTTGAACCTCCAGATCCATGAATAAAACAAACCTCTTTTTACATAATTTGCCAGTCCTATGCCAGTAGCAACAGGTCAAGACGGTCTCCCAAATGTGACATCGAGGGATTGCTTTGGAAAGTCCAGTGAGTCATAAACAAGCATCAAGGACCTGTCCGCTTATATCCTGCTGGAGTAAGTTCTCTCTTGGTAAAGAGTGCAACCTGCTTATCTAAGGTGCTCATGGTTGGGGCTGTAAATTTCCCATTTAATGAATACAGAGAAGAATAGTGTGTGTGTGCGTGCGTGTGTATGTGCATGTTTGTATGTAAATGTGGGCAACGTCTAAGAAACCTAGAAAATGACCAAGAAAGGGTAAAAATAGGCAATAAGAATGGACAAAGGATGGGGTAGGTGAAAGTAGCATGGGACATGAAAGATGAAAAGAGACTGGGAGGTTTAGAAGTGGGTACTGAAGGCAAGGGAGGGGCTGGTGTGAGGGAGATGAGGGAAAGAGAAATCTGCTAAAACCACACACACACACACACACACACACACACACGTTGGTGGACAATGAGAAAATGGTAGGAAAATACCTGGTATTCTAAATTTAAAAATACACAAATTAGGTTGGAATTAGAAAGCAATAATATTTTTTTTAAAAAAAGCTTTAACTTCCAGGAATTAGGAAAGGAGATTTCAGGATCTGGGGGATGTAGACAGCAAGCATCACCAACAGTCGCATAAAGGTACTATTATTTTTGTTCATGGGTCTGGAGGTTCAAGGTCAGGGACCTGCATCCAGGGATGACTTTATTGTTTGAGAACGTGCTAATTGGTGCAGGCATCACAAGGTGAGGAACAGACAGAGTCCTATTATGATGAGTGGCATGCAGGGGATGACTGACGGCTCCCGCAGAGCAGGGAGAGTGGCATGTCGGAATCACTAACGTACAGACAAACCGCTTGCTCATTTTAAATTGCTTACCCAAATCTCTGGGCTCTACCCATGCAACTGCCTCACTGGGAGCATCAAAAATGCCTCAAGATATTGCCTGAGGTTGCTCTGAGTGGGAAACTCCCAGAAGGCACCATCTACTCAGTGGATAGCCTTATCAAATTGGAGTGAAGGATAAGGGAGAAGTGGAGAGCTGTAGCAGAACTCCATAGTAGACAAAAACCTCGGTAAAATCATTAACTGTCTATAAACAGAAAGCTAAAGGAAAGACGCCAGAGGATCAAAGAGGAATTTCAGGGAGTGATGCCTGAATTCTTAAAATGAATTTGATTACAACGAAGACAAACAGCGATTTATCTAAGGTCCGTGGCAGGGTTTAGACAAGACAAAGAAATGCTCAAGACGTCCTTGTCATTGATCTACTCACTAGCTAGTAATAGAAACAGAAATTTTCTAAGGTGAGTGAATTATGTTATTTCCTGTCCCAAGAAATTAGTAAGTTGTAAACAAGGACCAGAAATGAGCATGGAAACCCAAGAAAGAAAACAATTGTCTTCAACAGCTGTGGCTGTTGGAGTGTAGACCTAGAAATGGGTCCATTTACTGGTGCACCATGGACACAGATGAAACTACAGTTTAAAGGGACAGAAATGACAGAGGCTGAGAGCCAGAGGCACAGACTGCATTTGTAGAAAAACTTTTGCTTGGATGTGGGTTGTGATTTCCGTGGAAGCTGCTAGAAGGAAATTAGATTGGATCTGCTATGGAGGGCTATGAGTGTCCACGTGGGAGGCATACAATGAATTGAAATTTCTGCCATATTCCCTTCTATATGCTCTTATTACTTTGGATACTGTACTGTCATTTCCGTCCGTAGACGGAAATGGCTGATATGAAGTGTCTGTTATTAGCGAGTCAATGCAAGTTATTTCCAGGAAGCTTTTCAGGTGGATAAATGTGTCTAAGATGATGTGGCTGCTAATAGCTCCAAAATACATAACGCAACAAAGGGATTATTCACCATAGTCTTTCTGATGGATTTACATCTGCCACTGCTTTTAGTAGCATTGTTAGCACATCTGGAATGACTATGAACATGTAGTGGAGATAACAGGTTAGTATTTTCTAAAAAATGTCTGTTTGTTCAAAATATCTAAAAATCATTTTCTTCTGGGCTTTATTTAACTAAGTATATCATAGAGTGAGGGGTATAGAAAACCAGGTTTGTATTTAGTCCCCAGAAGTAAAAAAAAAAATGCATTGTGTTTTTAAAAAAATATAAGCGATATATAAAGACTGTAGAAAAGGGTCCTTGAATGTTATTGTTAATCTTCTGGGGAAATCTCTTTGGATAGTAAGGACAGTAACAGCAAAAACTTTATGCTATTAGATACCACACAGTATTCAAATAGGTACACATTCTATTATTCACTAAACAGATTTCCTAACCCAGACAGTGTCGCCCTGAAAAATTAGGAAGAAAGGTTATGACATAATGTCAAATTGATGTCAGAAAGAAACTCACAGTTTTATGAGCCAACTTTCCCACTAAGAGGTTCACCTCTGAAAACCCTGCTGTCAAGGGAGTTCAAGGTATCCCCACATAGTCCAAATAATCATCATCCTTCCAAGAAAACACAAAATGCCTTTGTGAAAAGTGCCATAAAACATACTGATGTCGATTTCATTAACATTGACCGTAAAGGCCTCAGCTATCAATAGCACATTTCTGAGACGCAGCTATCCAAAACATGGACAAGAGGTTAAGATCTACTAGAACTGTTGAAGAGTGTACAGTATGTCATCCTGAGGTCACAGTTTCTAACTCCCTGACCAAACTACTTGCTGGTTTTTATTCAAATGATTAAAATATGCCTGTAGGTTTTTTCAATTCAGATCTTTCTATGCCTACTTCCTAACCATCCCTGAAATAACATCCATTACTGAATGACACCAGTTTTATAATATCATTGTGTACATTCATTTTCATTGTAACTTTCTAAGCAATATAGTTTATATATGAATGTTTCACAGGGTAGAGAGATCGGTCAGTAGTAATGCATTGCTACTCTATTTTGTAGCCTGGAGTTGGGACAGCAGGGCCTAAAAACGAAACTGGCTAAAGTCTCATGCAATAGCCAACTTTATGTAGAGCACAATTTATACTCTGAGCATTAAGAAGAATCACTTCAGTCAGGTTCAGTCACAAAGATAAGTCACATGTGGCAATAAAAAAGAAACATTTTTCCATAGAGCTGTATAAACAAATAACAATAGCCAGATGTAATGAATAATCTGGAGTAAAGTACTCTAACCCACTACACCTGGATGGGACAGAAAAACACATTCCAAAATCAATCCCATGTACTTTGAAGAAACTGAACTCACAAGGCTCTTAGTCTGTTTTCTTGGCATTTTCTCACCAGGACTTAGAATTCTCGCCAGACTCCATTCTCGGACTGAGTTTCAACCATAAAGTGATTGTCATACAAGCACTAGAGACCAGCCTGGTCTACAGAGCTAGTTCCAGGACAGGCTCCAAAGCCACAGAGAAACCCTATCTCGAAAAACCAAAAAAAAAAAAAAAAAAACCAACCCCGAATATGGATCCCAGCACCCACAAAACCTAAGGAAAGTAGAGTGCTCTCAGAAATATAGACAGTTCAATCCCTGGACCTTGCTAGCTGGTTGGCCAGCCTAGTCGAATCAGAGAGTTTCTGATTCAGTGAGAGGCCCTGTGTCAAAAATAAGACAGAGAGTCATTGAGAAGAACTGTTGACTTCCACATATATACCAAACACACACACACATACAATTTCTATCATAGTACCTCTCTGTAATGAGTCCTTTTTTTGTCCCACCATCCAGCTCCCAAATAATGACACGGAGACTTATTATTAATTATGGAAGCTCAACCTTAGCTTAGGCTTGTTCTTAACTAGTTCTTGTAACTTGTTAACCCATTTCTATTAACCTGAGTTTTATCATGAACCATCCATCCTGCTTCTTTTGTGTCTCCTGACCTCTCTCTCATTTCTAGATTCATCTCCTACTTCCTTGCTCTCTACCCAGAAATCCCACTTACACCTCCTGCCTAGCTATTGGACAGTCACCTCTTTATTAAACCAATCACAGCAATATATCTTCACACGGTGCACAAATATCCCACAACCTCTCTCCACAGGAGTTAAATAATAGCTGTTAAAACCAGACTTGTGTTTGGGATAGTCAGAAATATGATGAGAACAAGTAAAATAAATCTCAGTCCATCTTCATTAACTGCACAGATTTCATCTTGTCCTGCCTCTGCGTGCTCAGCAAGGAGGCTTCTCTGGAGGACATCTCTCTCTCTCTCTCTCTCTCTCTCTCTCTCTCTCTCTCTCTCTCTCTCTCCTTCTCTTATCCACCCCAAGTAGATATTTGGTTAGTAACCTGTGACATACAAATTGTTCTCTTCCAAGAGGAATATTTTAACAAGATGGAAATGTAGGAAGCTCTGGACACCGAACAACTTTGTCTCACTTTCTGATTCTGGCTTTTTCTTTCTCCCAGGGAAGTTTAGCTTCTCTCACTTATGCAATGACAACAACAATAATAAACAGGAATGAGCACACATATCTGCTTCACGTCAAGGCCTCAGTGGCCATGTGCTTCTTCTTTTGAGTTTGTTATGATTGTGGTGACTGTTTTAGTATGTAGTTGGAGCTGGTCTTGAGAAAATCAGCAAGAGATGGGTCTGAACCCAGAGTTCTGGTACCCATGCTTACCTGAAGCCAGTAGAGAGAACATGGACCACAGCATTCCCAGGGCCAACTTGTGAGGTATGGATGGTGGTGGAATTGTCAACATTAAGGCAGTGAAGAGAAATGGAGACGAGGCTTAAGCAGAACCTGAGACTGCAGGACTGGAAATGCAGAAGGCAGAAATTCAAATCTACATCCAAGATTGAATGGGGTCAGGCCCTGGGCAACTGGGAAAGACATTAAAAAGAATAATTTCTTTAGCGGAATCAGAAGCTAGGGAATCCAGGAAAAGATGGACATTGGCAATAAGACTAGGCTCTTCCACGAGAACTCTACAGGCTACAGAACATACTGTCACCCATGAGTTCATGGGGGGGGGGGGTAAAGCCATTACCAAGCCTATGTAACCATCTTCAGTCTCGTTGTTCAGAAACTTGAAAATCCTAACCTTTCCATTGATACATAAATTTATAACTTGTGTACTAAAGAAATCATCTCACAGTAGTCCTGTGTGTTAAGAAACAGAAATGGAACAATTACCCAGATTTCCTTCCTGCAACAAACAGCTCTTATTGGGTTCTTCTCGAAGACTAGAAAGCCATAGGCCCCTCCCCCAAGCCCACCTGCACAGTCAGCAAGTCACTCATCAGACCTGACACCCATAATGCCTAATGTTGGCTGGACAGCTGCTGGCCCAATGCCACCAGGCAGTGCCAAGAAGTTTAATAGAGTGTACCGAAATATACTCCCCCTATAGCCCCAAATGCTGACTCTTCCCTGCTTGCTAAAGAGGAGAAATAGCCTCTCCCCTGCCAAGCAGGCTACGTCTTGGGAAATTGAGCTCTTGGTCATCCAGGCATTTTAATGGACTCCGTGAATCACTGATCAGCCCAGGAAGACCGTGAAGGAGCCCAAGGTCTTCAGCCTACTGATTGGCTCTTTCAAAGAAGACAAATGGAGGTCCGGTCATTGTCAATGAAGCAGCCACAAAAGAGATCATTTCGGTTCACTCTGCCCTCTCTCATCTCAGTCTCTGGGGAGCGTGGAGATAAAATTCACCATAAACCACATTCCCTCCGAGACAGCAAGAGAGAGTAGGGAAAACAGATGGATTAATCCATCCTGCGACCTTCAGAAAGTCTCAACCTTGGCTCATGGAGGAAAAGAAAGCCGAGATGGCTAGACTCTCACTTTTTATAAGCTGTAGGAAGGGGCTGAGATATAACACAAACCAGAAACAAAGCCTCTTGGAAGGGAAACTACAGTTCATTACCTTTTCTATCCCCATCCAGATTAGAAGTGGAAATCTTGAGGCTAAATGGAACAAAAACAAGAGTATGAGGTTAGACTATTTCTCAAAGTCAGATGTCAAGCTATGGCACGTGACTGTATGGATCCAGACCAAGTCCAAAGTTGTTTAGGTTTATTTAGGGAAGAAATACTGAAAAAGGGGAAGGAAAGAAAGAAAGAGAGAGAGAGAGAGAGAGAGAAGCAAAGCAAGAAAAGAAAAAAAAGAAAAAAAAAGAAAAGAAAAAAGTGTTTTCTAAGCACTCTGGGACTCAGTGTTGACCTTGGGTGTAGTAAGATTTGAAGAATGCCTCTACCAATTGTACCGCTTTTGGCCGTGGCTTCCTATCTGTGAAATGAGAATGACAATATTTTAGAGTTTTGAATTAAGAACTGACAATCAAGTGGGAAGGCAGAATGATGAGAGTAACTTTTCTTTAATACTGATGTAAGTTGTATGATTGAAGGACTGGGCATCATGTGTTACAGATGGGTCATACCAGCTCATAAAACCTGACTGCTAACATCATAAAAATCATGTGAAGCCATTGGTATGAACCTGTAGGTAAAAGGTTAGTCTGTTTAGGACTTATACCCCTGTGGACTCTAAAGCCTCAGGAATCCTTCTAGTTCTACCATATAGAATTATTGTTATCCATATATTTTACTGAAAATGTGTAAAAGAAAATCAAACTCATCCTAGGCAGACATCATAGCATAAAATATCATAGAAGGAAAAGTCTTATAGGGCATCTGTCCAAGCTGCTCCTCCTGCAAATGACATTTGGGGCCTGGAGAGTTGAGATAAGTTCCTGTGGTTCTATCTTCAGCTAGTAGCAGGCCCAGGGCTAGAAATTTATAAGACTCAATTCTATTTGCTTTCCTTCTTTTTTTCTTTTCCATTACTGGGGATTGAACTTGGGCTTTGTGCATGCTAGTTGGGTGCTCTACCATTGAGCTATACACCCCCCAGTTGGTATTTTACTTGTGTAGAGCTATACACCCCCCCAGTAGGTATTTTACTTGTACTGTTCTCTACTCACCAACAGCACTGACCACACTTGGGAACTTTTTGGAAGGGTAGAATTCAAGAGACTGTAGGGTGGAAATCATTGAAGAAAGAGGCGGACTGAGCTGCAGGCATTTCAGAACAAGACCGGATAGGGATTGCCTGATAACATTGCTGGTCAGGTAATCACTATAGTGCTGGGTTATCAGCTCTGAGGAAACATGGTCACTGCTCTTGTAGCTTTTATTTTTCATTATGTCCACTGGTGTCTTAGTTAGCATTACTATTGCTAGGATGAAACACTGTGGCCAAAAGCAAGTTGAGGAGGAAAGGATTTATTTGGTTTCCATGCCCGCGTTTGCAGTCTATCACTAGGATGTCAGGGTAGAAATGCATACAGAGCAGAAACCTGGAGTCAGGAGCTAATGCAGAGACCATGGCAGGGTACTACTTACTGACTTGCTCCTCATGGCTTGCTGAGCCTGTTTCATGAATCACCCACAACTACCATCCCAGGGTGGTACCAACCAATATGGGCTAAGCTCTCCCCCACGAATCACTAATTAAGAAAGTGCCATATGGCTTGATCTTACAGAGACATTTTCTCAGTTGATGGTTCCTCTTTTCAGAAGACTCTAGTTTGAGTCAAGTTGACAGAAAAGTAGCCAACCTGACTAGTGAAGTTACTAGTAAAATCCTTCAGTCAAGATGGAGGAGAGCTAGTGATTCAACGGTCTACTCTGCTGCTGTCCAAGTAATGTCTGCAAACAGAAAACAACAGGATGTCAACTTCTTTGCACACAGAAAAAGGGAAAAACACAGTTCTCAGAGCTGGCTTTGATGGAAGAAGTAAGCAGCCCAGGACAGGGACAGCCTCCTACAGGCCCCTGAGAAGCTGTGCTTTCTTCCAGAAATGAGCTCAGCCAACTTTGTTTTGCAACCAAACGGAACTCCTCTTAACCCCTTCCTTCTACTTGGCAAGGGATATGCTAGTGAACTCCCATGACTGGTGAACTCCCGTGACGGCCCTCGTTGCCTGTTTGATTTTGGGAAATACACTCCTGAGACTTTCCCTACAGCCTCTTTGATTTCTGGAAATACACTCCTTTCACCTTCGCCAACAGATGAGAGTGTGAATAATGTTTATGTGAATAAAGACTGATTCCCTTAAATGTATATGATGACAGAAACAACTTAGCCATAATGCTTAACTCTAAGTACTAAGAATGACTTGTCTATACCCTGGATTATACATCATCTATTTAAAATAATGTGATTCTTCGTAGCCAAAAGGTGAAACAACCCAAATGTCCATAAACTAACAGTGATCAACAAAATGTAGAATGCCCATGGATGTTTTCTAGCAACTCAAAGATAGAAAGCACAACAGTGTGGATGAACCTCAAAGATGTTCTACTAACTGAGAGAAGCCAGGAGCAGCTACATACTGAATATGACTTCGTTTCTGTGAACTGTCAACAAAAAACAGATACACAGAATGGGAAAGTAAACTTGGAGTTTCCTACAGCTGATGGTAGGAGTAGCAGGTGACTAACTCTAAGTGGCCATCAGGTTTCTTTTATAGGGTATTGGCAATAGCTTAATATTAGATTTCAAAGATGGCCTCACACTCTAAAAACATTAGAGTTCACTGAAATGTAGACCTTAA
Source organism: Microtus oregoni (assembly GCF_018167655.1). Lineage (NCBI taxonomy): Eukaryota > Metazoa > Chordata > Mammalia > Rodentia > Cricetidae > Microtus > Microtus oregoni. The sequence goes on along the minus strand of NW_024543088.1, from coordinate 31,065,264 downwards.
GATTTGTTGAATTCATGGTATGTTAATAATTATATCTCAATGAATTTATTGAAAATATTTGCTTACCAAAACAGCTCATGGCTTCATTCAAAATCGATACAAAGTAGCCTTGCATGTCCCCACCCTATGCCCTGCCTCCGTAGCTGTGCTCTGATATCTCCCAGCACTCAGGTCACGGTTTCAGACATCTCCTTCTCGATTGACAGATGGCGGCATCATTCTGTGTGGCACGTAATGACATCTTTCGAAATATAATCTACTCCACTGCCTTTGTAGACTTGCTGGAGTCAGCCGTCTATCCCAGCAACAGAGGAAAAGGAAGCTTTGCATAGCTGTGTCTCAAGAGAAAAGCTAGAGAAATAACGTGCCAGTATGCTGTCATGGCTCTCAGGAAGCTCCCATCAGAGCACTGGGAAAACATCTGATGCAGCAAAGCTTTCAGATCACTAGAAGCTGTTTACATTCAAGAGTATTTTATATGTGTGAAATGGGACTATAAAGGTGGTACTTCTACTAAGACTTGATAGAAGTACTGCTGGACTGCACTGACCTGCAAACTGTTGATTTAACAAAAATTTCCACTACTAAGGTCATATCTAAAAGATTATTTAATCAACGTACATTTCTAATGACTTCTTAAAAGATTTATTTTTATTACTTGTAGTCATGCATATGTGTGTTGGGATATGCAGTGAGTGGAGGCGCCCACAAAGCCTAGAGACATCAGATCACCTGGAGCTGGAGTAACAAAGAGTTGTGAGCCACTTGGCATGAGTACTGGGGTCTAAACTCAGGTCCTCTCTGTTCAGCTACTAAGATAATTCTTATGCTGGTACAATACTATGAAACAAAATTTTATAGATAGATAGATAGATAGATAGATAGATAGATAGATAGATAGATAGTATTAAGTTGAGGTAGGACTAAGCTCTGCCCTTTGTATTATGGCTGTGTGAGATGACCCAACATGGGAATCAGAAGCCAGCTCACGAGCTAGGGACAGGCTCTAATCACACTACTAGAAATCCCACAAGTAGACCAAGCTACACAACTGTCACACATATGTATAGGGCCTAGGTCAGTCCCAAGCAGGCTGTTGGTCCGGAGTCTATGAGCACCTGTGAGCCCAGGTTAGATGATTCCCTTGTTATGACCTTGACCTCCCTGGCTCATACAATCCTTCCTCCCTCTCTTCAATAGGATTTCCACAGCTTTGCCCAGTGCTTGGTTGTGAAACAAAGAGGAGCTCTTAACTGAGAAAATGCCTCTAAAAGACTCTCCTTAGGGAGCTAAGGGTGTTAACTTCACATCAAAAGGCCAATGAGGCTGGAGTCTAGCGCCCATAGGCAGTGTTAGCAATGATAGACCCATTTGCTGAAAGGTGAAGCTTGCCCTTCCTGGCTTCTCTCTTAAAAACTTGAAGCTACTGGATGGTAGTACCCAAATTCAGAGCAGGTATTTTCTGCACCCCCCATTATGTTCCATGTGCCAATTGTCCCTGAAAGACCTCTGTGACACACACAGCATTAAACTCCACTAGACCCAGCCATCACTTGATCCAGTTAAGCTGGCAACAATCATATACAGTATCTTGCTCTTTACAGAATGGCTTATCAACCCCTTCCCTGGAGCCCTGAGAAATTTCCATCTTGCAGGAGTCTGTGCCCTAGGTTTGTTGGTTAAGGAGTTTTGTTTGCTGATTCTGTCAACTCAACATACACTAGAGTCACCTTAGAAAGGGGAATCACCGCGGAGGGATTGCCTCCATCAAATTGGCATTGCTGTATCTGTAGGACATTTTCTTCGTTGCTAATAAAGGATGGCCTCCTCCACTGTAGATGGCACCATTCTGAGCAGGTGCACCTGGACTATAGAAAAGAAGTGGCTGAGCAAGCCAGGATAGGCTCGTCTATAAGTAGCGCTCCTCCCTGGGGTCTGCTTCAATTCCTGCCTTGGGTTCCTACCTGTGCCTCCCTGACCGATGAGCTGTGATCCAGGAGCCAAATGAGCCTTTTACTCCTCAAGTTGTTTTTGCTCAGTGTTTTATCACTACAACAGAAGCCAAAGTGGGACACTAGGGTAATGCAGGTCCTTTAAAAACTGCCACCCAGCCAATTTACAGCCTGATAGCCCCTCCAAAGACCCCCCCAAGGCCATCAAAACTGTCATTTAAGTCCATATTTTGTCTCTAAATTGAGCATCGGGTTGGGGCAGAAACTACAGGCAAGTGAACACACATTGAGCATCAGCCATTCTGCCAAGTTGCTTCTGCATTATTTTACCCGACGTTCTCAGACTAGCTCCAGTCAAGATTAGAAAACTAAGCTATACAGTCTAATCTAGAAAGACTGAGATACAAAACCAAGCAAACACTTCTGGGTTTTGCTGAAATCAGAACTAACGCCAACAGTGCCATTTTAGCTCAGTTTGGTGATGGTTAGGGGTGGATGGGGGGTTGGATGGACTGATGATGAACGGGTGGATGGATACGGAAATCAATAATTATAAAATTAGTATAGTTTTGGTTAAATTCAAAAAGTGTCTCATGGCTTTTTGCAACAGAGATCTGAGCCTCTAACTAAAGCTCAGCACCCTGAGTTGCAAACCCGAGAGCCCCAGCTGCTGAATTCCACTTTTGCTCCAGGATGCATCTCTCTAAGGAGACAGATTACATGCAGGTGGATGAAGAGCGAACGGAGATGCTATCTCTGACAGGGGCTCAGAGGCAGTTTTACAAGAGGTCAGTGGCCTTGCGTGGAATAAAGCAGTCGTATTAGAAGAGAAAGCAGAGGGGGATGAAGCCCCCCTGCCATGTCTTCCCTCACAGCCTGACCCAGGTGCTGTGATCCGACCTTCCTCACAGGCACAAAGCCTAAGCTGCCTTCCCAGAGAAGCATGAATAGACTCTTCTCTTGGAAACAGAGTTGTCATCGCAAATCCCCGGACTGAGCCAAGAACAAAGAAACCTCAGAGAAACTCACTCCTGACCTTTTGAGGCCGATCTGATTTTCTTATTCCCAGCAACACAGATGCCTCTTCTATTTTATAAGCCAAGGCAGAAGCCCTACTGTAATTGACTGAATTGAGAGTAAGCAGCTGATTTGTTCAGACTTTCAACAACAAGAGATAGCTTTATCTATTGACGATGCAGGAAGCATCGCCTGCAGTCACACAGACAATAGGCTATAAAATTCTGAACTCAAAATGTTCAGAGAAGGATATAAGGGCTGCCTGTTTACCCATATCCAGATGGGGTAGGATTCTGTCAAAACTGCTCAGATAGCTTAGGAGAAAAAGAGAAATTAAATGTTACTTTTAAATCTCAATTCTTTTTGCCTGCCTTTCCCCACACCCTATTGAAATTGCTAGGCAAATAGATTATACTAGTAGATTCCTAATGCTGAATTATTACTCCCTTTTAGAAACAATCTTACCCTCATATATGTAGCATTACCCAGAGTCTACGGATAATGTAATGTCTAGGATGTGCCCATTAGTAATAGCACACTGTAAGCGCAGCCTTTAAAACTAGTCATAACGCTCTCCTCTTTCTTTCTTTATTCTGAATTAATTTGCATACTTAAAGAAGAATCTTTTCCATTTAGGATTGAAGAAGTTCACCTATGAAACTGTCTACAAAACTCTCATATATTAGGGAGATGCAATTAATTTTTAAAATTTTCAATATGATCATTTTAAAAGGTCTACCTCAGTCAGTTTTCTAATTGATATTTATATTTCCCACTTCATACATTTAATTTATTATTCATTTTATTTAATGCAAAAATGTTCATGAACATATCTTATATTTTGGGGTTATTCATTGTTGTTGTTGTTTCAAGACAGGGTTTCTTTTTGTATTCCTGGTTGTCCTGGATCTCACAATGTAGACCAGGTTGGCCCAGAACTCGTAAAGCTCCACCTGCCTCTGCCTCCTGAGTGCTGGGATTAAAGGTGTGTGCCACCACTGCCCGGCTATACGCTGTTTTTAGGAATTCAGCCACATTATATTTTCTTCTCTGATTTCACTTGGTATTTATATGTATTTACATGTATTATATATTTCTTTTTTCAAATTTGTTTCATTGCAACTCAAAAACTCTTTGTACGTATGATAACGTTTTATCACTTTTTATTTAATTACTTTCTAATTTCATCCTCTTTCTATTCTGTTTGCTCTGATTCTTATAAGCATTAATTTTAAATAAATGAATAATAAAATTTTACATGTCATTTCTTTGTTTATATTCAGAAATGAATATTTTTATTTTGTAATTAATCCCTTGGTTTGATAATTGTTAAATATTGTCTTTCTTTTTAATAAACTTGCTTTTCATGTTTTAATTTCTTACTTAATTATTTTTCGGTATGAAGCATTTTCTGTATGATACTACACAGAATTCATTGGGATTTATTGGGAATCCCATTGTGCCTCTCTTCAGTTTAGAAGAACAGGCTTCTGAAGGGCGTGTTTACACCAACAATATTGTAAGCCATCTATTGTTTGGTATTAAGGTTTTTGTTTTTGTTTTTTTGGTTTTTTGAGACAGGGTTTCTCTGTAGCTTTAGAGCCTGTCCTGGAACTAGCTCTTGTAGACCAGGCTGACCTCAAACTCACAGAGATACACCTGCATCTGCCTCCCGAGTGCTGGGATTAAAGGCGTGCGCCACCACCGCCCAGCAGGTATTAAGTTCTATACACATGCTGTGTTGAGACAGTGAAATGAGTTGTTCATATCATCATCATAATCTACCAACCTTTTAACATCTGTAGGACTTATGGTCCTGTCCCATTTGTATCTCTAATATTAGTAATTTGGGTTTCTCTGTCTTAACTGGCCATGTTGAGAGTCTAACCAATTTCACTGATTTTTTTCAACTTCATTGTTTTCTGTTGAGCATCTATTTCCTGATTCATTGATTGCTACTGTCTTCTTTCACGATTCATTCCTTCTATTTTCTTGGAATAATATTTGTTGGGTTTTTTTTCTTCTTGCTTAGTAGTTAGAACATTGATTTTTCAATCCCTTATTAAATATAAACACTAAGAGCCCCAAACTCCTCTCTAAGCACTGTTTATTCAAATTTTAACCTGCTGTATTTCTGTTTGATTTTTTTTCTAATTTCCACTGAGAATTTTTTGTCCTTAAAGCATGATTTCTGAAAAATAATTTCCAAATAATTAGGAAATACTCTTGCTATTGAGTTATAGTTTAATTCTACTGCTGGTGATAATGAAATCTACATATTTTTTAATATTCTGAAATTTGCTGACCCTTGCTTTATGAAATATCACATGGCATGCTTTTGGAGAAGGTTTCATGTAGTTATGGGAGGAATGTGTGTTTTACAGTGAAAGTGTGGTTTGGATAAATGTTGATTTGGTTAAGTTGAATAGGCATGGTGTGAAATATTTTTGTGTCTTCATTTTACCTTTTAAGGAATTCTTCTATGTGTTCCGATAGCTACCATGTTAAAACAGTATATAATTGTACATTTGTAGAGTTATCCTGCTATTTCTGTCAAGTTTTCCTTTACATATTTTAAAGTTATATTCTTCAAGGTTCACAAATTTTTGTTCTCTCATCTGTCTCTGCATGGGCATTCTGACATCATGCTATATGAAAATTGATAGCACCATCCTTGTGTTCTCCTCAACAGATTTTAATGCTGTGTCATTTAAAGGAGGTATTTATAAAATATTATTTTGCCTAATTAAGTTCCTTTTTGCTCATAGTTTACTGAAAGACTTTTTAAAATTATGATTTAAACATTCATTTTATTAAATTACTTTCTGCTTGCATCAAGATTATATTTTTGTTCCTTATTGGTGTAGTGAATATATGAATTAATTAATTAATGCCACATTATCCTTCATAACTAAGATAATAGAGTTCTACTTCATTATGCTGTTTGCTTCCTGATAGACAGCTTGTTTTCACTGATTTATAATATTTTCGGTATCTTGTCTGTGGGGAGAAAGAGGTAAGGAAGGAGGGGGAGAAACCAGGTCTCCTTCTATCTTGTGAGTTTTTGCTGTTTGGGTCTATGTAACAATGCGCGCTCCAGGTCTTTTCAGTCCAACATCTACATAACCCATTGGCTTCATGTTCTTGTCCCCTTGAATTTTGAGATTCATGACTTTATATCTCAGCACACTTTTTGTTTTCACATCTTTGTTTTGTTCAAATAGTGAGTGTGATATATGGAGATGTAAAAATCTATGTCTTAAGTGATTTTTCTTTTCTTTGGGGACTTCTGTTTTGTTCTGCTGGCAGATACACATACAGAGGATGGTTAGTGATTCGTGCATAACCATAGCAGACTGAGAAATGTGCTGTGAAGAGAGAAGTTTGTGGATCATTGTTCTGAAGGCTAGGAAGTTCAAGGACAGGCCAACGAGTACTTTGGCTGCTTCCGTGGAGGTGGGTGTAGGTTTTTTTTTTTTGTTTGTTTGTTTTTACTCTTTGCTTTTAACTCTTTGAGAGGTCTGCCACCCAGCTTCCAAATAACCACACGGAGACTTGAATGCCCAGCCTTAGCTTGGCTTGTTACTAGCCAGCTTTTCTTAACTTAATCCCTTCTGCCTTTTGTCTCTGGGCTTTTACCTTTATCTATTTCTGTATATCTTTTCTTTCCTTCCTATTCTGTATCCGACTGTGTTGCTAGGTGGCTGGCCCCTGTTGTCCTCTCTCCTTCTTCTCTCCTCTCTTTTTATTCTCTCTGCCTGGCAGCCCCACCTGTCCTTTCTCCTGCCTTCTATTGGCTGTTCAGCTCTTTATTAGGCCAATCAGGTGTTTTAGACAGGCAAAAAAGCACAGCTTCACATTGTTAAACAAATGTGACATAAAAGAATGCAATGCATGCTTTCATCATCAAAACAAATGTTTCAAAGCATAAACAAATGTAACACAAAATAATGTGCCACAACAGGTGGGCTTGAGAATTGAAAGCAGGAGAGGAAGAGAGAATCCAGCTTACTTTTGTAGCTAGCATGCTGCCTCATTGCTGATACCAGTCTGCTGATGCCAGCAGAGCCCCACTGGCCTGCTCACCTCTCTTTAGGCCCCAGCTCTCAACACCATTGCACTGGTCTGGTGGGGAGGCAAAGTTTCCATCATGTGACACTTACAGAAGTCACACAAATTACAGCAACTATGTCCAGGTAATATCAAGATCTATTCTCATGCGTTATTAACAGCTCAACTACCCTTAATTTGTCTTTGTATAATATAAGCCATAATCCTTCATTCATCTAACTAGAAGCACTGGGCACGTTTAAATTGATCTCTTCCTGAATAGAAAAATAATCCCCACTTTTCTCTTATGACCTTGTTACTCTTGACTTGGGTAACAAAATCTCACAAACTGGGTAGGTGAAACAACAAAATCTTACATTCTCATTCTGAAGCCTGAGGATCTGATACCATAGTGATGGTATGATTGTGGGCTGGGGGTGGTTCTTTTCTTGTCTTTCAGGTGGTTATCTTCTCTTCATGATGCATTTTCTGAGGCAATCATGTGGACAGACAAGAGTCGTGTCTCCATTCCTTCTCTCACAAGGCTCCCAATCCATCATCATGGCCCCATCCCCATCAGTGGATGTAACCCTAATCACCTCTCAAAGGCTTCATCTCTAACTACATCATACTGGGGAGTTAGGACTTCAGGGTGAACTAGGAAGAATATAAACATCCAAACCACAACACTCCCAACCCAATGAGACTCCCGAAGACTCTGTCTTTTGCTGACCATGGCACTGAGAAATACCTACTCCTTGTAGAAGGGTAGGCTTCCTGATTGTATCCTCTCCTATGATAGCTTCCTTGCCTGCTCCCTCGTGATTTTTAACATCTGTGTTATTGTGTATGCTATTCAGCTCTCAGAGCAGTTTTAAGCAGAATTTTAGCCTGAGACAAACCACTCCTTCCTTATTGGAAAGCAGTAGAATGCTCCTTTGTCTAAATTGCATGGGCGAGAAAAAACACACAAATACAGGACAGACATGTCTAGTGGTTAAGATTATATATTAAGAGAACCTCTTTTGTGCTCTTGGGAATTTACAACACAGATGGTATTGGTTTCTCTCCCATTGCCCTCTTTATTTACTTCCAATATGGAAATTAATTTCATTTAAGATCTACTTGGCCACCAAAATTCTACTGGTCCAAAGTGTACATTTGAATCTTTTTATTGAATGTGATATAAATTGGAAGCAGACATTGAAGAAGAAGTTTAAACCAACATGACAAAAATGTCACTTAATTAAGCCACCCCATGTAGATTTTGGAGCCAGGAAAAAAAACAGACATAAATCATCTGTGAACAGCAATGCCACAGCTCTGAGAAATAAGAGTGTTATTGCACTGCAGTTGTCTAAACAGCTCAGTAAATAGGTGATAGACATACACACAAATTATGGGCACATAGAAAGATAGATGATGATGATGAAAGATAGATAGATAGATAGATAGATAGATAGATAGATAGATAGAGATAGATAGATGATAGATAAGTATATAGAGAGATATTAGAGGATAGATAGATATTAGGGGATAAATTGATAGGTAATAGATAGGTAGCTTGATGATAGATAGATCATAGATAGGTATATAGATAGATAATAAAAGATAGATAGATAGATAGATAGATAGATAGATAGATAGATAGATCATAGATAGGTATATAGATAGATAATAAAAGATAGATAATATATGATAGGTACATTGATGATGATATATAGATAGATAGATAGATAGATAGATAGATAATAAAAGATAGATTGATGATCAATAGATTGGAGATAGATAGATAGATAGATAGATAGATAGATGTGAACTGAAGCATTACAAAAAAAAATACTTCAAATTTTTATCCATTATCCCAGGAACAAAAATTTAGAAAAAGTTAAGACAATGTCTTTATTAGTCAATTAATAAGCCCAATATTATATGCCAAACCACTTCAATGTATCATCAGAGAATTTCAACTTACACATCCAGTTTAATATGGAGTGTATGAACAATAGGCTATGATACTTTATTAGTGAGTGTGTTATGTGCTATTTTTTGCCATACTCCATCAAATGACTGTCACCTACACAGTGCTAAGATAATTTCTTTTTGAAGATAAGTAGAAGAACAAAACTGCCTAGCAACTGACTAGTGCTTTGCATAGATCAATCCACAGTCAGCTAGTATTATCTTGTTCTCATGTAAACACTGGGAAAATTTAGTCAAAGATCGACTCCATAAAGGGAACAAATGACAAAAGCTTTAAAAAGATATGTATCTGCATATCCAGTCCTAGACTGTATTTTTTAGTCACAGTCTAAACCAAACCATCCAACTAAAGCAACTAAACAGTTGAAAAAAATAACATCATTATCTTCCTAGGGAAAGGTGAGAAAATGTTCATTTGTACGGTGCTGTCTATTTCTGTCTACTAAGGGGTAGATGTTCAAACTTACCTTGATCTCTGTTATGGGGGAGAGTGTGTGAAGAATTGGACAATATCCCCTGTGACTGGGGAAACCAGTCTTGTTTCAGACTGAGAAATTAAAGCCCAGTTCAGTCATGCACATATGACTAATTTAGTAAATAGCCGACCCATGCTTGCTTGCTAGTGCTGGATTGGGGTAGACATGCTTGCTGTTAGCCTAACTGTTGTACACGGTGGTCATCCAGCACAGACACCCAGAGCACATATCGTTGTTTAACTGACTGAAAACTCGGAGTCTTACAAGCAGTATTATTAAGAACCAGGAAGATTACGAGCTGGCAAGATGGCAAGTAAAGACACTTGCAGCTGAGCCTGACTCCCTGAGTTCGATCCCCAGGACACACATGGAGAAAGGGCTATGACCCCCTCAAGTTCCACATAATGATCAATTTGTATCTTAAATTTTCAGATTGATACTCCTTCTGATCACCCTAATATCTCAGAACAAATGACTCTTTCCAATGTGAGAAGTGAAAGATAATTGTTTCTCCTTGAAATGATGGGACTTTAACTTGCTGGACTATTTACTATTTGCTTTACTATCTGTCATAATGATGGATGATTACGTAAGGTTCTCAAAGCTGTTGGCCTTTGCACACACTTGCTTTCAATGCACACAAGCATTTTATATTTATTTCTCGTGGTGCTGGAGCACCCATGCTAGTCAAGTGCTCAACCACTGAACTATATTCCATTTCCTAGATTTATACCTTTGACAAAATTTTTTTTCATGTTTAAGCAATATTTAAATTTGGAGAATTTATAATTATATCATTATTACATACAGCACATATGGAAAAGAGATTCTGGGGTCACAGAATAGAAGGTCTAGCCTAGGCCTCATAAAATCATGTTTTGATACACTCCTTCGTATTTGCTGTGTCGATGTTTGACAATAACCACAGAAGTTTCTCCATATGTCTGATGTTTATAACTTCAAACGTTCACAGCTTATTCCTTCACTGTCAATACTCAGAGCCAAAACACTAGCGCTTTATTTAACGTCAATATAAAATAAAAATTTGAGAAAATGCCGAAAGAAATGGAGCTTTTATAAATTGACAAAAGCATTTATCGTTACTTTTATTGTTTCTATTTCAATTCATTAACTGGTACAAAACCATTAAGAATGTGCCTATCCATGACTCCTTCTTGGTGTGTCAGCACACGTATACATGGTATAACATTTAAATCAAGATAAGCATACTTACCTTCTCACCATAGCATTTGTTTCAGAATTATTTTCATTATTTCCAAGTGTGTGTGTGTATGTGTGTGTGCTTGTGTGTGCACATGTTTTGGGGTATGTGCTGTGAGTGCAGTGTCTGTGGAGGCCAGAAGATGGCATCAGATTTCCTTGAGGTAGAGCCACTGGATACAGTCTGGGAAACAAGCCTGCATTCCCTGGAAGAGCAATGTCTTAGTCAGGGTTTCTATTGCTGCGACAAAACACCATTACCAAAAGGCAAGTTAGGGAGGAAAGGGTTGATTTGGCTTACACTTCAACATTGCTGTTCATTACTGAAGGAAATCAGGACAGGAGCTCAAACAGGGCAGGATCCCACAGGCAGGAGCTGATCTAGAGGCCATTTTAGCAACCGGAAAGTCCAGTTCCCAAGTCACTACCCAAGGTAACTCAGAGAAGACTTTTCAAGAGAGAGGACTGAAAGATTTCTATAATAACTTCTCACCTGATCTGAGAGTTATTCTCTTTTTTCATTCTGTATCTCATTTCCTTTCTCTAATTGTCTCTAATTCTCTTTAGTTCCAACTCTCCGTTTCAATTTTCCCCGGCTTCTTTGTTCATCTAGCTTATTTTTTTTTTTACAGGAGGCTTGAAGCAATAAGATAAAAGTTAAAGAATTACATCTCATTGGTCATAGCACATTCCTTGAGTAAATGGCAAGAACAGAACTATTTACCATGGCAATGTAAGGTTTCAAAGTTCCAGGTATAAGACTGTGACCAGAGGCCAGGGGCACAGTGCCTGGTGAGACAAGCTGTGTGAGACATAGGTCTTTATCAGTCAGACTTGGCATGTGAAGAATTGGAATAATTTTTTTAAGGTTGCTTTATGTTAATAACCTCAGTTAGACATCTACAACGCTGACCTTGTACATATCTAAAAAGTTTCCAATTTATGATCCATCTTCAGAAACATTCAATTCAATCCAGTTTGAACTTGCTCTGAGGTTAAAATGAGCTAATTGTGTATAGTTTAGTAAAAGGAACAAAGCAAGCTTTTCAGTGTCTTTCTTATGAGACAATAGATCTAACTATGATGCATAACTTAGTAGATTTTCTATGTATCAAAATTATACAGCTAAATGAGAAGTCATCTTCCTGACCATCCATGGATATATGTATCCATAGATTGAGATGCAATCATGGAATTACACATACATATCATATGAAATTACATACTACAGTGCAGATATTGGGGAGACACCATAGCTGCTTAAGCAAATAGGAAATTACAGAGAAAAGCATTTTCTTGTCTGAGGCTCTCTGATGACTCTAGCTTGTGTCAAGTTGACACACAAAACCAGCCAATACAAGCAGCAAGTGCGCCTACCAGCTGAGCCATCTCTCCATCCTCTTGCTAGCTTTCTTTATGATGAAAAGTTTAACCTCTCTAACTTAGCCTCTGGAATAGCATGTTGCTGCTGCCCACAGAATCCTCTTGTGTGCTAGCACACTTGGCCATCTTGCTCTGTCTGACAGCACCTGCACAGCTCACAATCTGCCTTCCTCCCCTCTTGTTTATCGTGATGGTCTCCCAATAACATTTGAAGTAATACAGAACTTCTGGTGACTGTCAAGTGCCAGCCCCACTTCTTAGCACTCCTTGTCACTCCAGGGAGTCTTAAGGAACCTCTGCCAGTCCCCATGATCTTACCACTGCCTCTACTTTCTGCCACGGCACCATCTTTGCAGCAGTTCCTGAAAAGGTGAGTCTGGGAATCCTCGACCTGATGCAAATCCTCAAAGGTGATGCTTCCTTATCCATCCCTTAGACTCCATGGATGTGCTCACGTCACAGGATGACAGACAGCTTTGTCATACCAAGACTTTCCAGGCAGTCAATAGAACTTCTAGTTGCCACTTATTTCACTGGGAAGACTGATCCACAGCTGTTGTCAGAGTGAATTCACATTATCGCTTTAAGTTTTCCCTAAATACCCAGGTCACTCCTCAGCTGCATCTTTCTGATGAGCGCTGCTCTATCTGCACCTCATTATGTGTGAATGCGCACGTACATATGCGTAGGCACAAACACATGCACACATGCACAGAAGCCAGAAGAGAATCTTGGGTGTCACTCCTCAGCCCCGCTTGACCACAGTCGTTCATTTATATTTCCTTTTCCTCCCTTCTCTTTTCCCACTCTCCATCCATTCATGCCTCCTAGCTTTTCTTTTCTGCCTTCATTTCCTGGTTGTTGTTTTTGTTTGTTTGTTTGTTTGTCTTTTGCCTTGGCACAATCTACTCCAGACAAGTAAACACTTTCTCAAGCCAACCTGGAAGTTGCTTTTGTATCACAGAGCATTAACTCCTGGCATCTGCGCATTGTGCCTATGAATACCTTAGGCATGGGATGGGAGAGGTGCTACTGGCATGTATTGGTGTGAAGCTAGTCGGGGCTTCTGCATAGGGGTGCTGTTATCATTAGAATGGGATGCAGGGGGCCTGAGAGACTTTGAAGTGCTAAACTAGAGATGTCTAATGAAGGCAGCTTTGAGAAGATGAGCAGGCGTTTTCAGGTAGAAAAACTGGGGCAAATCAAGGGGTCCCAAGCAGAGGCTAACATGTGGAAAGAGACAAAGCCATGAAACAATGGGTTACATTCAGGGACCTATAAACAGTCCTATTTTGCAGAATATAACATGTAAGGATATAATGACCGTCAATGAGGCTAAAGAGACAGCAACCAAAGTCCCATAAATTCTTGACTTTCTTTGTAGCTCTCCAGAGAACTAAAAACTGTTCTGCCATTTACTTGGTTTTATGTGTGCTACAGTGTACCTTATTGTTTGTCCAAGTTTATGAGACATTTTATGCCCTATAAAGGCAAGGGTATGATGCCTTCTCCTTCGTATTCAAGCACATGGGCATTTTGAACAAAGATGGAGGGAGATTGTAAATGATTATCAAGGACTCTATATTTCATTCCAGCAGTCGCCCAGATGTTTGAGAGTAGGTCTCATATCTGGCCCATCCTCCTCATTGCCCAGCACAGAACTGTCCATAGAGAAGAAGACCAACGATACTTTACCGAAAGAACATCAGTTAGATGATGTCTGAACTCGGTGGCTTTAATAGAAAGCTGTAGAAAGGGTGGATTTTCTATGAGAGGCTGCTGCATTGTGAGAGAGCTGTCAGTGATGTCTGGTTTGAATAATTTTAAGGAACAGCAAAGACGTTCCTGACATCTATCTACTTTTAGAATGACTAGCTAAATCCTCCAGAACAGCCAAGCTAATTTATACCATAAAGCCCGGCCTCTAAGTTTCTTTCCTAGATGCTGAAATATGGACTTCCCAAGGCATAGAGCTTGCTGGTAACAGTTTACATTTATCAAAATGGGAAGACGTCGGTGTGACTTTAGGGATTAACTCCATTTAGGAGCAGTAATTGCTTGTTGGCATCTGCTCCTAAATGCCATATTCTCAACATAAGCACAGAGAAGTTTGTCACTGATTCAGCACATGAATGATTCATAGACCACGGCCAACAGACATCTCCAGCTGCACACCTGTGGCTCTGACATCTCTGCCAAAGGACCAAAAGAAATGGGATGCCTACATAATATTGGGGACTTCAGTTCTGTTTTTCTTCCTTTCAAAACATCATTTAACATTCCAAACAAATCACGCACCCCCCCCCCCCCCCGCCAAAGGATATAAAAGGCTAACACTCCTATCTACAAGTGACTCCATAGAAGGGCTGAAGATTAACAGTGTTTACATGGTTGGGTCTGTCGCTTTTCCTCTGCAGAAATCTTGTTTTCCATGAAAAAAAACTTAGGATGTATTGTTTGCATAATAACTTGATAATTTTAATAAGAGTGAAATAGAAAACATCTGGCAGAAACTATAGAAAAATCCATACTAACTAGATTAAGGCCGAGGCCACAGAGTCAAGACCTCAGGGTCCAAAGGTTAAACCACGTCAGAATCTCATGGTTCACCTGCGAGTTAATGACCCGGGACACTGAATCTGACCTATAAGCAGAGGGACTTTATGAATTTTATGAACATGATTTTTATGAAAAGTTAAATTTTCAAGGCATTTAGAACTCAATACATTTCCTACACATCTTTATCGGCAACTCTTTCCTCCTGTGCCAGCACGTGAGCCTTAGCTTCGCCTGTCGCTTCAACCTGGATTGTCAGCAGCCATTGCCTTGAGAGCAGTGGCCTTGTCTTTCTGTGTTGGGTTTCAGCCACCACTCTAAGTGCAAGGTTCCTGGAGGCATTTGAGCTTCTGATACCTGCACTTACAGAGTGCTAAGTGTATTTAACTTCCGTATGAAATTGTGAAAACAATATATGCTGCACTTTTTATCAGGTGAATGTGGATAATACTTCTATAATATGGTATCATCTGACAATACAAATATAATTTGCTTCACATGTTACAGTGTAAAACTAATTTAGGGATTGACTTCTACTTAATGAAATATGCTTATAACGGTTTAATGTTATCTAGTTAGCGCAGATTGCAAATATCTAATTCCTTTTAAATTCTTCCCCTTGGATGTCAACTAGGACACACGAGCACTAAACCAGAGTAAGTCCTATTCAATAGTGTAGGGCCTAGAGCTAGAGCTACTCTGTGTGTATGTGTGTATGTGTGTGTGTGTGTATGTGTGTGCGCGCGCGTGCACGCATGCACTCGTGCATGTGATCTGCTCTGAATGGTTTTTAAACCATAGCATACACCTTTAATTAGATTTGATCTAAGGATGGTGGAATAGTCAACAATAATTGTTCCTCTATGTACCAGGGAGCCTGATGCCTAGCACACAGTTGGCCTAATTTGTCTAATATTTGGTTAGCAAATATTTATCCTACCTCAAAATCTCTAAGGAGCAGTTATAAGAATATAAAGGTAAGTGATATTTGGCATTCACATCCTTTCTACCCCTCCCTGTCCTCAACATCCCTCTAATTCCTCTCAAATTCATAATCTATTATTTTTTAATTATTGTTGTGTTGTGTGGGTATGTGTGTGAGAGAGAGTATGTGTATGTGTGTGCTAAACCCATTCATCATTGCTCATTTGTACATGTGTTTAGAGGACTGGATAACTTATCAGGGGACTCATCCCTGGCAAAGAATGATTTTTCCATTAATTGAACATAGTTCTCGATCTAATTACAGGACCCTGTGAAGTTTTTCCCTATTTTCATCACCATGTCAAATGGTGGTGTCAGTATGCAGGTCTTGTTTAGGTGAATTTATCTTTTAGATCTCCAAGTGAAGCTTCCCTGTCCTATCTCGGTGACATGATCTTGCACAGAGTTCCTGGTCCCTTGGCTCTTACAATCTCCCTGCTTCTCTCCTAGCATTTCACTTAGACTTACAAGCTTCACTGTAAATGTGTTTTTTGGGGCTGGGCACCCCATGGTCAGGTGTTCTCTGCATTTCAACGAGTTGTAAATCTCTGTACCAGTCTCCATCTGCAGCAGAAAGAAGCTTCCATGACAAGGGGCTAGAGCCCTTAACTGTGGGGACAAGGCCAGGATTTTAGACAGAGTGAGAAATTACACTGACTTAGGAAAATAGCGGGTGTAGGTTCTCCTCTAGGAGCATGACCTTCCAGGTGCAAGTGGTAGGCTAAGTTCACAGTACTAGGCACCAATCCCCCTCTATTGAATGGACTTTAAGTCCAAGTAAATAGTCGGTTGTTGCACCCAAGATGTAAGTGTCACTGTTATAGCACTGGAGATTGTGGGGGTTTGAATGACAATGGCTCCCATAGGCTCACATATTTGAATACTTAGACAGCAAGAAGTGGCATTATTTGGAAGGATTAGGAGGTGTGGCCTTATTGAAGGAGGTGTGTCACTAGGGATAGGCTTTGAAGTTTCAGAAAGCCAAGCCAGACCCAATGACTCTCTTCCTGCTGCCTGTGGATCCTGATGTTGAACTCTTGGCTATATATCCAGCAGCATGTCTGCCTGCATGCCCCCATGTTCTATGAAATGAAAATGGACTAAATCTCTTGTAGTAATTGGAGCAGCGGGGCTGCATCCCCAGAACCCCGGCCGCCTGGCTAGCTTATGCCCCGAAATAACAACACACAAATTGTATTCACTTAAACACTGCTTGGCCCTTTAGCCCTAGCCCTTACTGGCTAATTCTGATATCCCGATCAACCCATCTCTAATAATCTGTGAGCACCGGTCTTACCGGGAAGATTCTAGCCTAAGTCCATCCTGGGTCAGAGCTTCATCGCATGTGTCTGCCCGGGAGCGGGGCATGGTGTCTCTCTGAGGTGTCTGCCCCCCGAGAGGAGAGCTGTTGAGTCTGAGCTCACTTCCTCTTCCTCCCAGCATACTGTTCTGTTTACTCCACCCACCTATGTTTTAGCCTATGAGGGCCAGCCAAGCAGTTTCTTTATTTTTTTAACCAATGACCTTCCTCCATCAATCTCTAAAACTATAAGCAAGTCCCAATTAAATGCTTCTTTTATAAGAGTTGCTGTGGCCATGGTGTCTCTTCACAGCAATTGGACACTGGCTAAGACAGAAGTTGGTACCAGGGAGCTGGGTATTGCTATAACAGACCTAACTATGCTACTTGTTGGCAAACTGTGGACTTTGGGATTTTGAATTAGGAAAGCAGTTAAACACATTAAGTGGGACTTAATGGGTCATACTAGAAATAGCATGGAAGACAGTGCTGAGAGCAATTTGAACTGTGGGGACCCAGATCAAAAAGTTTCAGAGCAGAAGAATGTAGTACGAGACTGCTTGTTCATTCCTGGTCACCCAGACCCAAAATAACCACATAGAAACTATAATAATTGCAATACCATTTGGCCAATAGCTTAAACATATCTCTAGCTAGCTCTTGCAACTTAGATTAGCCCATTTTTATTTTACCACAAGACTTGTGATTTACCGGTACCGGCATGTGGACTTCTTTCTCTTCTGGTGGCTACATGGTGTCACTCTTACTCTGCCTTCTTTCTCCCAGCAATCAGTTTAGTTTTCCCTGCCTTGCTCTATTCTGCCCTGCTAGAGGCCCAAAGCAGCTTCTTTATTAACCAATAGTATACAGAGGGGAATCACACATCAGAAGAATATTAGTAAATAGCCTAGAAACCCTTCTTGTGATACTTTGGTAATGACTTTATGACCTTGTCCTAAAAATCTGCCTAAAGCTTAATTAAAGAGTTTTGGATTTTTTGCTTTGGCAGGCAATGTATTGATTGTATCTTGTGGTTATTAGTAGTATTTCAGGACTGAGGATGCAGCTTGATGCTAGAATACATACTTTCTATATATAATTCCTTGGTTCAACTCTCAGCTTTCTTCTGTGCGTGTGTGTATGTATGTATATGTGCGCACATGTGTGCATGCATGCATGAGAGAGAGAGAGAACATGCACACGAGAGAGAAAAATTCCCATAATTTACTTGCTACTTGTGTTAATAAAATTAACAGTTCAATTATCCCTCCTATGTTGCATTGCATTCTCACCTAAAAAGGGCTCAAAGTGAATCATTAAAACATTCTGATCACCATTTTTAAAAATCCAAGCATAAGTTTAATTAATCTGAATGCGTAACAATTTTGTAAGAGCTTTTTGGAAAGGGAAGCCCACAGATGGAATAAATAGTGAGCAAATAGTGACTATTTTAAATTCAGATGTTATAGACCAGAGATGCATGTACTCCCTTGGCCCATGTTGTTGCCTATAAAACAATCATTTAAGGGCATGAAACAATGGGTGAATCACATTACTCTAAAATATGAATCTTCCTCCTCTCTGAAAAATCACTGATTTAGTGAAACTAAACTCTATTCTAATAGGTAGTTAGACTTATTATTAAAGTTAGATGGTTGACTTTACTGCTCATGCATCTACGCCACTCAAGGCACCATTACATATTCAAAACGTACAGCGGCAATAAATCACTCTACTTCCTAAAGATGTGTAAAATCAGGGCAAGCTCTTTAATCCTGTCTAGACACTACCTCTTTCAAGTGGCAACTTTTAGATGTTAGCAGCACACTCTGGGACAGAGCATCATGTCCCATTACCGGCTCGGTGGAGGCCACTGTCACTCAGCGGGGTGAAATCCTTCTTGCATACTGAATGCTAGCTTTTGGTAAGTCACACTTTAAATAGGGGGAAGAACCCAACAACTTGTTCTTGCCTGTCTCTGACCAACTAACATCACCAGAGAGATCTGCCATTCAGAAAATTCCTGAGCCAGGAGGTAGATGGTGGGCTCTGACATACGGAAGTCAGAATTCATGGTTGATCCCCTCCACGTGCAGCAAGAGAGGCTTGGCCTTACAGGACAAAAAGAGCCGGCCCTGTGATGCCAGGCCGCGTGCTGTTTCTTGGAAGAAAATAGGTGGCTGTCCTCAACAGGCCTTCTGATCTCCATTCAGGGTTGAAGGAAGTTATGTAACCCGGAGCTATGATTGGATGGCCCACCTCAAATGTGTGTCTCTTCGGCATCCTGTTCAGAGAAACAAGCAGCAACTGGGAGCCAACTGTTGAGGAGGAGGAGGATGTTTGTGGTGAGTAGTTAAATACAGGGTGAGATTAAACATGTTTTTTCATAACACTGTTAAAAAATCGGCAAAGATCACTTCTACAATTTCAAGTGCTCAGATGGAAGGTTTCAATATTATAGTGACTATACGGATAGCTTAGATCTGTCATCCTAAAGATAAAATTATTTTCTAATGTTTAAGAAAACATCAGAAGGTATTAAGAAGCTAGAATTGTGGCGGTTCCAACTTTATCTCAAGAATCTGGATCTTTCACAGACTCTGATGATTTATTTCCTTTTATTGGAAGAATCGGTAATGTGTAATGAAGCCTCGTTTACAAATGCACACAAATATCAAGGCAGAATATAAATACTTCAAGAACTGAAGCAACTGAAAAAGCTAATCCAATTCTTGCTGTATCCCAAGTTAAAATATCAGTCTTCCAACTTCCAACCTAGCGTCTGACAGAATGTTGAAATAACCTCAGAGGAATCTTGTCTCTCTCCTCAGGTTCCCCACTGTTCTAAATATCTATGGTGGTTGGACAGTTACCAAACACTTGCTTCCATTTCTGAGGATCTATAATTGTGCACTGGAATTTTCAATTTCCATTCCGCAATACATCAAGACAATTAACCAAGTGGGTGTGAAATATGAGCAGGAGCTGGTGGTTTATTCATCACAGAGTCAGGTACCTAGGTATCATAATTTTAGTGAACAGCCTGAAACAGTAATATTGTCCACTGAACTTGCGAACAATAGCCATTAACTTTTTAATAGGCATTGCACTTTCCTCACACAAAAGGTGTTTGTGAGCCCTACTTCCGAATTAACACACATAAAAGGTTAAGGGTACAAAGTTTTAAAAAGGAAGGAAAAAAACCCACTTCATTATACTTCATGTCTGGAACTGAAACAAATCACAAAGCATTATATGGAAGTTTAAAATAAAACAGGTGACCTTGTCTTCTGCCTACAGGTCCCTGTTGGACCTCATCAGAATACAATAAGTAAGACGATGCTTGAAGACCAAGACCTCTGATCATTTTCTCTTCTGCCACATCATGATTTAAGGTTTTGTATATGAATGCCAGCATTGTTTTAAAAAGCTGTTATATAATGGAAGATTCTGTAGCATCTATGCTAATTAAATTGGAACACTTTCTTCGTGTTTTAATCAATAATGTTATTTTTACTATAATTTAAACAACGCTAATGTTTCCTATTCTCATTGTTATGTTGAAAGTTGATGTTTCATCATCATGCAAAGACATCATCATTGTCTCACAATGGCAATAATTGCTGTGTATCTGTATGCTCCCATGCAGAACAGCGTTGTTGTGCATGCCTTCATTTTTATAATGATACAGTTACAATCTGCTCTTTATGTAAACACCAGTGTTCCATCAGCCTTACAAATCCACAGGCGACAGCACTTCAGAAAGTGTCAGCCTTCTTATCTCTGTTCCTCCAGGGAATTCATTTTCACATTGGCAACTTGGTCCCTATTTTTAGAATTAAATGTACAATTCTCTCACTCTGGAGTGAGAAGGAGCTTGCTCATTCATCATTAAGCAGGTTGTCTGTCTCTTCACACTTAAAAAGAGAAAAAGGTTGCTGTCCAATTCAACTTTTTTTTTTTTAGAAAAGTATCCCAAAATTTTAGACCAAAGAATAACTATTTTGTTTCTGTCCATGGCAGTGTTTATCAGCCTGTGTGTGTTTTAGGGGATGGGACAAGAAGTAGAGAAAAAAATATATAGATCCTGCTGTCAAGTGGCTAATCTTGTTCTCTATTTCTTGGTTCTATTGCGAGTTTAGTCTCTGTCATCAATGATAAAATGTTACTTTCTAGCATGTTGTGAGATTCAATGACCAGAACAGACAATGGCAGGGGAAACAGTGGGGGACACTTGCTTCCTTTAGTCTTTTTAGTTCCGCTTTGAACATTTGAGACTAAAGCTCTTTGTCAGCAATCTTGTCACCCAGACTACAATTCTAGACAAGAAATTAATAAGTGTGATTTAACGAGCATATATGGTATATGAAAATACGTGTGTTAATTACCTAAGATTTATTACTTTGTGTAAAACAGTTAATGCTCCTAGGGTATCTTTGCTTTCTCCTGATGGAAGAAGGTCATTGGCTAATAAAGAAACTGCCTTGGCCCACTTTATTGGTTAGAACATAGGTGGGTGGAGTAAACAGAACAGAATGCTGGGAGGAAGAGGAAGTGAGCTCGGACTCAACAGCTCTGCTCTCTGGAGCAGAGGCCATGCTCCCCTCTCCCGGGCACACGTGATGAAGCTCCGACCCAGGATGGATGTAGGCTAGAATCTTCCCGGTAAGCGCACCTTGGGATGCTACACACATTATTAGAAATGGGCTAGTCCAGGTGCGAGAGTTAGCCAAGAAAAGGCTAGATATAATGGGCCAAGCAGTGTTTAAATGAATACAGTTTGTATGTTGTTATTTCATTGAAACTCATTGAGTTAATTAGTTTACCCAAAAACATAAAGACAACTAATTACAACATAGATCTTCGAGATTCAATACCTTACCTAATACATTAAAATGGATTCATTTCTAATCATTTATATTCTTTTATAACGAAAAGAAAGTTTGAGGGTGAATGAGACTTCATCTCACCTTTTAGGATGACAATGATCAAAAAGACAAGAAATAACAAGTGACCCATAAAAAGAAGAGCTCCTTCTTTTGTAAAGAAAGTTTCTTGAAGCACAGTCACATATACTAGCTTGCATATTTTCAATAATGTTTTCATATATTCTTTGAAATTTCATATGTCTTTATGTATTTTATCATATTTACCCCAACAATCTCCTTCTGGTTACCTCCAGGATCCCCATAGCATCTCCTTCCCAACTTCACATCCTGTTGTTGTGGCTGTTATTTTGATACAACGTCTCACCATTACCCCTGGCTGAACTCCCTATGTAGACCAGGCTGGCCTGGAGCTCACACCTCAAACTCAAAGATACACTTGCCTCTGCCTCCTGAGAGCTGGGAGCCGTGACCTGCACTTTAAAATTAACCACCCACCAAGTCAAATTAGTGCTGCTTGTGTGTGAAT
This sequence comes from Microtus oregoni, assembly GCF_018167655.1. Taxonomy (NCBI): domain Eukaryota; kingdom Metazoa; phylum Chordata; class Mammalia; order Rodentia; family Cricetidae; genus Microtus; species Microtus oregoni. Next base: position 31,042,927 of record NW_024543088.1, on the reverse strand, counting down.
GATTGCAGGGCCAGCCACTGGAGCACTGGAAACCAACCCACAGCTGCACTACCTACCTAAGAGAGTAACTCTTCCCTCATTCAGCAGTTGCCAACTGACAGTGACTCACAGTTATGGGGGCCCTGGGAGCCCATTCTGGTCCATGCTTGAATTTTGGCTGGCCTGCTAGGTGTAGATCTCGTACAGGTAACCATAGCTGCCATAAGGTCACATGTGCAATGGCCACGCTCTACCCAGAAGGCAACATCCCAGCGCTTTCCTTTCCATCCCCCAACTTTTAAATTATGCTCACCCTCTCTTCTGCAGTTTCCCCTGAGACTTGGGTGGGACCAGGTTGATAAAGATAACCCACCTATGGATGAACACACGGAGCCATTTATTCGAAGCTCTTGGTCTATTTGCAAATCTCTGCATTAACCGCCACTCGGTGCAGAAAGAAGCTTCTCTAACCAAAGCTGCAAACATCACATACCTATTAACATAAGCATAACTATAACAATTTGATATGTCTCTCTTACAAAACCACACTAAGTTTCCTCTCCAGCGCCTATAACTTCCTCAAACATGCACTTTTTATTGTGTTTATAGTTTTTGTGTTTATAATGAAATCCCTCCTGTAGAACAGGCCTCGGATTCAAACAGGAAACAGTAGGTTACCCCCATAACAATCGTACCAAAGGGCATATCTTGCCTGGAAGATCAGTGTTACATTATACAGGGTCCAGCACTGAGTAAGGCCACTGATGTCTTCCCCACAACCCCAGGGGCCTATATAGCACCTCACGGTACTATGAGAGTTAGCCAGCAAGTGCAGGGTTTCCTCATCAGGTTGAGACTGACCTGTCTACATCCAACAACCAAAGTTAATGGCGTCTTCAATAATAGGTATTTACTATTGAGTTATGGTTGGCAACCAAAGAACATGGCAATAGCCTGTGTTGTTTTGAGTGCCCCTGGGCCTCCATGACTAAGAACTCATAAGGAAGCATCCCATGAATAACAGATTTTCATTTAATAACTCAAGCCTTCTAGGAGCAGGCACTGTTGGCCCATACAGGATACTCTGTTCCTCCTCCTTCTTTAATTGCATTTTTGATTAGCTTATAAATTAGTGGGGTCCCATATAGGCTTCTTCATATACTCTTAATTTTGATTAACCTACCTACTCCTCCCTGTCTCCTATCCCTTTTCTCTTATGCCAACTAAAACTTTTAATGCCCTGGAGCTATTATACCGTGTTGGTAGGAACACGAGTTAGTTCAGTCATTTGTATGCAGTTTTGAACTTCCTTAGACACCTAGGAATGTGACTGTTGTGCAGTCAAACTGAACTACTAGTGGGTATCTCCCCAAGGGGGCACTGCCAGTATATCAATGAGACACTGAGATGCCTTGTTTATCATAGCACTAAGCACATAGCTAACATACAAAATCACGTCTAGGGCCCATGAAGGGATGACTGCATCGAAAAAATATTGTACTTATGCATTAAAGATTATTCTCTAGCCATAAATAAATAATGGAAACTTAGAGGGCATTATGTTAAGTAAAACAAGCCAGGCACAAAACCAAATACTACATGTTCTCCCTGACAGGTGGTGTCATGCAGGCCTGGGGTTAAAGCTCAGTTGACAAAGTCCTTGTTGTCGAGCAGGGGAGTCTGAGTTCTGGCAACAGAACCTGTGTAAAAAAGCCAGGCGTGGCTGAACATGTTTCTAATCCTATCACTGGGGAGCGGAGGGAGCAGATCTCTGGAGTCCTCTATCTAATCCACAAATTTAGGCCAATGAAAGGAGGCTGTCTTGAAACCAAGTTAGCTGCTGACGAACGCTGTCTGAGGATGACCTATTGTCTCTACAGGCACACTCACATCTTCACACACACACACACACACACGCACACATGTGTCATGCACACGAAGAAAAGACTAGGCTATTATCTAAGAGAGGAAGAGTGAGGTGATACAAGAAGCTCACATAACTTATACCAAAATGTAATTACATAGGAGGAAAAGTCCTCACATTATACAGCACAATGGGGTCAGTACAGTCCACAGCAATTTAATACTTAGTTTAGAATGAACCAGAGGGGAGAGATTGGAAGTGTCTAACAAGAAATGATAAAGGAGAAGAAAATGCTAACTGTCTGGCTCAATCAATACACCCTGCATATGTTCAGACTTATCATACTTCACCTCTTAAATATGCATAATTATTCTGTCAATTAAATATTTTAATGAAAATGCAACATAAACTATTAATGCAAGTTAAAATTTAAAATGAAACACTTTATGAGCCCCTTAAGTAAAGAAAGCTCTATTCTTTCTACAACAATTTTATTTTTAAAAAGTTAATTTGTTTATGTCTACGGCACGCCATATGCACACCTGGTATATCCAGAACCCAGAGAGGATGCTGGATTTCCCCAGGCACTGCAGTCACAGGTGACAGTGAGATGCTTGTGAGTACCCAGAACTGAACCTGGGTCCTCTGGAAGAGAAGTCAGTGTTCTTACTCCCTGAGCTATCTCTCCATCCCCAACACCTATTCATTTTATTGGACCATTTAGAATAGCAGTTCTCAACACGTGGGTCACAGCCCTTTGGGGGTCGAGCAACCCTTTCATAGGGGTTGCTTATCAAATATTTATATTCTGATTCAGAGCTGCAGCAAAATTACAGTAGTGAAGTAACAGTGAAAATAATTTTAAGTTCCACAGCATGAGGAACTGCATCAAAGGGCTGTGGCGTTAGGAAAGTTGAGAACCCCTGGTTTAGAAAATGCATATGTGACCTGGGTGTGGTGGTGCACACTCTTAATCCTAGCACTGAGGAGGCAGAGGCAGGTGAATCTCTGCAGGTTTAAAGCCAAGTCTGCATAATGAGATCTCGTCACCAAAAGAAGGAAAGAAAAGGGAGGGGAGACATAGGAAGCCAGACTTAGATCCCTCTTCCCAAGGAACTTAGCATCTAGGGCTCACGATTATATAAATGAGAAGTAACCGCATTAGGAAGAAGTGCAGATGGATTTTCTGTGGTAAAGAACTGATTCCAGCTGGAAATAACAGAGAATAGAATGCCCAGGCCTCATTCTACCTGATATAGAAATATGAAATTGAAGATACATGCCAGCAAATGAACACGGACACCCACATACAGCCATATGTTTTAGGAGAGGTCCCAAACTGTCCTGGTTCAAGGAAGAGTGGGAACTATGTGTCTTTTTTTTTATTTTTATTTATTTATTTATTTAAAAAAGAAAACAAACTATCTTTTTTCATTATACATACCAATATAAGTTCCCACTCCCTCCCCTCCTCTCATTCCTTCCACAAACCCTCCTACCCCATCCCCATCCAGAGAGGGTAAGGCACATTGCTTTGAGGAAGGTCCAAAGCCCTTCCCACTATATCGAGACTGAGAAAGATATCCATCCAAAGAGAATGGGTTCCCAAAAGGCCAGTACATGCAGTAGGGATAAATCCTGGTGCCACTGCCAGCGGCCCCTCAGTCTGCCCCAGCCATGCACCTATCAGCCACATTCAGAGGGACTAGTTTGGGACTACGCTTGGTCTCTCCCAGACCAGCTGGAGTTGACAAGGTCCCATTAGCTCAGGTAGACTGTTTCAGTGAGTGTTCCCATCATGGTCTTGACTTCCTTGCTTACACTCATTCCTCCCACTCTTCAGCTGGACTTTGGGAGCTCTGTCCAGTGATCTGATGCAGGTCTCTGCCTCTGTTTCCATCAGTTGCTGGATCAAGTTTCTCTGGTGATATTTAAGATATTTATCAGTCTGACTACAGGGCTTCAAGATCTGGCCCCCGCTCCTCTATTGCTTAGTGTCTTAGCTGGGGTCATCCTTGTGAATTGCTGGAAATTTCCCTAGAGCCAGGTTTCTTGCTAATCCTAAAATGGCTTCCTCAATCAAGATATCTCTTCCCTTGCTCTCATCTCTGTCCTTCCTCCATCTTGACAACCTACCTCAGGATCCAGCAATTCCACTCTTGGGAATATACCCAAAAGATGCTCAATCATACTACAAAGGCATTTGTTCAACTATGTTCATAGTAGCATTATTTGTAGTAGTCAGAACCTGGAAACAACCTAGATGCCCCTCAAGATAAAGAATGGATAAAGAAAATGTGGGACATTTACACATTAGAGTACTACTCAACAGGAAAGAAAGAAAGAAAGAAAGAAAGAAAAGAAAAAAACAATAGCATCTTGAATTTTGCATGCAAATGGATGCAAATAGAAAACACCATCCTGAGTGAGGTAACCCAGACCCAGAAAGATGAATATGGTCTGTACTCACTCATAAGTGGACACTAGCTATAAGCAAAGGGTATGAAGCCTATAGTTCATGATCCTAGAGAAGCTAAGTAATAAGGTGAACCCTAAGAAAAGCATATATAGATCCACCTGGAAAGTGGAAACTCACAAGATCGTCTGACAAAATTGAGAGCATGGGGGTGGGGGAGGGGGGAGAAGAGAGGGTGAAATGGGGAAGAGGAGAGAAAGGGAGGGGCAAGGAGAACTTGAGGGAACTATGTGTCTTTAACAAATTAGATGATCTCTCTGACCTTGCCTCCTATACACTAAAGGGCATGGGCTGTGGGGACAGTCCTGGCCGCTCTGTGTTCAGATTCTGCTTGGATTAAGAGACAAAAGGACAGGGGAGACAACTCTGTTTACTCAGCTGCGGCACTGCTGCAGAGGGAGGGTTTGTGAGCCTCTCAGGGCTGAGAGAAGGTGAAGCCTTCTAGAAACCTAAAAAAGCCTGGCTCTGGGAGGAGCCTTTTCAAATCTCGAGAAATGCTGCATTTGTTGAGCAGGGTACTGTCTTTGTCCTCCCTCTCACTCACGGGGTCATACAACAGAACACAGAGGAAGCTGGACTTGGAATTCAGGATACTTCTTGGTGATTATTGGTGGGCTGCCTGGACTCCGATGGTCCCGCCCATGGTGCTACAAGTCAAAATATAGGTTAAATACCAAAGATAACACCAGCATGTAAAAGAGGCCAACAAACATCTTCTGGAAATGAGTTTGGAGATGCGCCTGCGATGAGCCCGAGGTGGTTTTAAATGCCTTCGGCTTCCTTTCACTAGTGGTAACAGGTCGGCGGGCTCGGGCACCATCGGCAACTCCGCTGCTATCAGCCCAGTTGCACTGTGTCGGCCAAAAGTATATAATTTCCAAAGGAGGCTACTTTATAAAAATAGGCATCGCATGCATGTACAATTAAGCATCTACTAATAAAACTATGTCAATTGCATTCTCAGGCAGCTGCAGATGGAATAGCCCTAAGTGAAGCTGTCAGCAAAGAATTACTACATACACTCCAGAGTTCTCATCATGGCTCTATGTAGAAAGATTCAAACATGAAACGAAGAGCTGTTTAAGCACAGCGAATACAGGGGCAAATTCTTTGTGAAGTCAATTTAACAATAAGTTCATTTTCTAATGGAAATACCATTATATTTTTGTCTCATTTATAGTAAACATCCAAACCATGTGATCTTATCTCCCTTGGGAGAAAACCAATTCAAGCAGGCTGTTAGAATATGTCCATACTTTTAGTGCATATACTGTTGGTGCAGAGGTAAACATATTTCTCCATAAACGGAGCCACATTCTTTGTCCTATTTCATAATCCTAATTTTGTCTTTAACATGACTAGCTTGTTACAGAATAAACAATGTATTCCTACAAAAGAAGGATACAATGTATTCTTCATTCGGAGACGATGAAATGTTGAAAGGCGGATGCAATGGAGAATCTCCTTAATTGCCATCAAGATTCCAACCAGGTGGCGCCCTGTGCAGCAGCCTGGCCACAAGGCCTTGTCCTCCAAGCTAGGGAGAGAGGTCAGTGAAGGAACTCTGGCTGTGTGGGGGAGGGGAACGTGACTTCAGCCCCATCTGTCATCTTGCGCCTAACGTGTCAAGACAAGGCCCAGTGGGTTTCTGTATAATGAGAACGGAGGGAAGCTGTCTCTTTTTAAATTAATCAGACTTGTCCCCCACAGAGTCCACAAGTGAGTCACCCAACGCTGACAGGTGGAAGCTGCCAGGGCCGTGCGCAGCCCTCGCAAGCCTGCCTTTGATGCCCTGCATCTACACCCAGCTTCTTTCCCGGGACAAGGGCAACTGTTACTCTCCAGGTCTCCAGGTCTCCAGGTCTCCAGCCTGTGTGCCTGCCCTCCCAGGGGAAGCATCGCAGCCTGAGGAGGTTATTATTCATTTTCCTTGTGTCATTCTAGCTAACAGGACTGTGGTTTTCCTGGAGTCACACGGCAGTACTGATCCATCTTAGAGCGAGAGAGGCTGGAAGCCCCCCCCCCCCCCTTCTCTCCAGATGCTCTAGTAATGAAGTAGTGTGAGATGGGGTAGGTCACTGGTGATTTCTTACAGATCAGAGTCTGAGGAATTGATGAAGGACACAAGCCTTGAGAAACAATGTCTCATGAACGCTCTCCAGAATACAGGAAATACGTTTTAGCAAGGTCCATGGGGTTGGAAGCCTATGCACACTGCTCCTGTAGGTATATTCTGATATGAGGCTCCAGTGTGCGCTGCTTGTGATGTGCTCTACTAATACGGAAAAACTAAACCAACCCCCTTGTGTAACAGATCGCAAACGTCCTCTGCAGAAGCTGTTGGACCTGACAAGATTCTATCTGTTATGACAACTACATCATAATTTTTCCATGACTCCGGTGGACATTTGTCCTTAAATCAGTGGTTCTCAACCTCGGGGTTACAACCCCTTTGGGGTCCCATATCAGATATTTACATTATGATTCATAACAGTAGCAAAATTATAGTTGGGAAATAGCAATAAAACAATTTTATTGTGGGGGTCATCACAAAATAAGAAACTGTATTAAAGAGTTCAGCATTAGGTGGCATGGGCTGTATGGTGGGCATTGGTGCTTGGCAAAGTTCCAGCATTTTGACTTTGCAGATTATAATTTTCCAGCACCCTTTTACATCTATTTTTAATGCTTTTCATTATGTGTTCTGGGAGTTCCCTTATGCCTTTCCCTTTGGGAAATTCTGTACGGGCTTTGAAGGATGAAAACGTGTACAATGGCAGCCTCTTTGAACAAAGAAACTCTTTGGGAAGCTGGAGGTAATAACAAAGGTAAGAGTAATTCGATTGCCCCTTCCCTTGTGTCTGCTGTGTTTACCTGGAGAAAGTTTTAAGTGAGAATGTAAGCCGTCAGTTTCTTATTCAGACTTCAAATCAATAGTTGTTTGTCCTTACACAAGTTGCTAAAATCTCTGCACTTCCGATTTCTTGGCTATGAGTCACAGATCATAGCATCGAATTCATAAGATTTGGGGGCAGAAAGATCAATGTATGTGAAAACATCTTAAAACCATAAGGAAGGCCTGATGAAATGTAGACTTTACATTTCTCGGCCTCGCAGTTTGGGTGACATTCATACTTAACAAAGTTATAAAGGTCAATGTGGGGAGCGCCCATCTGGGATAGAGAGCATGTAAATAGGCCATGGGAACAAAGGGGGAGACAATGCAGAATGTCTAGACTCAGGACCATAGAGCAGCAGCCAACGAGTTTGAAGACACAGAAGATTTGCCTATAAATATCACAATCTGATGCACCTTTGCCCACTGAGGAGACACTAGAGGTTTTGCAGCAGATCAACATGGTGGAAGCCGTGTCACTGGAAGGCCTTTATGGCAGCAGCATATAGCATCTGCCATGCATGGGACGTGTAGCCCTGACAGCCGGGTTAAAGAGCTGACACATTAACTGCGAAGCACAGGGGTGAAGAGGTCGGTTGAAGAGAAATAGATTTCTGGAGTTACCAATTATTGCCATGGTCACCTGCCCTTATCCCACCTTCCTTCTCTCCATAATGTAACCAGAAATTAAAATTTCATGTGGAAGGAGACCCAACCTCTCCTCAACCTCGAGATTCTTCAATGTCTAGATCTTCACTATTCTACAACAGGTTTGCTGAGTAAAATGGATTTGCGGAAAACTGAAAGGTAAGATCTACGTGTCCAATCCAGTTTCTTCAGGATCCCTTCTGGGTGCCATTTGGCCTTTGGTTTTGATGAATCCACATGTGTCATCTCTGAAACCTGCATATTCCTCCCCTCAAATACCTTGGTGTCTCTGTTACTGCTCTGTCTTGCTGATGCCAATTACGCCATGCCATGCCCGAGCCGCTACATGAGCCCAGCCACTAACTGCTGGGACCTCATACAAAGGTCTATTGGCATCATTAAAGACCCAGGAAGGGCAAGCTGGCCTCACACTGCTCATTCTGATCAGTTACTGCACAGAATACACGAGGGGGGCAGGGAGACACTATAACTAGTTATTTATGTTTGCTATGGGTACGCAAATGAAGGATTATATGTCATGGACTGACCATCTAGTCCAGACCCCCTTTCTCTCTCTCTTTCTCTCTTTTTAAATTTTCGAGACAGGGTTTCTCCGTAGCTTTTTGGTTCCTGTCCGGGAACTAGCTCTTTTTTTTTTTTTTTTTTTTTTTTTTTGATTTTTTCGAGACAGGATTTCTCTGTGATTTTGGAGCCTGTCCTGGAACTAGCTCTGTAGACCAGGCTGGTCTTGAACTCACAGAGATCCGCCTGCCTCTGCCTCCCAAGTGCTGGGATTAAAGGCATGCGCCACCACCACCCAGCTACTGGAACTAGCTCTTGTAGACCAGGCTGGCCTCAGACCCCCTTTATCTTTAAGCTTGCATGTGCTGTTGTACAGATGAGAATATAGAAGTCTGGGGACAGCCTTTCCCAGATTTGAACAGGACCTGCAGGGGCAGTGCCTCTTCCAGTCAGAGAGTTCAGTGCCTCCCCCATCCCCAAGTGTGTGTGTGTGTGTGTGTGTGTGTGTGTGTGTGTGTCTTCAGGAACTCAAGAAATACAGTACCTTTTGTACATGATTTATGTGGGCTTTCCAGATATTTGCCTTTCTTTCTTTGAGTTTAAAAAGTATAGGATTTACCCGGGCAGTTTTGTCTCAAGACAACTACCGACCGCCTTTCCTAATAGTCGCTGCCTCCCCTTTGCTAAAGGGTCAGCTGTAAAATAGTGCTTCCTCTGCAGAAAGCTTATTCTCCAGACAGATGAGATAACACAGGAGATGTGCAGTGGAAGCGGAGCCTTTAACCCTAGGTCAGTCTCTCATCTCTCACCCAGATTGGTCCTGACAGCTATTCAGTAGCCTCTTGGAGAGGGAATGCCCAGCTGCTTACCCCAAGAAGATTGGCATCAAGAAATAAACCTTTCAGGCAATCTTAAGATACTTTTGTTATTCGTTTTGTGGCAGTTGTCTGTCGCTTCTCAAGCAAAGGCGGCTCTGGAGCAGTCTGGGTGGAGATTGCTCTGCGAGGGCAGAAGACACTGACTGTTTATTGGATATTGTGTCTGTCCTCTGTCCAGAGCCACGCGTGATCCTGGGTCTGCAAGAGGAGCTAAGCACGTGGAGCCTGTTAAGCTGAAATGAACATCTCTGAGCATATTCAGCAAGATTTCTCCATCTCCACCAGCCCTGGTTCCCCAGAGTGACCTGGAAAGCAGGCGTGACACCCCTTGCCAGTAAAAACTGTGCAGGGTCCCGCTTGAACATAACTCGCCCGTACAGATGAAACAGAACTGCCCTAAAAACATACTTTCAAGTCATGATGGATGTGATAAGATTGCAGAATGTTTCATAAATGAGATGTTTTAATATTATAAGTCAAAAATAGTCCAATGATAACTGAAGGACATTTCACCTTCAGAACCATGCCACCTCCATATCCCACCTCTACATGAAAGACAAACCAACACACAGGCACACACATGCACACACGTGCACATACGCACGCACGCGCGTGCGCGCACTCACACACACACACAAACACACACACACACACACACACACACACACACAATATGGCCATACTTTTGTATCCTAACTACAAAACCTTTTTACACTTGCAGATCTTCTCTGGAACTCTTACAATAATCCCATCTCCCCAGTTCTCCCTCTCTGTCTCCACACGAGGAAGCCTGGCCTAGAGTATTAGCCCATACATGCATCACCATACGTTCATGCCCATTGCAATGCCCAGTGCAACATACGTCATCTTCGTCGTGCCAATAGCAGTAAGAATGTGATGTGCAGTATTAAAGCAAGGTCATGACAAGCTTTCTCCCACATCACCATTTACTTAATTGTATCCCGCATGCCTTTCCTGATTGCTAAACCTCAATATTAATTGCATATATGCATGCATATATAGATATGCATTTTAAAAATGAAGTTACGCTATCAATATGGTTTTATAATATGCTTTTCTACCTTACACTATCCCAGGTATTACAGGGTGGATTATATTCCCTACAAAATTCAAGGTTGAAATCCTTACTACCAATGTGACTGTTGTTTGAGACAGATATTCTAAAAGCAGGGTTCTAGAGATGGCTCAGTGGTTGAAGTCACTGAATGGCTGCCCTTGCAGAGCAAGAGGCCAAATTCCCAGCACCCACAAGGCAGCTCAAAACCAATTCTAACTCCAGTTCCAGGGGTTCTGACGCCCTCTCCTGGCCTCCACAAGCACATGCAGGCAAAACACCCATAAACATAACATTAAAATTTTTTTTCAAATATGAATCAAGTTAATAGGGATCATAACAGTGGGCCCTAACTCAGTACGTCTGCTGTCCCTAACAAAAAGAGGTAGACAAGGGGATGTACTGGCACGGACAGAAGGACAGGGAGAAGGGCCTCAGGATCAAGAAATCCTCCTGATACCATGATCTTGGGTTCTCAAACGCCAGAAATATGAGGGGAAAAAAGCTTGTTATTCAAGTCACCCTGTCTGTGCTGTTTTATTATGGCAGCCCCAGCAATTAATACACAGAATACTTCTCTTTAAATGTTTTAAAAATTTGATGTTTAACGGGCACAGAATTAATCATTTTCCAATTATTTTTAACTAATTTTTTTCTTGAAATATTTAGGTCAAAGTAACAAATGATGCTTTTAATATCTTTGCATTTTGTGACTCATTTTAAGATGGAAAAAAACCCACCTAAAATATCATAGGAAAAATTAATGGGAATAAATTATGGGTACTATTAATATTGTTTTAGCAATTTTGGAGAGTTTAAAATTACTTCAAAATAAAGAAGGAGGGAGAGGGGAGAAAAATAGATATAGGCACACAGGGGAGAGAGAGACAGAGAGAGACAGAGAGAGAGAAAATAAAACAGAGCTAGATGGATGAAGGTCATCCATCATGAAGGTCTGTTTGAGCTAAAGCTAACCCACAAACTCAGTCATCTACAGGAAAGTGGGGATGGAAATGGAGGTCATTGTTTCAGGCAGAATAACCAATGCTCAGGAGACACCTATCATATGCTTTCTCTCATACATAAAATTTGAACTTTAAAAGAATAAACAGATTTAAAAGCAGAGGGGAGGACTATTTGGGAAGAGGAAGGAGAACAATGGGGTAGGTAATGAGGGCGAATGAGATTAAAATATATGACATACATGCGTGGGGGTGCCATAATAAAATCCATAACAGCATGCAATAAAATTCTTTAATAGAATAGTCTTAAAATAACAAAATCAAGCTTTAGAAAAGTGTGGCACTAGCATCTTTACATGACTGCTACTGTGCAAAGTCACAAGCTTGAGGAAGCCTTAGAGATGAGCCGTCTGGCCAAACAGAGACTCTTAATACGAACACTGTATTGGCTTTCTGTTAGAAGGAGTTTGGGGCTTGAGTTCACAATGAGAGATGGGAAAGGACCACACAAGAAATACTCTTTCAGGTAGGACCGCTCCCGGAGAGAGTAGAGCAAGGGCAGGAGTGATGGGGATACTGAAGTCTGGCCCAGGTGTTTCCAGGTTCGTGGCTTCTTATCCAAAGGACAGACTCCCAAAGATCTGCAAAGTAGTGAAATAGCTCAAAGTAAATAGTGTATATCAAAAAGAACAGCAACCGTGAGAGTGGGAAAGTGCGGAGGAGACCAGGCCACAGCCAGTGGTCTCTTTTTATGGGTCTAAGGCAGGATGTGGGGCCAGGAGGCTCTAGGGCAGTTCACTATTTTCCTAGGAAGATTAGGTCACACATGTCTTATTCCTATTGCACATGTCCCTTCCCATAAATCATCTGGTTTTAATTATATGCCTGTCCAATTACACATAGGCACAAGATGGTAAACGGGATTATTCTTAAGTTTCACTTGAAAGACAGTTTTCTTTATTGCTTATGCACCTAAAACCGGTTCTTCAAACTAGTTCCAGCTGGACTGACCTTTCTAGTCTTCCTGTTGGATACACTGGAAATATGCTTGAATAGAACTTCTCTAAATTTGATTACTACTAGGGTAGGAGGAATCCATACTATTTTTTTTTTTACTTTTGTTTTGTCTTAAACTATAAGGAGATTAGCAGAAAGTGTACAGGGAGCAAGGATTTAGGAACTCAGTTAAGAAGCTGCTTTTCCTCTGGCCACACCCCTTTAAGACTTCAGCCTCTTGCTTCACGTTTGCAAGAGGGGGGCATTCAGAAGACACTAATTTTTAAGCCAATTTGCATTTTTGAAAACTCCAAGAGAACTATAAGGTTAAAAAACATAGAAGAAATTTTTTTTTTCCAATGTAAGAAATGTGCTTCTCGTCCTTCAAGTTTAGGGACACACTGCCACACCATGCAGAGCCAGAGTTGTCTGTGGTCATCCTAGACAAGGCTGAGACAGGACATTGCCTGCACAGCACACATTGTGGGGTTGAGACGTTGAATGTCTCTCAACACATGGGCTACTGGCTTGCACCTGGCAGTCACTGTGTAATCTTCTGGACATGGCATATTTTCTCTTAATCTCTCTCTCTCTCTCTCTCTCTCTCTCTCTCTCTCTGTGTGTGTGTGTGTGTGTGTATGTTGTATATATATGTGTATATATATATGGGTACATACATATATATGGGTAATAGAAGCTACCTCATCAGATCTTATGAGAACTGTGAAAAATCTGTCATCTGTAAAGTGTAATACAGATTTTATTCTCAGGACAGTTTGTGTGGACAGAAAGAGGAAGAGAGAGAAGGAAGGAGGATGTGGTGGAGAAGAAGGAGGGGGAGAAAAGAGACAGGAAGGGGGAAGTATAAAGAGGAAAAGGGGACAAAGAGAGAAAATGGAGAGGGCAGAGTGACAAAAGGTATAGACAGTGCAGGGACAGGGAGAGGGAGGAGGCAGGAGGTGGGGAGGAATTATCCTAACTTACTTCTCCAGAATGTGACAGCCTTCCTTTTGTTAGCCTTCTCTTTATTACTGCTAGTGTGTACTGTCTGGAGACTTCCCTCAAGCCGCGGGCGCTCATGGGAAGGTGTATGAATCAAAGACTTAACCTCCACTTCTTTTTTCTTTTGTCTTAAACTTTGGAGAGATTATGAAACAAAGAAGCTAAATGAAGAAATCATTAGCCCTCTGGCCCCATCCCTGCCTAGAACTCAACCTCCTGCTCTATATTTGCAAGGGTGTAAACAGAGACTGCTCGTTTGTTTCCCAGACACCTAGACCCAGAAACTACATTAATTACAACACTGCTTGGCCTATTAGCTCAGGCTTCTTATTAACTAACTCTTACATTTTAAATTAACCCATTTCTATTCATCTGTGTATCTGCATGAGATTGTGACTTACTGGTAAGGGTCTGGTGTCTGTCTCCTTTGGCAGCTACATGGCGTCTCCTTGACACTGCTTCTCTCTCTCCCTCTCTCTCTCTCTCTCTCTCTCTCTCTATATATATATATATATATATATCCTATATATATATATATTTACCCTAGATATATCTGCCCTTCCATAGGGTCAGAGCAGCACTATTCATTAACCAATAAGAGCAGCACGTATACAGAAGAACATCCCATATCACAAGGGCTTTTTGCAGTCTTTACTGTTGCCTAGCAGGGCACCCATGATCTGATTACTGTGCTGATTCGCATTTCTCTGGACTCTGTTTATTAAGCCACATCACAATACAAGCATGAGTTCACAGCATACTTTCTAGCTGCTGAGATTATTTGGGTCCCCCACCCCTGTTTTAGTTTACTTTTTTATTCTTCTTTGGGGATGACCAAACTTGAAAATAATCACAAAACACAATTTAACAAAAGGAAAGGTAAGACTGGAGCAGTATCAAACCTGGAAACAGGTTGCGCCCTTAAAAATTGCTTTCCAGGGATGGAGAGATGGCTCAGTGGTTAGGAGCACTGGCCACTCTTCAGAGGGCCTGAGTTCAATTCCCAGCACTCACAGGTGGCTCACAACTGTTTGTGGCTATGGGATATGATGCCCTCTTCTGGTCTCCGCGGGCATCAGGCACACATGTGGTGCAAAAGTAAACAAGCAGACAGCATACCTATACACAAAATTAAGTAATAATATTTTAAAAATAAAATCAGTTACGCGGGGATTTGCATTTAAAGAGCAGGGGAAGAGTGAAGGATAATTATTTTAAAGAATCTTTTACAGAATTTCTTTTCTTCCTGATTTGCTATAGATTGGGTCCTTTCTCCTCCACTGGTGGGGAGAAAGGGAACAAAGAGTAGATGGAGTCTGTACGACAAATCCCCCCCGAAGAGAAAAGCATTTCCCAGTTCTGAATATGATGTTCCTTTCCATCTGGCTGTGGGTGAGATTGAGGCCATTCCATCATGTTTAATATTTTAACAAGAATGTGGCCGTAAATAACACCACTGCATTATATGACTCTATAAACCACAGAGGTTATATGCTTGTGAGCTTTCACGTGATGAGGCTTCTGAGGAATGAGGGAAAGTGGGCATAGTAATGAAGTCAGAACTGTAGGGAAGAAACAGGGAGCCAACGGATCAGGGTGCTGCACTTCTAGCAGCATTTTCTGAGACGGTGTGCAACAAAGAAAGTACCAAACATATTGAATAACAAACAGAACAATCAAATCTCCCAAACACACCAAAGAATCACTGTTTCACGGGAACTCGGGCTACGTTCTGAGTTAGCAGCATGCAACTATTTTTCTAATATTGTTTTCATATATTCTACAACATTCATTCCTTGGTTGAGGCAAAACTTCTGAGTTACCACACCTTTGCCCCAGGGCTCAAGAGACTGTCTGCAGAAGAAGAGGCAGAGAGATCAGAAAGGAACAGAGCAAACACTATCTCCTGGATAGAATGGAACTGCTGTACCCGCGACCTCACAGGATCTGTGGCTGTCTGCCAAGGCCTGCACAAGATCACCTCATTCAACATTACAGTGTGGAGAGGGAGAGGCACAGGAGAATCCACCTTTCCTATGGAACTTTGGACAACTGATAGTTTCTCGGAGGTGGCAAGTCAGTTTCATTTAACGATATGGCTCCTAGTAGGTCGACGGCACTCCAGAGGATGATCCCACACCCAGAAGCAAATGGATGGCAAGAATTAGAATTGATAGGACTGGAGAGATGACTCAGTGGTTAAGAGCACTGGCTGCCATTCCAGATGGACCCGGATTCAATTCCCAGCACCCACATGGTGCTCACAACTGTCTGTAACTCCAGTTTCAGAGGATCTAACACCCTCACACAGACATACAAAAGCAGGCAAAACACTAACACGTGTAAAAATAAATAAAATCTGTTAAAAATTAGAATGATAAGTTAAAAGGAAAGCAGGAAGTTGACAGAGAGTTATGGAGGTGAGGGTGAACCAGGGAGGGGTGATAGTTGGTGAATATGATGTACAAAAGTCTCAATGAATTATAATAAAAATATTTTTTAAAAGTTCAAAGTTATTAATGTTCCTTTTGAATTTTAAAATCCCTTCTAAAAGGGCAGACTAGGCCATCATTAGATAAGTTGAGTAATTTTCAAATATGTCAATAGGGAATATGAAATAAGAAACTTCTCTGCTTTAAAGCCCTTTAAATATATTCAACTTTGACCCAAAGTGTTCTTTAATAAAATCTCATATAAAGATCTTATGAAGAATTGTTTTCATTATGTATATATGCATGCACTAGAGTAACAAAAGACATGTGTCTAATCCACTTCCCCTGCCCTTGCTCCACAGCCCTAAAACACTTTCTGTCAAGTCTGCTGCATTCACAAGCCAAGACGTTCTTAAGAGCTTCAGGGTCCTTCAGGGCGGCACATTGCAACCGAGGTTGCAGAACTCCTGCCAGGTCTGTCTCATTAGCATCCTGTCTCCTGTCTCACACTGTCTTAAAGCCCTCTGTGAATTCCTTGGCCAAAGTCATAAAGGACCCAAGAGCAAAGGTGGCGATATACTTGACACTTAGTGACTAATACATCATCCCTTCAATAACAAAAAAGAAGGTGTTTTTTCTCCCTACCTGCCAAAAGGTAGTATACAATAGAGAGCGCTGGCCGCCTTGGCTTGTATTTTAGTGAAGGCTTGGGAAATTTTTCTAGAAGAATAGATCTTTAAGGGAACCACAGAGCTAATTGAGACAGGTCTGAATATCAGGCCATGATGTATGTGAGCAGTCCAAAATAAAGGCCTTGAATGGAGAGACTGCTGTAAGACCTGTTGGCATCTAGACCTAATATAATTCAGTTCAGATACCCTCCCTGTGCTGAAGCATGGGTGAGGACTCACACTCAGTAGGCAGGTGCTTTTCCACTGAGCTTCACCCTCACCCAAAGGCACATTTAACCCTTTAGAGTAAGAAAATTCTGAACAGATTCAGCCACACCGTGAATCTGAGTTCAGCTGGTCATTTATTGATGCTTCTTCTTGTCTGTGATGGGGATAGCATAAAACAGACATGGAACGCCTGGAGATGAAAGCTGATAGTGTACTAATAATGAGAAAGGAGTATGGGTGGGAGGAGAGAAGATTAAGTTTCAATTTAGTGTCTCTATACACCTATAGAAATCCTTGGCCCAACCATTAATCACTATGACCTTTATTTACCTCGACCATGAAATGAAGATAATGGTGCCCATGTGTCTAACAAAGTTATTGGAAAGCTCAAATAGTGTCACTGTAAAAATGATAAACGAACTGAAAAAAAGTATATAACAATTTTCATTATACCATCAGTGTTATTAGTTTTGGTGCTGATAAAATACTAGAGCATGTCAAACACAGTGCTGCATTTCTAGTACTTTTTCCTCCTTTGAGGCAGGGCTCACTCTGTTGCTCTGTTGCTGGGCTGGCCTGAAAATCCCAGGTTGAGCAATCCACTGCCTCAGCCTTCCAAAGGTAAGAGTTATGGGCACAATGGTGTGACACCACATGTGGCTCTCTGGGGCTTCTAAAATTTCAATGTGTCTGAGCCCCAGCTGGTTCTCATTCAGTGATTCTCATTCAATCGCCTTAGAATGGAAGCCAAGTGTCTGTGTTGCTACATGACTCTCTGGTAATAGCAATGCCGCTAGGCTGGGGACCACACGCTTTGTCACAGGACTCACTAGAACTGAAGCCCTTAATATGATGAATATATAAAATGGTCACTTACATGACTCCGGGGGTAGGAAGCTGAAGTAGTCTTGTTATTTATTTTGCACAGAAAGGCAGTTTTTACCTTGCATCGATTCCATGCACTAAAGTCCGTGGCACAGGTAGACCGTTGGATTCTGTTACCATAGACACAGACAAGAAAAACTGATGATAGTCTTTTGTGTACTTTTCTTCTTCAGAGGTTTTTCTTTGCCCAAAACACTCGGCTACCCTTTGGCTAAAACCCAATTTGGCAAATTGTTCTTGGAAGTCCTGAGAAATCATTCCCGAGGAGGAAGAGTTCTGATTGGATGGCCTGAGAGGGGCCTGCACCTTCCATGTTGGCCAGGACCCGCAGTCTCTCGGCAGCCATGCTCACTGCAAAATTCATCTCTGTCACAAATAGCGAATCGCATGCTGTACAATATCACAATCTCATTATGGGATGTCATCTCACTGCACAAATACATTATTTTCCCCAGATTTACGGATGCCGCTGCCCATATCACAGCCAGTAAATGATGGATGGGCTCTATCTGAATGGATTTAGGTGTGTGATTTACACAAGGCAGGGTCCTGACAACCGTGGACCACAGCCAGTGCCAGACGGGCTGTGGAGAAGGTTTCTCCTTCATGGTCCCTTAAACACAAAACCCAGTGGATGGAAATGTTGTGGCATTTAACGGAATGAGGAAAGTAGGGGTAAGTGCAATATAGTTTCCACAATACACTTCTCACGTGTTATAATTCAGACACCACAGTGAGGGCTCTGAGTTCACTTTGAGTTACTGGCTGAGTCCACAAAAGGATATCTAGTGCTAATCCCATTTCATAAAATGGTGCCCTTTAACCAGGCAATGTGCTTCATACAAGGAGAGAGAGAATTCCTATAGCATTTTGGAATCTCTATGGACGCAAATAATTGTGCACGTGCGCGCGCACGCACACACACACACACACACACACACACACAAAAGAAGCAAGAGGAGTACTTGTACCTTCTCATTCATGCCTACTTAATCTAGGAGGAAATAATTAACTCTCTAGGAGAAGTAGCAGTAGAAATCTCAAAGTGGAGGTTGGACAGATGACTCAGTGGCTGGGAACATTTGTCGCTCTTGCAGAGGACCCCAGTTTAATTCCCAGCATCCTCCCGGCGACTCACAATCATCTGTAACGCTAGTTCCAGGGGATACAATGCCCCCTTCTGACCTCTGCGGGCACCAAGCATGTCCGCAGTGCACATACATATATGCAGGCAAAGCATCTGCATGCATAAAATAAGATGAATCTTTAAAAAAAATCAACATGGAGAACTTGGATTTTAAATGGACCTCGGAGATACTCACATTTTGTACTCAATGCTTTGATCTTTTCTCTTGGTTACATTTGCCTATTTTCTGCTTGCTTACTTCCTTGAAGATACTAGGAAAGTTGACGCTCCAGAAAACCATGTCTCGTTACTTCTAAAAAACTTAGGACATGAAGGAATACCACCATGCATTCTTATTTTTTTTAAATTTAATTGAATATGCCTCTCAGATACAATAGCAAACATGAAATATGAGCAAGAGAAATAGCTATGACATGCCAAGTGATGCTGACCACTCTGCCCATCATTCACGGACAGCGGAGTGCACACTTCACAGTAGATGAGATCGGCTCCCTCTGCTGGCTCAGCTCCCAAGTGGCTTTTACCATAAATGCCAATGGCCACATTGACCATATTAGAAATATTTAATGTGACTTTTTTATTCCACCCAGAACCTAAAACATAAGCTGACTGCTATTTCAAAATCCACTAGAGAATAGGAATCAGTTCCAAATTTGGATAAAAAATTGACTGTATAAGACTTTGAGAAGTTGGTCTTATACAGTCCAAAAGAATTATCAAGAGAGCGCTGGATCAGCAGATAAGATCATGTATTGCTCTTGAACAGGACCCAAGTTCAGATTCTAGCACCTGTCGGGCAGTTATAACTCCATGTAACTTCATCTAAAGAGGGTCTGAGCTCTCCTCTGGACTCAAGAGGCTACTGTGTTCACATGTGCGCGCGCACGTGCACCCCCCCCACACACACACTGAACTCTCCTCTGGACTGAAGTGGCTACTGTGTTCACATGTGCGCGCGCACGTGCACACACACCCCCACACACACACTGAGCTCTCCTCTGGACTCAAGAGGCTACTGTGTTCACATGTGCGCGCGCACGTGCACCCCCCCACACACACACACACACACTGAACTCTCCTCTGGACTGAAGTGGCTACTGTGTTCACACGTGGACACACACACACACACACACATATGCAAACAAACACAAACAAATATATACAATTGATAAATTAATTTAAAACTCGTGTTTAAAGAATTGCCAATGGAAATCTGATTGTATACATGTCATGCATCACATCAGACTGTGTTTCGAATTAGCATTTGTGACTTTTCTCATACACATAGGCATTATCCCAGGGTGTGCATGACAGTTAATCTCTCAATTTCTCTTTTGTGAAAAATAAAAATAAAAATACAAACCTTCGATTCTTTGAAGTCAACTTTTATGGGCTTGATGTGAGATAGCAGGAAAGCATGTGTAATGAAAGCCTGTTTGACCTTATGACCTGACCAAGAAGAGAAGTCTTCCAATCCCTGAGATGGAGCTGAGAGGAGACCATCTGAGCTGGCCAGAACATGGAAGCAAACACAAGCTTTCAGTGTGGGAGCAGGATCAGAGCATGCTGTAGGAATTCCTACCACCAGTAGCCTTTAAGTTACCCACCCACTTGGGCGTGGCCTCTCAGACTGTATACGACCATATAAAGTACGTGTCCAGCCTCTTTTTCAGGTGCAGGATTCAGTTGTTGTTCCCAGTTCCAGCAGAGGATTGTGATCTGTGAGTCTACCCCTAAATAAATCTCTATTATACTCAATTCTAAGCTAGTGTGGGATTTCTTTTAAGCATCCTTCATCTGGCGCCTCACGTGGATTTGGACTCCACATCTACCAGGTGGACTGGCTTAAAAGCCTAACCGTTCCACAGCCCAGAAAGTCTCCCACCCCTGCTCACTTGACTTGCTTTTACCTAAGCGGTTTTTATAAAACTCCCACCACGGGGGAGCTAACTACATGTAGCAACTTGGAAATTTCCCAAGCTCGCGCACATCCCCCCTACTGCCACGTTCACTGCCAAGTTTCTTGCCACATGGCAACTTGTGTAGTTTCTGTTTTGTACTCCAGGCACCTGAATTCTGGGCTTCTTGCTCTGTGTACAAAATTGATTTAATTGCTTTTAATTTGTCAAGCATATTTCTCAGTACTTAACCAGCACCAAGGTGGCGAAACCAAAGCTGCTCAGGACTGTTTGTGGCACCCGGTTGCACCTCTAGTCACAACACTGCAACCAGGACACCTGCTGTACAATAAAGGTTATTACACCTAAAACAATTTACCAGATTTCATAACAGGTAATTAATACATCAATAAACTTGAAAGCTATATAATTGCAGACAACATTACCACTGAATCTTTTAGTAACTTTTTTGCTATTACTATCAATTGTATTCTGCAAGGCTTATATGGTTATGGTGATATATCCATTTATTGGATATTGGGACTCGGTTTTTTCTTCATATTATATCCTTAAGAAAATGGTTTCATAACATAGCCAAGAATGAGGCACTTCTAGAAATGATACAGTCTTTACAGACTAATAACGAACAGCTAGCTGACAGGATTAATACTGTCGAAAATCAAATGTTACCTAAAAAAATTAATACTATTGAAAAGGGTAACATTAATTTGACAGAAAAAAAAATGAATCCATGTCAAAGGATACTGAGAAATTATCTGAAAAAATCATACTGTTGAATTTGACACTCAAAATTTGTTGAAACATTATAATAGGTTAGCAGATAGAGTATCTCTCTAGAATGGCAATCTGCACACTATCCAAATAATGTCCAAGGATGAGGTGTTATCTTTGAAGGAAAAACTTCAGACCTTGGAATCAATATATGCATAATGAGGACCAGAGGCTAGGTCCATCAATGAAATCACTAGAAATATATACAGGCCAGGAGATTCAGGCTTGACAAAATAGTAAAAAGATTTGAAGCAACTGAGGAAAAGAAGGTACAAGGACAGGAATCAACATCACAGGTAGCTGTCAGAGATAACACACCGAGGGTTTTAGCTTCCAACCCTGTAATCTACTCTGACAAAGCACTAAGTTCTAAAGGCCCAAAAGGATCCAAAGAAGGTAGATGGATGTCCCTTCTCCCAACAATGTTTGTCTTCAGAGTTAGGGACATCAATTAGGGGTTGGTGCTTGGGGTGGAAATTATGCAGGCTCTGGGATCTCCTTTGGGAAAATAAAAGGGCAACTGAATGGGATATTAGTTAGATTAGTGTGAGCTTATTCACACTAATAATAATAGTGAGTAATAGAGTGAATACGTGTGAGCTATTATTTATAAACAATTTATATTGCTATAGTAGATTCTTATATATTGATACAAATTCAAATTATATTTATTATATTGAATATGCTCCTATTTCTGTTTACAATATTTGCATATCTATGAAAAGTTATTTTATCATATTGTATGCATGCAAGTTTCTATCTCTATTTAATACATTTTGTATATTGATACAATTTTAGGATATATTTATCATGTTGCATTATACATTTCTACCTCTAATCAAGATACTTGTACATTGTTTACATTTTGAGGTCAATGTCCTCAATTACTGTGCAGTTGTTAAGATTGTTCCTAATATTGTTTCTAAGATTCTAATATGAAGTCTTAGTCTTTAAGTTATATAGGTATTAAGTATTATAGGTCATTTGTCATTCACGTTTGTCATACGTATAGTTAGACTAATCAGGTTCTTTAGATACATAGAGATTGTATTCTGCATAGGTAGGTAATCTTCATCTGCTTCATAGAACTATAGAACATGGCATTTAAATAACTTAGGGTTCTGTTGAAGTGAGACACGATTGCTTCTGGCAGCACCAATCTATTCCCAAGAGAATGTTGAGCACCGAAGACACTCCACTTGGAGTTTGTTTTCTTTTTGGCAAAACTGGCCTTTGGGCAAGGAACTGCCCATGCATCAACCACTGACAAAATGCATGATGTCTGGATAGAACAAGCAGGATACAAGAAAAAAAGATTGCAAACCTTGCCAAGACAGGGTAAATTGATTCTGAAAATTTTTCTGCCTCTGAAAATGGTCTGTCAGTTACTCTAGGCCTTAGCCAAAGTTGCTTGCTTCAACATTGCAAATGATACTTTGGGTGATTGACCAGGTAGCCAGTTGTCTCTGCCATTTATTGCACATTTTGGAAGTTGCTTGATTGCACTTTCTGTTTAATCAAGTAATATTATTTCCTTCTCAGGTCTTCAGTGGGGTTGAAGACTAGATAGTCATAGTTACTTTCCTTTCATGACTTAGCTAAACCATTTCTAATACAAGACTTAGACTTCTTAGGATAGGCTAACTATTGAAACATTTATCATATGTTTCTTGCTTGATATTTTTTATGTTGTTTGTAATTATAATTTTTATACTTGATGTTTGTTCTTATTGTATATAGCTTTGTGTTAGGCTTAGAACCCTTATTTAGACAAAAGAGTGAGGTGTTATGGGAATTCCTTCAGTCAATAGCCTTTAAGATACCAGCCCACTTGGGTGTGGTCTCTTATAATATAAATGCATCTGTAAAGCTCTCTCTCTCTCTCTCTCTCTCTCTCTCTCTCTCTCTCTCTCTCTCTGGGCTGCTGGATTTGGTTCCTGTTCCCCACTCATGCAGAGGACTGTGATATGTGAGTCTACCCCTAAATAAAGAATGCTTTATCACTTTATTATAGTCAGTTCTGAGTTAGTGTGGACTACTTTATAGCGTTCATCTACAGCTCCCTAAGTCTATGATTTCAGTGGTTATATAATGATATCACATTGAACAATACTTTGAGTGTGTATGATCTTCTGGAGAGTCTGTGTTTTAGTCTGCATAATTATTGTTGATTCTTTTTAATTGCTGAGTAGTATTGTAAGGATTGTATTTAAATACGTCAGTGAATGTAGGGTGTGCTTTCTTGAGTATGGCACCGTTTACTTAATTCTAACTTTCAAAAAATTAATATCTTACATGACATATTCAATTTCTTAGATTTAGCTTTTTGGCCTTTTTTGTATAGACTGTATATTCTCCTGTTTCAGCACCCTTTCATTTGTATCTCCCCTTCACAAAGTTGTTCTTCAAACCTTGAAGTCAGAGTAGTCCTCTGCCATTTCTTATCAAATGAGTTGTATGCTTGAATGCCTCTGCATTCCTGTTGCCTTTTCTAACTACAGGCCATCATGTTTCTCTACTTCATTAGACTACAAGCCTTATGAGGTATAAAATATCATACAATTCCTGATAATAAATGCCTCTTTTCAATTAATGTTGGATTTGTGGCTTTTTAGTTGAAATATGATAGCCTTCCAACATTGACTTTATTGGTGCTTAGGGAATTGTAGCAAGCATCCTGATGCTGGCTTCCAACCAGCAGAGATTTCAACTGAAGTACACTGAGGGGCAGTCAGAATTGGGGAATTGTAAAAGCCTTCTAGGTTCTGACATGTAGTCAAAGTATAGAACAATTGCCTTGACCAGCATTAAAAAGCCCGTGTTAGCTCGATTTAATCAATGGAGGAGATACCAAGTTTTATTGTTAATGACCTATAGGACTATTTTTGCTATAAAAAGTAAGCATTTGCTTGCATTTTGATGCTTAGATGCCTCTGATTGCTAATGGAACATTTTTATGTAGAATCAGGATATGATTTTGTCATTTCTTTCTGTCACATTGGTTCTACAAATGCATTTTTGCCAACAGCAAAGAGAATTCTTTCCTCTCTATAAAATGCAAATCAATTCAAAACACATTTCTGAGTCTTCTAAAGTGTCATTAATGAGTGATTCTCAACCTCTGCTGCACATTAAATGTAGCAGGGGAGTTTTAAAAATTCCAGAGTTGGGGCGGTACTCCACATGGATTAATCCAGACCCTCTGAGGCTGAGTCCAGGAAGAGAGGCTTTGTAACCCCCCCCCCATTGTGATTTCAATAGGCAGCCATGGTTGAGTTACTTCTTAAACAATACAATCTGGACACATCTCTATAAATACACAACTAATACTTTTATTTATATGAGCTAGTATTCTATGGACTGGGTGAAAAGCAGAAACCATTCTCATGCCTCCCAAAACTCCACTGTCATCAATGCATGTGTGGTACTGTGCTCTGCAGAATTGCCTCCATGCCCATCAGTTTGCTTGCTTCTGAAAATGCAACAAACAAACAAAAAGCACATAGCAAAAGAGCACACATTTACAATTGTTACACACAAGATCACCTAGGCATAAAGAAGTGGGGTGGGGCTTAATGTGGCCTACAGAGCACCCAGAGTTTACACTCACTCACAGGTTTGTGCAAATGCATGATGGCATCAGAACCAGGGCGTGCCCTAGGACCTACCCCTTATCCTGATATTAACCTCGGAAATTGCTTACCTCCAATCATGTAGATAGATAATGTGAGAGAGCCATGACTGATCTCAACACCTGGGCCATGCTGTGTCTACTATCCTAAGAGATAATATATTTACATTAGAAAATGTAGCATTCTGGCTGCTCTAACCTACTATATTCCTAACTGCTGCACCACTACAGAGTTCCACATTCTAATCCCTAATCCTGTGATTATGTTATCTTATTTAGCAAAAGGCATTGAGACATAGTTAAATTAAGAACCTTAAGATAGGGAATTATCCTGTATTATCCTATGGGTACAATATATTCATAAGAGGTTTTAAAAAAAATTTTTTGTTCTTTTTCCAGAAGGAGCCTCAGAGGAAGCTGTGAAGACAGAATCGGGGAGAAGTGATGCTGTTACTGAAAAGCCATCATGAGCTAAGGAAAGCAGAGAGTTCTAGAAGCCTGGGAATATATGAAATGGTTCTCAACTAAAACCCCTTGATGAAACACAGCCCAGAAGATCCCTTTATTTTAGCCTGTAACTTGTCTCCTAGAACTACGAAAATAGTAAGTTTCTGTTGAATGAGTTCATGGCGTATTTTAAAGTCAATAGACAATTAAGTACTTACTTCAAAATTAGTGTTGGTCTAACCTACCAAAATCATACATAACTGTTAATCACTAATAAGACATAGCTTTGCTATATAAATAATTTAATGATTATTGTTAGCTACCACAATAAAAGTAGGGGTGTAGTTTTTGCTTTTGCTGATCGGTGAGTTCCTAGAAAACGCCTTTGAAGAAGGATGCTTAAAAGAAACCCCACACTAGCTCAAAATTGAGTATAATAGAGGGTTATTTACTTAGGTGTAGACTCACAGATCACAATCCTCTGCTAAAAGTGATGTGTTAGCCACAAGGAAAAAAATGTGGGCATAAGAATAAAAACTGCAGTTTGGGCTCAATAGTTTGAAAGCTCATATATTCATATAGTTGATCACAGGATGATATTTTAAAGAATGTCTTATTCATGCTAATTCATGTAATAATAACAAAATTGTCTTGCATGAAGAGTCTCCCCGTATCAGCCTCAGCAACAAATCTCATAAGACAGGTGTCTCAGTTGCAGGCCAATACTCTTGAAAAACAACTTTAAAAAAAGACACATGTTCCTCTCTGTTTCAATTTGAATAGCAAAAATACCCCATCCTAGCATTTCTCCACAAACTCCAGGGCACAGCGGCAAACTGGGCGATTGGCAGGTGTCAGGGTCCCCGCAAGTGGCACAGCCATTCAGGATCCGTGCAAGGTAAGACAAGATGCTCGGTCAGTACCACTCTAACAGGTGCTGGGGCAGAAACAGCCAGAGTCTGACCTCATGGTGTATTTTTCTTACACAGTTAAGCACAGTAAACCTTTGGGGGGAAGTTTCCATGGGACAATGATCATAGCAAAGTTTCATGAATGGCAACATCAAAACTCCCTTGCAAAGTAGCAAAGTACCTGTGATCTTTACAATAAGAATGAGTTCTTTTGACTGATAAATAGAGTTCAGGGAAAAGACCTGGGAGGATCTGTAATGAGCACAAGGATGAATTCTGTTGATTAAGGATGCAAAGTACATAGGACCTCTTTCATAAGGATAGTTCTAGGTGGTGGAAAAACAGAGCTCAGGATTTGAAGGGTTTCAGGTGAATCCTGGCTCCATAGAATAGCAAAAGATCACCAGGTTGTTCAGACAACATCTATTTCTAACCTTCTGGAATAGGTGAACAGGTGTGAGTTTTTTACCTTCAGGGACAAAAAGCCTTTGTGTTTAGCAATTCTGGATCTTCTAATGCTTGCTGTGAGCTGTGCCTCCTACTAGCAGGACAAGCAGGCCCTTCCTCTTCCTGATTAATGACAGGTGCCATGGCGACCAATAGATGCTGGAACTCAGAGGCCTTCCTTAGCCTCCACTCTGGGAGACGAAATGCTGCAAGTAAATCATCCCTCATCTTTAAATGTCATTTATTTTTCCAGGTATAAAGCATGCACTTAAAATTACTGGAAAGTGGACAAATGGAGTCTCTCTCTCTCTCTCTCTCTCTATATATATATATATATATATATATATATATATATATATATATATGAAATTACATGCTTCATAATACCTAAAAATACCTTAAAGTGAAGAGAGTATGCACTTCCCTTAAGGAAAAATAAGTAACTCAGGGTACTATGAAAATTAATGAGACCATCACTTACTATAGTAGTTCCAAAAGCATTTTGACTTTTTTAAAAGTTTAGAGAAATCTGTACTTGTGCTGACTTAGAGAAAATGGTAATAGGTCACTATGGATATACTACTTTTTAAGTTCCTCCTACTCTAAAAGATCAAATAGGTCAAATCAAAAAAATTAAATTGCGAATTTAAAGTTAGTAAGCTTTTACAAAAGTAAGACAAAGCAAATATGCCAAGAGCCACTTTCAAACAAATGAAGCTCTAGAAAATGTCAAACCCTGGGTGTTTGAAGCAGACTCCCATGTGTTAGTTTCTGGATTGACATGATAGAGAAAGCAACAGGAGGACCCAAAGGGTAAATTCCTTGTAGCTTGTCTGCCACCTGACAAGATGTGGTTTCCTGTCCTTGTCTGGTTTATCTGCCATGCAACTGTCCTTAGACATGGCCCCCACTCTCTCTGGTCCTGGTCCTTCCCTCTGCTCTCCTGTAACTGAGCCTCTCCCTTATGAGGTACAGCCTCCACAGGAAAGCCTTCCGTTCCCCAGTTGTCATGTGACAGTTAAGCATTCACTGTAATTAAGGGATGGGAAGAAAGACAGGCGATTTTGACAGAGCTTCCCTTCCACGAGAGTGTATTCTTGCTTTCCGTGTTGCCGTGACAGAACATCTGACTAATGTATCTGATGGAGGAAAGGCTGTTTTCACTCATAGTGTGAAAGTGCAGTCTATCATAGAGAGGTCAGGGGCAGCTCTCCTCAGCTCTGCAGCGGGAAGAGGAGGTTACTTGCTCACATCTGAGCAGCTCTGGCTAGAGCTAGGGCCAGGCTATAATTCAGAAAGTCTACCCACTCCCAGTCACCCTTTTTCTCCAAGTAGACATCACAAGGCATCACAATGTCTCAAAACAGCACTACCAGCCTGGGATCAGGTGTCTAAACATGTGTTTACATGGGACACTTCACATTTAAATTATAAGAGAGAACAGTAATTAACAAGTAAACAAAACTTACGTAGACTTTTGGCTTCTGGCCAGTAGAGCAATGTGGCCAAGAGTAGCTGGCAAGGGGAAGTGTGGTTACTTACTAGAGATGGACAGGAAAAGGGAAGCATCTCTGAAGAAAAAACATGAAGAATGAACTAATAAATAAAAAGGGACCTGACATTCAATGCTCAGGGGAAAAAAAAATCCCAGGTAGGCAGAGCAGAAGCACGAAGGCTTTGAGGGAGGAATGGGATTTGAAGTCCAGACCATTGAATCACAAGAAGGGCCAGCAGATGGGAAGTGGCGAGGTTAGAAATCTGAGAACCTCCAAGTCCACAAGTATTTTCTATCCTATTTTAGTGGAACTGAGAATCACTGAGGAATTGGCATACAGGAAGTCATACAGTCAAAGTCCCATTTCAAAGATACTGCTCTGGTTATATAAAAGAAAAGGTTTTAATTGGCAATGGGGAGTGGATAGAAGCTGTGATATTTGTTGCAAAATTATTGCAAGAGATAAAGCAGTGAGGTGGTGACATGGACTCAAAGTGAATGAATTCCAGTTATATTTTGAAAGTAAAATGAACCTTTAAGGGAGGGTGCTCATGAAAGATAAGTTATATTTTGAAAGTAGAATGAATCTTTAAGGGAGGATGGTCATGAAGGATAAGAAGGTGGAGTTAGAGGAGGCATGTGCCTTGGTGACTAAGAACAGGGATGCTAGTGTCATTATTTTATGACATCGGGAAGAGTGGGAAAGGGGTGTATGGAAACTGAGAGCTATGCTTTAGATGTTACTTTGGAAGATCAATAGAACATCCAAAGAAAATGCCAAGAAGTGATTTCAACGACCAGGAAGCATTAAGTAGGGACTGTGTTCCAATGAATTTCTTAACATCATTTTTGAAATCCTACTCATTAAATGGTCTGTCAACATTTAAATATGTATGCCTTTGGAACAACATTCCCATTCTGGGCGCCTCTCTTCTAAGCAATACCGACATGCGCATGTAAACTAGAATGTGATGGTATTTGTAACATAGCATTGTTTCTGACAGCAAATGTTGAGAGCAGCCTAAAGTGCACTTTGTAGACTGCATTACATTCATAGCAAGTCTCTGTTTACTGATGGAGAAATCTCATAACATAAAAGGAGATTCCAAACTCTGAATTGTATTACCTGTAAAAGTCAGATCTGAGAACTATATATCAGTAGAATCCAATGGTGAGAAAGAATACTCTTATACTGGCAAATCCACAAAGGTGTAACAACGTAGTGTTACATCTGAGATGGGGCGCTAGAGAAAGTATTAAAATGGGCTATTAGCTTACTTGGATGTTAGAATTTTTATATGAAAAAAATGTACAATGTTCAATCTTAGTGTTCTAAAGAATGTTCAAACCAGTAACTACTACCCACGACCTCAAACATAATCAATAACAATCATTATTGTAACAATGTTACAGAAGATAGAAACTAGAAGCAAAGAGGTTGAACTCCCTTCTCAGAATTGCAGGTCAGGTTGAAAGTGGGCCTGCTCCCTGATGGACTAGGCTGCCTCCCTCTAGGATGCTGGCAAGCTTTTCTGGATGTGTGAATGCGGTGCTTCGTTTTACAAATATGGAGCTAGGTATGAAGTGTAAGTTTAAGTTTATGATACATAAGACTATTCTTTATGTAAAGAATGAATAGATAGATAGATAGATACATACATACACATACATACATACATACAAACATATGACATACAAACATACAGACAGACAGACACTCCCTTCTTCTTGTTGGAGAATAGATATATAAGTTCAGGAAATTTGAAGCAAGCCAGAGAGTTCTTGAGTAAGTAGGGACTCACTGTCTGTCTGTTTCTTCCATCTGTCTGCCTCTCTCTCTCTCTCTCTCTCTCTCTCACACACACACACACACACACAGAGAGAGAGAGAGAGAGAGAGAGACAGAGACAGAGACAGAGACACATACACATGCATGATATAAAGAAGATACACTATACACTAATGTGGGATTGAATGATAGACTGGTCACGGATCCTAAGAAAAATAACCTACTTGAATGACTCATTCTGAGGTTGATGAGATTGCTCAATTGCACATTACTCTTGCAAAGGATCCAGCTCAATTCCTGACACAAATACGGTGGTTCACAATTATCTGCAGCTCCAGCTGATGCCCTCTTCTGACCTCTGTAGGTACCAGGCACGAATGAAATGTACATGCCTACAAACATGCATGTAGACAAAATACCCAGAAGCATAATATAAAATTTTTAAATTTAAAAATAAATCCCGGAATTGAAAAGATTCACTTCTGTCAGGATCACTTCCTGAAAGGTGTCGTATCTACCCAACACTTCTCATCAAATGATTATTTTAATGATAAAGAGAATCCTGAGGCCAAAATGTACAGACAGGGAAATGGAGACAGCGCTTCAAAGAAGAATGGAAAGAACAAAGGGGCCCATTTCTGTGGTTCGAGTTTAGGAGCTTAGGGAGAGGGCTTTTATTGCTTTTATCCAGTCTTCAGATGATTCCCTCATGTGGAAAAAAAAAAGGACCTACTTCGGTAGCTCCAGCTTGTTTCTTAGGGTTGCTGCTGTGGGAACAGGGGAGGGAGAACATCTTCTACTTTGTCTCCTGGGAGGAGGAACTTTGGCTCACAAAACCTCACTTTCAACTTATTTCCTTATTCTTCATGAGGTAGAAGAGGCCATGTGACCATCAAGGACTAAAACATGAGCTTGAGCCATGTTGGTGTTGTCATTTTGAAATCTTTCTTCAGGAAGACTGCATTCTTCTCTTTCTCTGTAGATGCTCTCAAATGTGCAGGCCCTTTCAATGGAGGGGGGGACAACGAATTCCACATCTGGAAATCAGTATGAGGGGATTTGCTAGCCCATGCGTAGAAACTATGCTTCACTGAAATATAACGCATCTGACATCTGCATTGATAACAAAGAAATGTATTGGCCTCTGGTCTGTTTTACTCTTGAGCTTCATTTTCCTTCTGGTTCAGAAGCAAAAATGAACAAACAGAGTGACATTTAGTGGGGGCCCCCTCAAACTTCAACAACTATATCTGCAGTGGCAGAGAAAAATGCCTCTAGTACAATTGGATTTGAGATCAATGACTTGAGAAACTTTCACAACATGATGCTTGATACATAATGAGGCGACAAAAAAAATCAAGTCAGGAATATTGATTAACTAATGCAATACATTAATAAATATAATGTAATAAATAATATAATTGATATATATTTAGGGTTTATAAACAAATACCACTATGGAAATAAACATTTTGCCTCTGTTAGAGATTTGCATAGCCCTTATATAATTACCAAGTTTTTGATGCAATGAAAAGAAATCATACTGCCTGGATGGCTTCATCTATGAAGATGTCAGATCTTCCATCAAACCAGCTTTGCTGGCATCTACAAGATATGCATCTTTCTGTCTCGATCCCTAAATGCTTTTGTCACTGGAGCTACTTACTACAAACAGCCTTCTACAGTGGCAGCTGTAAATACACCTTTTCTCTCAGTCCCAAAGTTGTTAGCTCCGACTGCCCAGGGTCCTGGCCTTATTTAAGGTTTTTTTGTTTTGCAGTACCTATTACAGATATTTGCAATGTGGATATAGTGGCAAAGGGCCATTTTAAGATGTTTCAAAGCAAGCTGATCACAAACCAAAAGGCTTAGGATTGATCGAGTGTCATATGCACTTTTCCTCTGCATAGCCATTTAATTACATACTGAAAACTCAGCGGACGTCAGGAATGGGCTAGCAGAGACATGTTCCTAAGGCAAAGCATCAGCAAGCTGAGCAGGAAAGAGATGTGTGGAGGGGTGTTCCTTGGCTTATGTGTTGCTGTGTTACACTTTATCTCATTGTTTTTTTTTTTGCTTGATAATTACATATTGTATTTTAATATAAGGTCTCACTATGCAGCCCAGACTGGCAACAAACTCTCAGTCTACCTACTTCATGGGCCCATGTTACCATGTATAGCATGTTTGCACTGTACTGACCCATATTGTTTTAAGGCTTTTGTACACTATAAGTATAAAATGCAGGAACCCACAACCATCCCTACACAACCCTCCCTGTCCCATCACTAACCCTTCAGAGTGTTTTAGATGAACCCATACATTCATAGCTGTGGTCCCCTGCTGCAGCACCCCCTTGACGGCCACATAGTACCAAGTTCAGCCTCAGCTGTTCTGTTCCTGAACAAAGTTTCCAGTCCTTTTGCCTCAGGTCTCCCGGATTTACATTTTCAGGTTCCCAGGTGAATAAGAGGACAAGAAGGTCATCACAGAGTCTCTGCTCCAACCACTTGACTTCCAAGAGAGGACACCAATGCTCATTGTCTCTTCAAGAGTTTTAGGCAAGCATCTTCCTCATCTTGAGTTTAGAGTCTCACCCTTTCTCATCCCATCACCTTCCATGGGACATGCGTGCAAACATCTTCATTCTCTCTCAGAAAAAGAAGTCATAAAAACTCATGCATGTGGTATTAGGATAAAAACAGACAAGCTTATCAATGAATCAAATTGAAGACCCAGACATAAATCCACACTTTTCTGAACATCTGATTTTTTAGATGAAGTCAAAATTACACAACAGAAAAATGAATGGGTCTTCAACAAATGGTGCTGATCTAACTGGATGTCAGGATGTAG